>NW_004524616.1:15847031-15858329 GCF_000260255.1 Octodon degus | reverse complement strand
TTTTTTTTTTTTTTTTTTTTTGAGACAGAGCCACTCTCTATAGTCCATGCAGGTGGGCCTTAAATTCACTTTATAACCCAGGCTGGCCTTGGACTTATGGTGATCCTCCTGCCTCAGCCTCTTGAGTTCTGGTATCACAGGTGTATACTACCATGTCCAGCTCTGCTTAAGGGTAATAGTATGGTACATAACCTTCCAAACAAAAGTAGAAGCAAAATATAATTACCATTTTGAAAATTGCTTTGCAAATCAAGGAATTTTATGTCAAATATTTTTCATTCTGTGCAACTTTGCCTAACATTTCTTTACCTAAGGATATTTCTCTATTTGAAATTATTTGAGTGTTGATTCTGCGATGCATATCTTATTTATTCTAATAATAATCTGTTTTTAAAAATTCTGAATGGTGAGTACATTAGGAACTATCATTGACTATTTATGGGAAAAATAAATCAGTTATATTTCTATAATTACTGTTTGTGTCTAGTTGTCCCCCCAAAGCCTCATGCAGTCTGGGCATACTTCTAGACTTTGTGATTAATTCACAATCCAGTGTTGGGATTATGGATGTGAGTGCTGCTGGGATTATGGGTGTGAGTGTTATACCCAACCTGGGGTAGATAGCATGAATTCAACATAAAGGAGACAGACTTGCTCTCTCTTGCCATTGTTGCCACTACTTATACCTTTTGCTCTTGCTGTTTTCCATCACCATGAACTGCTGCCGTCTGCCATGTGCCAGTCTCCCTTGGAGCCAACTAAGTATAGACTGAAACCTCCATAAACTGTGAGCTAAATAAACATTTCTTTCTTTAATTTTGGGTGTTAGGTATTTTGTCCCAGCAATGAAAGAAGAGTAACTGAGATCAAATTTGGTACCAGAGAAGTGGAGTCATTGCTTTGACTAAACCTGACTCTGGATTACAAGCTGTTGGTAGTGGTTTGTTGGAAGAGGTAGGAAGGGTTTGGAGATATCACTTACAAGAGAAATGATGGAACAGCTTTGACTGCTCTATATGGGGGATTCTGTTCAGAGCTCAGAAGACCTGAATGCTGATAGAAATCCTGCCTGTAAAGACCAGGCTGGGGAGGTTTCTGCTGGGAAGAAGGACTGCATTGGTTGTTGGACTCCAGACAATGTGTGTTTTGGCTTGGCATAAAGTTTGTCTACATTTTGCTTATGTCCAGAGACTTTGCCTGAGACAAAGCCATGACAGACTGATTAATCTGGCAAAAGAAATTTCTAAGCAGTCAAATGTTGAAACAGTGGCATGGCTGTTGTTGGCTTTATGTTGAGAATCAAGAGCAAAGAGCCCAGCAGGGTGATTTAAAATGTGAGTTTGGCCAGAAAGGGAGCTCCAATAAGGCTATGGAATGCAAAGATAGAGCTGAGGGAATCTCCATTGCAAAGAAGGAACAAGAGAATGGAAAAGAAGACCTGAGGGCATTATAGGAGGCAGGTCTCCACCCTTTACAGCCTAAGAACTCCAAGGGTAAGGGACTTTGTTTG
Source organism: Octodon degus (assembly GCF_000260255.1). Taxonomy (NCBI): domain Eukaryota; kingdom Metazoa; phylum Chordata; class Mammalia; order Rodentia; family Octodontidae; genus Octodon; species Octodon degus. The sequence goes on along the minus strand of NW_004524616.1, from coordinate 15,856,819 downwards.
AGGAGAAAGCTTCAGAGCACCATGTTTCACAATGGCATTGGCATAGAGAATTTGTTCCTTGGAGTCGGGGTCAGAGTACTCAGTGATCCAAGTACTTGACCCCTACAGCAAAGAGAGAAGAAAGCCTGGCAACTGCTCCAGCTGGCAGCAGACCTTGGCATCACTTATGTGGTGTTAGTTTTGGGCCCAGGCAGAATGAAAGAGTTCTGAGGTTAAGAAGGCTTCCACCTTGATTTCAGAAGGCCTTGGAGGCCAGGCAGTGTGCTTCCTGAGTGTGTAGTGTGTGAAGCAGAGGGTGAGAAGCTTAACATGCAGTAGAAACCCCAGATGTTTGGAAAAGCCAAGAACATGGATCATCTAAGGGAAACTGCAAGGAAGGAGCAAAACCAGTCTCAGAGAGAATCCATGGGAGCTGCCACCGAAAGTGCTGTAGGGGTGGAGCCATATAAGGCTTTTGGAGCTCACAACTCATTACAGATTGCTTTGGATGTTCCAAAGGAACTTACAGGACTTAACTGCAGGACTTAATGTTTGTCTTCCTGGATTTTGGATTTGCTTTGGTCCCAATGCTTCATATTCCCTTATTTGTACCTTTTGGAATGATAATGTTTAGTGCCCTTGAATGTTGGAAGTGTTTAACTTTCTTTTCACTTGTACAGGGGCTCATAGCTAATAGTTTGCCTTAGATCTCAAAGGAGGCTTGGGACTTGGACTTTTCAGCAATGCTGAAACTATTAGAACTTTGGCAACTCTTAGAAATGGACTAAAATGCCTTTTGCACAAAGGGATATGCATGATTCTTTAGGTGTCCAGGGGCAGAATGTTATGGTTTGTGTCTAGTTGTCCCCCCAAAGCCTCATGAAGTCATGAGTTGTACTTCTAGACTTTGTGATTAATTCATGATCCAGTGCTGGGATTATGGGTGTGAGTGCAGCTGCGATATTGGTTGTAAGTGCTGCTAGGATTATGGGTGTGAGTGCTACACCTGGCCTGCGGCAGATGGCCTGAATGCAACATAAGCGAGACAGACTTGCTCTCTCTTGCTATTGTTGCCGCTGCTCCTCCCTTTTGCTCTTGCTGTTTTTGCTCTTTTCTACCACCATGAATGGCTGCCCTCTGCCATGTACTGCTCTGCCATGGAGCCAGTTAAATATGAACTGAAACCTCCATTGTGAGCTGAAGAAATCTTTCTTTCCTTAATTTTGGGTGTTGGGTATTTTGTCCCAGCAATGAGGGAAAAGAAACTGAGACAGCTACTTAGGCAAGAAGTTGATAATCATGGTCACCTAGGGCAGTGCTTTCTCTGTGGGAGGTAACACGGGAATTATGTTTTCCTTTTCTGTGGTCCTGGGGTTTGAATCTGGGCTTAATACATGCTGGCAAGTACTCCACCATGGAGCTACGCTCTCAGGCCAAAGTTAGGGAATTTAAATTGTGCTTTACTTGTAGTTTTTACAGTGTAATATATTTGTTAGAAAATGCAATGTAGTTTTGAGTTTTGTGCTCTGACTTCCCACCATTTTCCTTTGTCTTTTCCATGCTCACTGCTATTTCAGCCATAGTGCGAACCCCAGTGAGTTTGTTCTGAGAAGTACCACGGAATCTTCAAGTTTCATTAAAACTTAAATTGATTGTGTTCTGATTTATTTATGTATAACCTTTATTGTTATGTTTAGCTATATTACTCTTTAAATAGACATTTGGGGCTGGCCAGGAAAGTTTAATGTCTCTGTGAAGAACTGTGTTGTGCTTGTTAGATATTCACTTGTTTTATAAATAGACATAAAAATAAAATATGTGTGCAAGGTGGAAGCTCTTTGGTGATCCACATGATACTTCTGTCAGAGAAATAGGGACAGAAGTACAAGAATGTAGAGTTGGCTGGGCATAGTGGTGCACATCTATAAGGCCAGCACTTGGGAGGCTGAAGCAGAAGGATCACTGTGTATTTAAGGCCACCCTGGGCCACATAGTAAATTCAAGGTCAGCCTGAACTACACAGTGAGACCTTGACTCAAAAAATTTAAAAAAAGAGTAGAATTGAAGTCATAAGTGTGTAACATAGTGAAGACTTTCATAGTAACATACTAATGTAGAGAATTTAAAGTTCTTACCAAAAATATTTTCTTTTGCTTTTCCCCATAGCGATGAATTTTGAAAACAAATGAAAGATCCATTGAGGGCATAGTGCTGTACAAGGAACACTTAGATGCTCTTAGCTTTTCGAATGTTTGCTTTGTATTCTTTTTTTTTATTTATATATTTAGTACAGGGTCTACAGGATGTCACTGCACAGATTGGACTCCTAGTGATCCTCCTGTTTTCAGCTTCCCAAGTGCTGGGATTACAGGCATGCGCCACATGCCCAGTCTAAATCACCGGTTTAGTGTACCCCAGGGGTGGGGCCGGGTGAGCATGGCAGGCCAGGGATCAAACCCTGGTCCCTGAACCTGCCTAAGCAGTGTATTTATATTTTTGGATGAAACGTTTCAAAGTAAGTTATGCTTTGACTACTAAATTACATTTCACCCTTTTGACCCAGTGAGTGATTAATGAAAGATAATGATCTTTGCTTAAGTAACTTATTGTATTGATAATTGCAACATGGTGATTTTAAAATTTTGTCATATTGGGAGCTCGGGAGATGGCTCAGTGGAATAAGCACTTCCCTGGCAAGCGCAAGGGCCTGAGTTCAATCCCCCGGTTCCGCCAAAATAAATAAATAAATAAATAAATAAAATTTTGCCATATTTATATGTATATCCAGGTTGGATGTATGAATTTCTAGAGAGCAGAACTGTCTCAGATCATGAATGTTTTCATATTTAAGAATATTTGCATATGCATAATATATCTTAGGGATGGAACCCAAGTCTGAATTTATTTATGTTTCATGCATATCTTATCCTAATAGCCTCAAGGTATTTTTTAAAAAATTTTATTTATTCGTGTGTGTGTGTGTGTGTGTGTGTGTGTGTGTGTGTGGCCAGCTCAGCCCACCAGGGGGCGGGGCTGGCTGGCATGTGATGCTGGGGGATTGAACCGCAGTCCCTTTGCTTTTGCTAAGCTTGTTCTAAGTAGGTGCTTTAGACCACTGAGCCATCTCACCAGCCCAGGTAATTTTTTTCAGTTAAAAACAACCTGAATGTATGTAGTTCACCTACATTTGACTACAACTATCACATGAGTTTGTGGTATTTGTGTATGTGTGTGTGTGTGCGCAAACAGGTGTGCATGTGTGTGTGTTCCTCGGTATTGAACTCATGGCTGGTGCATGCCACACAAAAGCCCTATCACTAAGCTACACCTCTGCCAGGATCCCCACTCCCTCCAACTTTTCACAGTATAAAAAGAAGTAAGGGGCGTGGAAGTGGTGGGAATTGAGCAAAGGGATGGAACAGGTTAGTACACTAATGGGGATTTTACAGAGTGATTGCAAATTACAAAAGTAACTAGGACAAGAAATATAAGCAAAATAACTTTCAGACATTAAGGAGGGGTGGTAATATAATGCATTTCATCTTCATAGAGGAGTCATTAGGACATTTTTTAGGGTTGTCTGATCAAGAAATAGAAGAATGGAGGTATCAGCCCAGTTTGTAGGTAACTATCAGAATGCATACAAGAAGAGGCATTTAAAAGTGGTTTATCTGTGGAATGGAATAGAGGACTGTTAGGTTGGCTTGTATGACTCATCTCTTCAGTGAATGTGCTACTGTGTAATGGATTAAAAATCCATTATGTATTCATAATGAAAAATTATACTCAGAAGAGTATAGAAAATAAACCTAGGATAGGCTCAAGTAGGAACTTCCCTGTGACTAACTAAACTGTTTTCATTAATATTAGGTAAAACATGTCTTGATATATATATATATATATATATATATATATTTTAAAATTTTAAAATGTATAATTTCTTTTTTATTGATTTTATTGAGAAATAAATAGCATTGAGACAGTTTCAAAATCGATTCATAGGAAAGTTTCAATAATTAATACATTTCATATTGTTGTCTTTGTAGTGGTTATTCATAGTACATGATGCAGACATGATATCCTGTCCAAACACTATTAGTACAAATCTTTCTTCTCATTGAATTAAGAGAAAGTAGTTGTATATCTATCCTAACTATTTTGTATATGCAGATACAAAATGGTCCTTCATTTATATCCCCTTCTTTTGTTTAGTTTTGTCAGAGATGGGTATTCAATTACCATTTGAATATTGTAGGTGCATCCAGCAGAAAAGTATTAAAATGAGATATTAAAAAGTAAAGCTATATTAATATGCTGAGCTGTAAAAGGCTCAAGCCTACAACTTCTGACATTGCCAGTCCTATGGATAACCCACTACTAGTATGGACTACTGGATTATGTTGGATTACTTTGCTGAATTCACGCACCTACAATATTTAAATGGCAGTTGAATACCCATCTCTGACAAAACTAAAAAAAAAAAAGGGATACAAATGAAGGATCATTTTGTGTCTGTATATACATAATAGTTAGGATAGATATACAACTACTTTCTCTTAATTCAATGAGAAGAAAGATTTGTACTAATAATGTTTGGACAGGATATCATGTCGGCATCTTGTACTATGAGTAGCCACTACGAAGACAACAATATGCAATATATTAATTATTATAACTGTCCTACTGACTTGTTTTGAAACTGTCTCATTGCTATTTGTTTCTCAATAAAATTAATAAAAAAATGTTGTGGGTGTGTGAATTCAGAAAAATAATCCAATATAGTCCAGTAGTCCATAATAGTAGTGAGTTATCTGTAAGACTGGCAAAGTCAGAAGTTGTTGACTTGAGCTATTTACAGCTTAGCATATTAATATGGCTTTACTTTTTATGTAGGACAGACTTCCAGGTCCTTGTCTCGGTCCAAGAAGCCAATATTTATAATCCCAAAGTTATGTTATTGGAATCCCATCAAGTTGATTCCAATCTACCACTTACAATGCAACCCATGGCGAAAATAGAGATGCTAAATTATATTTTCAATCATCGGGGAGTTAAGGGGCTCTAAGTCCAGCCACAAAGATGGCTTTCCGGAACCAAGAGAGTGACCCAGGGCCTCACCCAGGTTTTATTTAGTGGGGGAGTGGCTTGAGGAGGGAAGTAGACTGAGAATTGTGGGAAGGAGGTGATCACTGTGAGCTGAGCTAGGTGTGTGGCCTAAATTTACCTCTGCCATATGCAGAGATGATATGCAGAGAGAATAATGAGCATTATATAGTATCTAATGTTTTGGTAAGTCTGGTGCTTCAGCTTTGATGTAGTCTTTCAAGCCCCAGGAAGTCATGGCTTCTGTCTTGAGGCTCAATCCCAGCTGGCAGCAGAGAGCATTAGCTCTACCATCCTGTCTCGACCAGGCTCACATTAAAGAGCAGCAGGTATAGATTAGCAGGGAAACACACACACACACACACACACACACACACACACACACACCACCTTCAAAGACTATCACCAGCACCTCAGCTAGACCAATACACATTGTTTAAGGCCAACTGAAGGATAAATAGAAGTCCTAGCCAGCTCTGTACAGAACAATCTGAGGAAATAGGGTCAGCCTCAGTCAAAATGGAGATAGTCACTCTTCTTTCAAGGAGAGCTGCTCAGGTGATCCTCCACATTTTTATACCTTGTTTTTATACTTTTCTGCTGGATGGTTAGACCAAGATAAAGCAAGACTTGTATAACAAGAAACGCACCTTTGTATCTGACAAGGTCAGTGCAATCCCCTCAGGATTTACCCTGAAACCCTGTACCTCAGTTTGTAGATCTTTTGTCAGTGTCAGCCATGTGGATGAGTCATGGCCATTGCTTGACCAATTTGCTCTCTGTAAAGCCTGAGAGAATGTTTTCTCACCACGTGACTCTTCCCACGTGACTCTTTTTAGGCACACTCTACATCATTGATCACTTTCCTCTGTAGCCCCAAAATCTCCTTGATCAGAAAATTTGGGACTGAGTTACAGGATGTTGTAGTACAAATTCTCTTATGTCCTGAGTCTTCACTGACCTTAAATAGCTAGGGCCAAAATGTTGGCTATCCTTGTAGCCCTTCTTTTTCTTTAATTTTTGGTCTGCAAACTTAAGTTGTTAACCCTCCAAAAAAGAAGCTTAATGATATTATTACCTTACAACATAGGCAGTTGAGCTTAACCTCACTATCTATCTGAATATCAAACATCTTAGACATAACATGGAACAGTATTTTCCATCAAGTGTTGATATGTTAAACTTTAAATCCCTACAGAATGTGAAGAAAAAAAAAAAATAAAAAGTATTTAAAAAATAGGAATAAACAATTACATATTTTACACAGAAAATTTAGAAATCTAATCACATACAGCATTGTAGCAGGACAGTCCTATGACATTTTTTGTCTCTTGTTTTCATTTATTACCCTTAAAATGTATAATTTCTAATTAATGAAATATGATACGTTAGAGCCAAATTTTAGTAAGTCAGGTAATTTACTAGTAGAGAGTTGGATGCTTCTCAGATTTAGAAGTCAACACCCAGGACAGTTCACACCCTCTCATGTTGCCCGTCCCACACCATTCTTGGGTCCTAGTAATCCTGACTGCGTTCTTTTTAGTGCGAGGCATGGGCAGTTTCTGCAGAGTGGGCTTCCCAGGTTCACAGCCACCCCTGGCCAGGAAGGTATCCCTGTCATCACACTGCACTTGGCTGCCAGCCATGGGGGAGTTCTTCTGTGCTTTTCTGTGTCAAGAAGATGATCTGTTTTCCAAGTAGATTTCACTCAGAACAAAGAAGAAAATGAAACACACACTCAAATGCAGCAGTGTCAGGGATGGGTTCTTTGTTGTCAACCTTAGGGTGAGGAGGTGGCCAAGTGCAGGCTCACGGATTTTCATTTCCTTTTTCTGTGCTGGTGCACATGTTGCTGATTGGCCCTGGCACTCTCTTCTGTTTACTCTGCCTTAGAAGCCTCAGCAGCACAGCTAGGTGTTTCATCCCTGAGATCTGCGTGCAAGTTGTTCATCTCCTTCTTAATGTAATTAACTTACCTTCAAGTTGGGGTCACAGACAGAACTTGCTGTAGTTTGGTGGGCAGATTTCGTGGCTGCTGGCTGAGGCTTTGAGGCTGTCATTGCTGTCATCTCTGGAACCTTTCATCCTACCTTGCAGAAGATCCTTGTGCTTCTATTTGAGTTAAGCTACCTGTTGTATGCCAGAATCGGGATGGATGCACAGCCCACTTTCCAGCTGCTTCATCTAAAGTGTATTCCTCTTCTTCTCATTAAATTTAACTGTAGTATACTAACAGTCAGGAGAAGAGGTTTAAAGTCTTGCATTGTGTCTGTGATAAACTGCTGGTCACTTTGGGAATTTTTGAGCCTCCCAACCCTAGGAATATTGCTCCTGGGCCAGAATTGAGCTGGGAAGGGCAGATGCACGGACTTTCCTCTGTGCCTTACTGGGGTTTTACTGGTGCAGCACTGTTGAGCACCAAGCTTAGCTGCAGGTTTCTTTAACTGGGGATGTCTGACACCCATGTGCAACCTCTGTCCATGCATGAATTCCCACCCTGTCTGCATTGCCTCATCAGTGTGCCAGTAGGTGTCACTGTGTACATTAAATGGAAATCAAAGATGTCATTAAAAGAATTTTCGAAATTTGGTATCATAGATTTTTCAAAAGCAGTTCTCAACACTAAGCAAGTATATTCCTACCTCTTCCTTTTATACTTCTGAAGGTTATCTTCTTAGGATATTTTGATAAAACAGTGTTGCTCTTTCTTTACCCTATACTGCTGCCTTCCTGCCTCATAGGCACCATGAGTGGATGTTTGGGGTACGTTTGTAGCAATCAGAAGATGGTATGTGAACTTGTATGTCCAACTGAAGGCATAAATCATTTTTTCACTAATGTGTATCACTCCTGGTATAGAAAAGGGAAGTCCTTTTCCTTTGGGGGGATAGATATCTTCACTCCATATATTTATTTGAGATAGTGCAATACCATTTAAAAGACACTACTAGCATGCAGCAAATGAATATGTGTACGTACCGTGCATGCATAATTTCTATTTAAGGCTTTTTTAAACAAGTATTTTTAGGTATTCTGTATGTTCACTAGACTGATGCTTATATTTTTTATTTTTTCCTCTAACAAGAAATTTCAGTTCTGTTTCTTATGTAATATTTTCTTTGTTTTTGTTTATTAAAGTTTATTGGTACAACTTAGGAATACATAAATGACCACATTCATTACAGGGTCTTAATGTGTTTTATACTGCAGCCAGGTTCCCTATAATATTTGTGGAACTTAAATATTTAAATATCTCAGTCTTTTTCCCCTATAGATTCACTGTCCTCTTTACTCTTTGAAAAAAAAAATTCAACTTTGTGTGTGTCTTCTGTTGGTTTTATGAGAGTATAATTAGATACTCATTTATAAGGCTTTGCTATTAAGATGGGTAGCACTGGAAAAGGCTTTCCTGAACTTAGTAATATAGATCACCTTCTACCAGTGTTGTGGAAAGCAGTGTGTCTGCGCATGTGTGCATACAAGTGTGTATGGTGGAATTCAAATTTATGTTAAGAGAAGGATTGTCCACAGGGTGTCTTATTACACGTGGATATGCTTTTCCATTCAGAAAAGAACTGCTGTGCTTGGTGAAGAGTGGCTTAGAAAAGATTCACAGTGCTAACTGTACTTGTATTCAGGAAAAAGCACGAGGCAAGTCGAGTCCGTCAGGCAGTGTTGTCCCCGGGCAGGAGGCACAGACTCCAGGCTGCTGAGGTGTGCAGGCTGTGCCTCTGGGCAGAGATCAGTCTTCTCCAGTGTTGAACACTCTGGTGTGGGAAGTGGGAACAAGTGTGTGAAGGTTAGGCACAGGCCCTCCACGCAACTGAAAACAGTTTTTTTTTAAGGGAAAAAATGAAATCAGAATTAAGTATGGAAGAAGTATCTGTTAGATCTTGATGACAGGCTGATGTGTTTGTAGCATTTTCTGCTCAAAGATGTCAATCTAATGGGGCTGGTTGAAGGCCAGGGCATTGATATTTTCAAAACTTTCTACTGGGAACTATTGTGCAGTTAGGATTGAGAAAGCATTGTCCATACACAGAATGTCTTATTTCTAAACAAATGGGACATATACGGTTCATGAGACAATTTACAAAGTAAACTCTAGGAGGTTAGAGTCAAAAGCCCTTGTCAGTGTCACATCTTCCATGTGTCTGGTGGGTGACTACAGACAGGCTTGCGGAGTGTGCATCATGGGTGGCAGGCTGTCTTGCTCTTGCTTGCCATTTTTTCCTCAATATCAAAAGCTTTGTCTGCCACGTTCCTGGTGCAGTGGCTCCTTGCCCTGTCACCAGCCTCTAGTGTGTGTCTTTACTGTCATCCTCCAGGTCTGTTCATGCCTGGCTCACCAGTGCCACTTTGGAGCTGGGGTTTTGGCCATACATAGGCTAGCAGGGGGCTAGGGCTGGAGGAGGCTGCAGGAGCTGAGTAAAGTGTTTCTTCAGTGCTCTTGGAGACAGTGGCCATTACCATTTGTACTGAAGAAAAGAATTTGAAGCCTATCAGAATGCAGCTGAACATTGCAAAGCTCCTTCAACACTTGAGCTGTGCTTCTTGCTCTGAGATAATTTTTTGGTGCTGAAGGAGCTCATCGATGAGCTCCTTGTCTTGTAGGACTGCATGCTTTGGTTTCTTACAAACAGACTCTTTTTTTTCTTTTCTTTTTTTTAGGAGAGTAACAATGGTTAGTACATTGTGTATTGTTA
>NW_004524616.1:15834382-15841157 GCF_000260255.1 Octodon degus | reverse complement strand
GACGGCATTTTGTTCCTTCTCTTTGTCATTTTGTATACCTGTCTTCTGACCTTTGGTGTAGAGCTTAGATAGAGTTATTACCTTAGCACTGGTTCTGGATCTATGAAGTTCCGATTCCTTCAGGTGGATGTTGCTTGGATCTGGCTGCTGTGCTCCATTTCTTTCTGCTGCAGGCATTAGAGTTGAACCCTTTGTGTCTCTCTGGCAACATGTTCTGCTCCTGAATCAGCTGGGTGGGTCTTGCCTCTAGCCTCTTTGCAGGGAGTTCTGCTGAAGGGTTCCCTGCTGGGCCTGCAGCCTGGGTCGAATGAAGATCCACGGGCCCCAGGTTGTCTCACTCACTCGCGGGGCCTGCGCCCTGGGTCTGTTCAGGATTCAGAGGGCCTCAGGTCATCTCACTCACTCGCCGGGCCTGCGCTCTGGGTCTGTTCAGGATCCCGCGGCCTGGGTCGTCTCACCTAAACAGATTCTTACAGCAGCACCAGGACCCTTTTCTTATTAAGACTGATAAATTCAAAGCTGGAAAAACTGAAAAATCTTTGTAGACGCAGTTTTTGTTTTGTTTTGTTTTGTTTTGTTTTTTTAGACATGATTTTGCTCTGTAGTTTAGGCTAGCTTTGAACTCACTATATAGCTCAGGCTGGCTTTGATCTCACAGTGATCTTCCTGCCTCAGCCTCCTGTGCACTGAGATTACAGATGTGTACTACTAAACCTGGAAATTTTAAAAATCTTGATTCTTTCCTTTTTTCAGTTTTACTGGAGCATAAATGACAAAATTTGTATATATTTAGGGTGTACGATGTGATGTGTTTGACATACACATTAGAAACTATTACATCCAAGCTAATTAGCATATCCATCACCTTATAGTTATCATTGTGCATATATATATATATATATATCAAGTGTGTGTATGTATGTGTGTGTGTGTGTGTGTAGAAGCAGTTTTTAGACTGTGAAATAGAAAACATCTTTAAAAATTAGAAACTAGGAACATGCAAATCTTTGCATTAGAATATATGCTCAAATCTCAGTACTATATGGTGTGATAAAAAAACATAACCTGGGAAGGATAAAATCTTGTTAAAGAACTTGAAGCCAAAATTTTTCTCTCTTACCAATATAAATAATACTTCTTTTTGAGAGGAGTAAATGGTTTATGTATTTTAAAAAGGCAAAATATTGCTATACTTATGATGATGAACTATTGTATTCTACATAGATTTTTGGTCCTCTTGAAATACAGCTTATATGGGCTGAGGAGATAGCTCAGCAGTCTAAACACCTGCCTGGCAAGGGCAAAGACCTGGGTTCAATTCCCAATACTGCATGCCCTGGAGCCCTGGGCACACTGTGCCATCCACTTAAACCATGGTGGCGCACGCCTGTAATCCTAGCGCTGGGGAGGCTCAGACAGGAGGATCACTATGATTCTGAACTGTGTTGGCAAGACCCTGTCTCAAATAAATAAACAAATAAATAAAATATTTTTTTTAAAGTACAGCTTGTTTTAGTTTTGTTTCACAAGTGTTTATTGTGTTCCTACTGTATGCCTTGTTCTGTGGGGGATAATAAAAAATGTAGAATATTTATAAAACACAATATCACTCTTTTAGGGGTGATAACCTAGCCCCAAAGGGCAGAATCACACAAACTGCCCTTGTACACCCAAGTCTGTCCTCTGCCTCCTTGCTGACTGCTGCCTTTGTGCTGTCCTCCCACTCTGACTGCTTCTTGCCACTGCCCTTGGGCTTCATACCTTTAAGCTCTTCTCCCCCATCCCCATGCTAGAGATCAAATGCAGGGCTTCACAGGGATCTGCACCCGCAGGCCAGTCTTCCAGAGTCCTGGCCCCTTATCCTTTCCTTTGGATGTGTCTTGGCCTCTGGACAGATGCCTGCCCTAGCATCCTACTCCATGGTGGCTCTCATGGAGCCACTCCACCCTGTCATGTTCTTCAAGGTGTGTCCCATTCTCCATCGCTTGTGGGGGCCCAAATTTGGGAGGCCCAAAAACTGATTTTATTGTCTCCATTTTGTTTTTTTCACTATTCTTTTGTCTTCTGTGACTTGAGGTGTTATGGTTCATATTTGGATGTCCACTGGGAGCTCTGTGTGTGCATAGGAGGGGCTGTGGGGGTGCTTAGACTATGAGGCTGTTGCTGGCTTGTTGTTTGAAGCAAGGGCCTGGTCAGATGAGGTGGTCACTGAGGTGTGATTGGAAGGGTGCATCTCCCTTCCAGGGTCCTCTCTTTACTCCTGCTTCCTGTCCACCAGGCCCTTCTGGCTGTTGTCCTGACTTGGAGCCAGTTGACAATGGACTGAAAGGTGAGCCAAAACAACCCTCTTCCCTAGTGTGTGTTATTGCTTTGTCCCAGCAGTGAGGAAGTAACTAAGACAAAGGCTTTATCTGTGCATCATCATTTGCAAAGTTTCCCAACAAAACCACAGGCTTATCATTGTCTCACACTCAGCTAGGCCCTCGGCTGTTGCCCAGGACTATGGCCTCCGCTTCTGCCCATGTCCTTCACCTTCCTGTTTTCTCTATAGGCAGCCCAGCTTGCCCCTAAGATACCTGACTAGACTTTGGCTCAGATTTTCTTAGCACTGTTTTAAGGTCTTTCTTACATTGCAGCACAGATATTCCCATCTGTAAGATTACATTTGTAAGTACAACTTCCATATTTTGGGATATGGAACTCATATGTAGGTGAACTTCACCCCTTTCCATTCTCTACCTTTCCTCCTAAACTTGGTCTTGCCTGGTAGATTCCGGTCCAGGAATTGAGTTGTAGATGTTTCAGGATTCCTCGTGCAACCACAGTTAAGTATCTACACTCTGGTAAGGACTTATTTAGGAGCTGGAAGCAGAATGAGAGCAGGGAGAGTCAGACAGAGAATATGTATGAAAACTAAGTGCTTGAACACAGCGAGTCACAAACCTCAGGTGCGTAAGAAGAGCTCAAAGACTACCTAGCCTGCATGGGTGCAGCCTTCCTGTTTTTTCCTAGGGTGAGCGGTAACAAGCCCATGTGCTTTTGAAAGGTGGTAGGTAACAGCAGTAAACAGTAAACAGGGGCTTCCTGCTAACAGTCTGGTGGCTCTCTCTCCTCCCTTTGCCCTTGGGTTGTGCTGGATTCTACTATGTAGGCCTTGTGCATTTCACAAGGTTATGTTAAACAATATTGTATGCTTTATTATTGTAGGGCAACAGAGTGAGTCTGGTTTGGTTTTTCTTCTTTTTTTTTTTGGTTTCCCTTTGGACCTAGAACACAAAGAGTGTGAGACAGATGTTGGTCTATAGTTTGGAATAATTGAATTTACAAGTGGGCTAAGGATACATTTTACTCTGAGTGATTAAAAAGGAAGATTTTATTCTAGTGATCTCAAAATAGAATCGATGAAGCTGAAGTATTCTATAATATGACTGGGGAGCCTGAAACTCAGGGTTTCTTTTTTTTTATTTTTAATTTTTTTATTTTAACTGATACATAAAATTACACATTGAGTATCATATAATATTCTATACATGTATACTTTGTGTAATATTTAAATCCAGTTAAATGTCAGAGTGTTTCTTGAATAATCTTTTTCTCTTTTTTTGGTCTTTTTGAGACAGCGTCTCTCTGTGAAATTCAGGCCGGCTTTGAACTCATTTTGTAGCCCAGGCTGGCCTTGAACTTGTGGTGATCCTCCAGCCTCAGCCTCTGGAATGCTGGGATGAAAGGTGTGCACCACCATGCCCTGTTTAGAATCTAACATTTTTAAAATAACACACTGACCACTTTTTTGCTGTGTTTTTTTTTTTAACTTGTTTTCATTGCTCAGGCCTCTAAGGTAAAGTCCAGAAATCGCAGGAAGCAGTCTTTTCCTCAGATCTACACAGACCGCATGCACAAGGCTTGCCCAGTGCCTACCTGGCCTAAAGAAGGAGAATGAGGAGCACCTGTGTCCCTTTTACTGACTCTGCACCCTGTGTCTGGGATGGGACCCTGAGGATGCATAGGAGAGAGCTGGTGGCCTCTTCCTTCCACGGACTCCAGACCCACGGGGGCCATTCTTTCCGGGCACAAATTGTACTCGGAGCGTGGAGGCAGAGGACAGTGTGAGGGCCAAACTCGGTGATGGAGTAGCTTTGCTCAAACAGGCTGCCTGAGTGGGTCTGAGCTGCTACTACCCCAGCTTTTTGTTTTATTTTTATTTATTTATTTATTTGTTTGTTTTCTTTTTCTTTTTTAGGGTGCAAGACATTCTCATGCATTTTTAGTATTTTATATATACACATATACATATGCTATAAAATATATAGTTTTACATTTCAAGTTCCCCTAAAATTGATATCATATGCATATTTTTCAATTTGCTTTTTAAAAAATTCAACTACTTTTACATTATACATGTCAGTTGTAGGTCATTTTTTAATTATGGCTTTCAGTTACTGCACCTTATTGAGAAATCCAGTCTATACAGCCATTGCCCCACTGAAAGATCTTTTCTAGTGCTTTTTTGCACCAACATTTCTCTGCTCAACACCCATGCATTTGTTTCCTTATACAATGAGAATCTGTTTCTTGAGAGTTCAAATCCAGTGGTAGAACTTCTATATTGTGTAGATGGACATAGGAAATATCACAAAGATTTCCAAGTCCCCATGTAAGGTGATTGTAGCAATTTATACACATACTTGCAAAAAATTAACAAATAATAATTCATTTGTTAGCATTTGGTGTAAGCAGGCTAATCATAGTTTGCAAAGGTGGTATGTATGGAATGATTTCTATAGTTTTGAGTTTTATTCCCTTCGCTACTATTGAAATTGAACTTTTTATGTTTTTTTAGCTTTCGACAGTTTTCTAGCAATCAACTGGTCACATAATTTGCCTATTTCCCCACAGGTTTCCCTTTCAAAGTTTCTTTATAGTAGTTTTCTCACATTCTACATATTTATTCTCAACTAGTTATGTATTGTACAAATGAATCCACTGTGGCTGTTGCTTATCATTTAATTTTGTTTTGGTGTCTTTCTTGATAGTTTTCAGTCTAATATCAGCAAGCAGGTCAATCTTTTCCTTTGCTTGACTTTGCTTTGTTATCATGCTCACATGACTATTTTTTATCATGTTTGAAGTCTTTTCTTTGATTCTAAGCTTCTAAAAAATATTCTTTTCCATAGATTGAAAGAAGCTGAGGTGTTTAATCCTCATTGTTTGGCCCCTTCTTTGACTTAAAAAAAAATAAGCTAATTTAATATTAGTGTATCAGAGCTTTGTGGTTTTTGTTCTTGCTTCTGTTTTCTTTCCCTAAACTGACATTTTCTTCTCTGTCCCACTTTGTGCATAGTCCCTCAGTAAAAGCCCCCTCTGAACTCCAAAGAGGAATTCTGCTTTTTTCAGTAGTGTCCATATTTCACCACGTGAACTGCAGTTCATGTCTGTGTGTAGTCAGTTATGCTCCAGGGAAGACAGTTTTGCCTGGCTTGGTACTGTGATGTTGGCTGAGCAAGAGCCACAGAGCAGCTGGCTGGGGATGGTGAGGAGGAGCCACCGCCCAGGCTTCTGAGGCCCTGGATCCGGAAGTGGGAAGGCAAAGAAGGTGGCGGTTCCTGAGGGGACGCACATGAGGGGGTGCTTCACCTCGATGCCCAGGGGACACCATTCGCCTGACACTTGAGCGTCTGTTGCGTCTTTCAGGTTAGCAGGCTTCACTGACACTTTTAGTCACCTTTGTGACTAAAAGAAACAGAACCATAGGGCCACCTCTCTTTTGCAGGCATTTCTCACATAAAAGAACATACTTTTTTCAGTACTGGGGATGGAGCTCAGGATCTTTGCACTGAGCTACATCTCTAATCCTTTTCTAAATTTTAACTTTTATTTGGAGGCAAGGAGTTATTCAGCTGCTCACTTACATAAGGTAGGCTTGAAGTTGGAATGCTTTGGCTCAGCCTGTCAGAGTACTGGGATTCCAGGTGTGTGCCACCACAGGCAGCTTCAATGGGACTCCATCATATCTCGTCCTCTTCCTTTTCTTTCTCCTCCTCCTTATACTTTAAATGATAAAGAATTCCACCTTCTTCCACTGTCCCGGGATGGTAGTATCAGCAAGTGGAGTGTGAGTCCATCCTCTGCACTTATTCCATTGGCCTGGGCTTGCTTGAGTTACTGGAGGTTTCCGTCCATACTCATCTGGGTCCAAGGCAGAGCAGCACAGGGCAGAAAGCAACCTTTCATGGCGGCGGCAAAGAGCAAGAGTTTGTTTTCTTTTTCTTTAACCTTAAATCTGCATAGTGTGAACAAGATAGGGAGACCCTATCTTGAAAAGACAAAAAAAAAAAAAAAAAAAAAAAAAAAGATGGAAAGAAATGAATAATAATGGCTAGCATGTGCTAAACATTCTATTCTTAGATACTCTGCCACCCACTTCATAGATGCGGTCTGTTTACTTCTCAGAGCGTTAAGGTTCATCTGCTGCTAGGATGGAGGAAAATGAGGCCAGCCTCGGTGTCACATGGTCGGGAGTGGAGCAAGGGTCCAAACCCGGAGCAGGACTCCAGCTCGGCCTGCACTCCACCTTAATGTTTGCCCGGGTTGGGTACGGGCAGCAGCCCTCCAGGAAGCAATTCTAGTGGTGCCTAGATGTGAGAAACACCAGTTCAAAAGGGTTGCTCCCTCTGCGCTTATTTTTTTTTTTTTTTTTTTTTCCTCGAACGCCTTCAGGGCACTTTTTGCCAGCGGGAGAGTTGTGAGGTTCGAACTCCAGCAACCTGAGGCTGAC
>NW_004524616.1:15831701-15833330 GCF_000260255.1 Octodon degus | reverse complement strand
ACCACTAAGAAGAATATATGCAGTGTATTATTTGTTGAAACTGTACTTCTGATTTGATTTGAAACTGTCTCATTGCTATCTGTTTATCAATAAAACTGTAGAAAAAAAAAAAAAAAGAACTTTTTCATACTTGATGCTGGACCAAAGATTGTAGGTACTTGCACTCAGCAAAATAACCTAATATAGCCCAATAGTCCATAATAGTAGTAGGTTATCAACACAACTGACAATTGTCTGAAGTTGTTTTGGTGGTTTTATTTTTTTATTTTAAAGAAGTGTCTACAGGGTGTTTGGGGTCTCACTTTTAGATCAGACTCGTAGTGATCTGCCTGTTTACAGCCTCCCAAGAACTGAGATTACAGGCATGTGCCACCATGCCCTATTTCAATTGCCATCTCAGCACACCCCGGGGGTGGGGCTGTCACGGCAGGCCTGGGGATTGAAATAATACAGGCCCAGGTCTTATTTTTACTTTTTTTTACTTTTTTTTTTTTTTTTTCAGTACCAGGGATCAAACTAAGGACTTTGCACTTGCCAGGCAAGCACTATGCTGCTGAGCTATGTCTCTGGTTGTCTGAAGTTGTTGATGTGAGCCTTTTACAGCTCAGCATATTAATATAGCTTTATTTTTATGCCTCGTGGTTACACTTTTTTGTTAGATGGTTAAGACCAAGTTAGACTTGGGAGCCTGAGGCAGGAGAATCGTTGCCATTTCAAGATCAGCCTGGGCTAAAAAGTGAGTTCAAGGCCAGCCTGAAATGCATAGCAAGACCTTATCTCAAAAAAAAGAAGAAAAAAAAAGAAATTTCCATGAATGTTGATAGACGCTCTGTTTGTGATAGAGTGAAACTGGAATTAGCCCAGATGCACTTCAGATGAATGGCCAAGCAGGTTGTGGTACTCAGTGCCACAGTCCTATGCTGCATTAAAAAGGGATATATTTGGGATGACCTGGGGCCCTTGGATGCTGAATAGACCCAGAGCCCAGCGTGTAGATGAGACTGGCCAGGCCCGCGGATCCTGAATAGGCCCAGAATGGAGGCCCAGTGTGTGAATGAGACTGGCTGGGGCCCACTGGATCCTCATTCAAACCAGAGTGCAGGCCCAGCGTAGAACCCTTCAGCAGAACTCACTGCAAAGAGGCTAGAGGCAAGACCCACCCAGCTGATTCAGAAGCAGAACATCTTGCCAGAGTGACACAAAGGGTTCATCTCCAACAGCTGCAGTAGGAAGAAGTGGAGCACAGCAGCCAGACCCCAGCCAGATCCAAGCAACACCCACCAGGAGGAATCTCAACTTCGTAGATCCAGAACTAGAGTTAAGGTAATAACTCTATCTAAGCTCTATACCAAAGGTCAGAAGACAGTAGTATACAAAATGACAAAGAGAAGGAATAAAATGCAGTCTCAGGCCCTGAGTCCACCCAGTAAAAATGCAGAAAAAACTAACATAGAGGAAACTGGAAATCACACACCTGAAATCTCTGAAATAATAGTGTTGGAAGTAAAGAAACAACTGCAGAAAGGTATAGAAGAAATCAGATCGGGGCCGGGGAGATGGCTCAGTAGGATAAACGCTTGACTAGCAAATGCAAGGATCTGAGTTTAATCCCCGGTTCCACCAAAAAAA
>NW_004524616.1:15829886-15830406 GCF_000260255.1 Octodon degus | reverse complement strand
AAAATACATGTATAACCCAACATAAGATTGGTACTGTTTCATAGAAATCTTCAATGACCTTTAAATAAGGGTTCATCTAATATATTTTATATAGTTCTGCATAACTCTCATATTGAGAGCTCTTTATTGTTCATCCAGGAGCATACTGCAAGTTCTCTTGCCTTTTGAGTTATGCTCTTTGTTATTTCCTATATGCTACTTCTGGACATATTAAAATATTTCAAGTTTGTATAACTAGAAAATCTTACTTTCAGTTTTCAAAGGTATGTTTACTAAGTATAAAATTCAAAGAGGACAGATCTGTTTTGTTTTTCTTTCAGTCCTTTAATTAGTCTAGTTTCTTACACATTTGGTCTTTTTTTTTCTTTCTAATGTGGAATAAGATGCTATTTAATTTTGCTTTTCCATAGCTAATATTTTTATGTATATGCTCTAATGATTTTTTGCTTTACAATAAGTTTTAATCAATTTCATTTTTTTGTATCTTGGTATGATTTTATTTAAATTTCTTGTGCAGAAA
>NW_004524616.1:15820523-15829786 GCF_000260255.1 Octodon degus | reverse complement strand
GCGGGAGAGTTGTGAGGTTCGAACTCCAGCAACCTGAGGCTGACAGCTTTGTGGAAGCAGCCACTTAAAGGCCTGAGCTAGGGCCAGGCCCCCTCTGCGCTTATTTTTAAATCCTGTGTCATTTCCCTGATTCCTGAAACTCCCTCCACTTCAGACTCAGTGCCATCAACAAGAAACACAATTTAAAAGTGAGTGTTTTTGGGCCGGGGAGATGGCTCAGTAGGATAAGCGCTTGACTGGCAAATGCAAGGATCTGAGTTCAATCCCCGGTTCCACAAAAAAACAATAAAAAGTGAGTGTTTTTTAAAAAAAATACTTCACTATTTATAGCAAGCAATATTGGCTTTCCATAGTTGGTTCGGACATAAAACTTTCTTTTATATCACACTGAAGTAAAAAGTCTAAAAATACTAAGACTTAAATCTGTCTAGGATGCAAATGTGGCCAAGTTGTGACACTGGTGTGGGAATTTTTTATGTGGGGACAATACTCCCTTAAAAGAGGAATGAAGGTGTAAAGAGAAAAGCCAGGCAACCCTCCGGGATAGGGCTTCAGCCTTTGCTTGCCTGACAGCTAGAGAGCTCTCCCATTTGCTGCCTTTTCTTATGTTTGGGGAGTAGTGTGGCAGAATACTAAGTCAATCAGATATACTGAGGCAGGTCCAGACATGAACTGATTTATAACTTTGTGGCCATCTGGGCGTTGGCAGTGGAAATGGGAAGTGGTCACACTGTTTTCTCCAGAACTGAAAGGAGCACTTTGTATGCATGTAGGATACCTTCATTTGGTATCCTGTTTCTTAGGAACAACTAAGTTCACCAATTTATAAGTACATTTTGATTATATTTCAAGTTATCAGATTTTTGTTTCCCTGGCAGTGCCGTAAGAATTGTAGAAATACCCACATAAGCTTTCATCTGAGCAGATATACCTCACTAAATAGCAATTCTATTTTTTTTAAATAAAAAAGGAACAGCACAATTAGATTTTGTAAGATTGAGACTTCAGTGTCTTTTGATATATTTGTCCGGACAGATTCACAAGCAGTTTGCAAGTGCTGATGAACCAATCAGGATAGTAATACATTGATACCAGCACAAATAGATTGTCCTCATCACCACATAGACAAAACAGTCAGGAGAGGGTTTGGTGCAGTAAGCACAAGTGGCACGATATAATGAAGTTGTATTCCATTAAGCTCGTGTGTGTGGGGAGCAAAATGTCATCACCTGAGTGTGGCTGCATTTCTGTGATACATCCTCATCTGTTCCGTCAACTAGTTTTGCTCTGATCAATAAGCAGTTTTCTGTGGCCTTTCACTGCTGTCAGATGTCATTGAGTGATGTAAATGCACGTCAGAAACTAGGAACTTGACAGCTCACCCAGGGTGGGCATGGAGAGGGGAGAGGGAAGTCACTGCGGTGGACATGGTTGGCAGCTGACATCTCCTGGGGTAACTGATTGGATACTGTGCAGCCAGCACTTTCCCATATAGACATGAAGGAAAATGATCCTGTTATGTGTAAGAAACAGAACAGATGGTCTAAAGTAATGTAAGGGGGGAATTATATAGCATAGTGATTGTGTAGGTTATTGGTATAAAATAAAACAGAAGTAGTTAATGTTAGTTTTCAACAAAGAATAATTAAGGCATCACCCATTGCCAAAAGTATGATTAGGAAAGTTTGTTAGCCCAGAAAGATGTAGCCAAAGACATCTGTTATAACAGTATTCCTGCAATAGGATGTTGTACAGCAAAAAAAATTAAATCTATATACCTATAGGGGAGGGGTTCAGTGGGGAAGAGACTGTGTCTTTTTTGCTATTCATTGTCCTGCTGGCCCAGGGGATGTGCTTAATAATGCTGAAGGAATGACTCTAGTACTTCAGGCAGATCCAGTAGCAGAGACAAGATTACACTTCATTGGTTGCCTTCCCCAAACTGTCAAGCAGGGTAGTTCATTCTAGGACATGCTTTTCACCAAGGAGGGGTGCAGCTTGGAGGCTGGAGTGAGTTGACAGCTCACAAGTTCAGTGCAGACAGATCTCAGTTTACCCTATGAATAGTGAACCATCACTTCCTTGTTAGTAGGAAGAGTTATAATAAAGGAAGACTGATATTTTGGTTCGTGTGCATTTGTCCCCCCAAAGCCTCATGTAGTCATTGAAGCACAGTTTTACAGTTTGATTAATTCGTGATCCAAGGCTGGGATTATGGGTATGAGTATTCCTGGGATTATGGGTGTGAGCGCTACACCTAGCCTGGGGTGGATAGCCTGAATACAACTTAAGGGAGACTTCCTCTCTGTAGCAGCTGTTGCTGTTACTCCTCCCTTTTACTCTTGCTGTTTTGTTGCCTCCAGTAACTGTGAGCTAAATAAACCTTTCTTTCCTTCATTTTGGGTGTCCGGTATTTGTCCCAGCAATGAGAGAAGAGTAACTGAGACAACTGGGAAGTTAAAAATTTACTAGAGATCAAATTTATTTTGAGAGTAGGAAATTTACTTAAAGCAATTGAATGGAGTAGAAATCTCTAATAGAAGTTGCTTTAGACTGAATCCTCTCATATGGCTTTCAAGGGCTAAAATACCCTTCGCCTCTGGTCCCAGTGTCTTGAGCCCTCCCCCTCCTGAGGTGTGACCTGGGCTTCAGAGCAGGCCACTTCTCTCTTCACAAACCCACATGTTTATTGTCTTTTAGTTTTACCTTTTTATTTCTGAATTCTTTCCCTGTTCATTTCAGGATGAGACCCTAAGAATATAGGGCACAGGCCTGTAATCCCAGCACTCTGCCTGGTTGAAACAGTAGCATTGTAAATTCAGGCCCAGCTTGAGCAAATTAGCCACTTAGTAAGATTCTGTCTAAAAAAAAAAAAAAAAAATGACAATGACAACAACATCTTGCTGACCATGGTGGCACACACCTGTAATTCCAGTCCCAGGAGGCTAAGTCAGGAGGATCATCTTGAGTTTGAGGTTCGCATGTGGAAGGATGGGCCACACTGCACAGCTGATAAGACGGTTCTTAGAGGACCCTAGTCTACAATGTGAGTTCCAGACCAGCCTGAGCTGCATAGTGAGACCTTGTCTCAAAAAGACAAAAAACAGGTCCTAGTAACCTCATTTTTAAAATGCCAGCTGCTTCTTAAGCACTGAAGGCCCAGCTCTCTAATTGTTAGCTGAGTTCACTTTTCTCCTTGCTATCATGTAAATACAAATCTGCACAAGTGAGACTTTGGAAACAGAACAATTGAAATGGAAGAATGCCCTGGAGCAGTCTCCTCCCATCCTCCAGTGCTGTTCCCCCCTTAGCCCTCTGTGCACTCAGGGGGTCCCCTGCCAGAGGAGCCAGCAGGCACAGTGCTTCATCTCTGTCTCTTCCTACCCCCCTCACCTCCCTGCCCACCTCCAGTCTCTCCTGGCTCCCGCCTCCCTTGCAGTCGGAGCTCTCCAGAACCCTTGATCAGTTTCCACTTGGGTCCAGCGAGGCTGTCTGTGTTCCCGAGGTGGACGCAGTCACTGGGAGGCCCTCTGCATTCCTCAAGAGCCTCAGAGACCTCTATCATCTCAGCAGCCTTCCCACCCTCCAGCCTCACCTGCAGAGACCCATCCTATTCAGGCTTTGCCTGTTGAGGCACAGCACGTGTCCTCCCCCCAGAAAAGCTCCCTTTGAACCTTAGATCCTCATATTCAGCATCCACAACATGAACTGATGGATACATTTTTACCAAATGAACAAATAAAGCAACCAGAGCTGCACAGAGAGGATGGGATTTATCTAACGCAGCGCTCCTGCCACTGAATATGAGAATTAGGACAGAACCTCTGGCACTTTCTGCTGTGTCTGGCTTCTGTCTGCCTAGCAGTAGTCTGGGTCTATGCAAACAGAAGGGTTCCTCCTGATGCTGGGGTAGTGTGCCCCTCTGTTTCCAGGGCAGCGGGCTCTTAGCTGATTGTTCTCAGCCCTTCTGTGCAAGCCAGCCTCGGGGACACACCCTGTGCCTGCCTTAAGGCCCGTCCTGGGGATGTGCTCTGTTCTCATGGCTTCCTAAGCCAGAACTCAACTGTTTTCATTTTCCTTTTGTGTTTTTGTCTTCTGTGTAGCTAAGTGTGGCCTTAACCTCAAAAGCCTCCTGCCCCAGCTTCCCACAGGCAGCTTAGTTCTGTGCCATAACTGTTTCAAACTTTCTGTTTAGATATTCCATGGTTTTATATTTTAGAACTTTTTATTCTGTGTCTTGTCAAAGCCTTTTTCTTTAAATAGTCAGTTGGGATCTTTATCTGTAATGTTCTGCTCTGAGTTCTATGTCAGTTATTTTTTGCTGGCATTCTGCCCTGCCTCACTTCAAAGAAAGGTGCTGTTTGTGTACAGTGCCCAGTCCTTAGCCTCCCCCGGCATGGCTGACTTGGGCCAGAGTGGGGAGTAACTCTTCCTTCCAGAAGTTGCCTGGAAACTGTCCACCTGGCCTTAGCTGCTAGGTGAGCCAGGCTGTGGGCTCATTATGCTGGCATGGAACATTGTGGTGGCTGGTTTTCAGCTCTAGACTATCCAGAACATTTGTTAGCTGATCTGAATTCTCTTTCTAGGATCTATAAAATGTCACCACAGTTTCTCTACTTATTTGCACCAAAAGTGTTCCAAGACTACTCCTTTAGTGTAGGATTTCTCCTCTTCTTTAAGTCCCATTAGAGAAGAGCTCTGGACCTGCTTAGGCTTCTCTGCAGAGGTGACCTTGCTCACAGTCCTCTTGCATGTGACATCCAGATCTGAGCACAGCAAACTGTGAGGAGTGATTTACTGTGGACTTAGGACACAGGTTTTTAACATCCTTGAAGGATTAAGGAAATAAACATGTTCATTTGCTTGCTTGATTCTGTTCCCCTTTCCTTCCTTGCCTCAAATTTGGTTTTCTGACATTTAAGGAGGATTTGAAGAAAACCACTGGGTGCAGTCTTCAGTTTGCAGATGTATCTTTGGACTGTGGTGGTGGTAATATGCCCCTCATCAATTTGTAGACCTTGGAATAAAGAGCCTGCCAAAAAGCCATTAGCACAGAACCTAGAAGCCTGTTCTTTACATAATAGGTAGATAAACATAGCCAGAAGTAAGTGGCTGCTGTGCTCCATGGTGATTGAGGCAGATGATAGGTACTATTTTGAATATGCTGATAAACCAAGAGACACTGGGGGCAGTGCAGATTTTTTTGGTGACAGAAAAGGTCATTGTGAAGTGGCTTCCCTGGCCTCAGTCTGTGATTACATGTGAAGAAAGGCAGCCTCAGCAACTTCCAGGAGGATGGATTACCAACCCACCAGGGAGCTTTGGAAAGTCCCTTACTTTTTAGATCCTCCTTGATCTCATCTATAAAATGATGATAATGGATTGTACCTTGTGCCTCTCATGAGCTACTAAATATCACAGCATTCATATGAGGATTAGATGAGTATTACATGACTCTAAAGTTTTAGAGACAGATTGGGGACTGCACTAGTCAGCTCAGGCTGCCCTAACAAGACATTATAAACCAGGCAGCTTAAACAACAGAAATCTGTTTTCTCAGCATTCTTGGAGGTGAGAAGCTCCCAAAAAATGTTCATTTCTGGTCTCTTCCTCTCCCTACAGAGATGAAGGTCCTATTGTATTGGAGCCCATCCTCCTTACCTGCTAACCCTGACTGCTCCTCAGAGGCTCTTCCTGTGCACACAGCCCAGCTGAGAGTTAGGGTTTCAGCTGATGACCCTGGGAGGAGGGGGATCATCATTCAGCTCAGCTCCATTCAGAGTTTGTTCCTTAGACTAATGTTAGGTGAACACAAAATGAATACTGTCCTGTTTGCTGTGCGTTAGAAAGCCAAATTCTAAACCAGGTGTTGGGGTGCACACCTATAATCCCAGCACATGGGAGCGGGAGGCAGGAGAATTGCTGTGACTTCAAGGCCAGTTTGGACTACACAGTAAGTTCAAGCCCAGCCTAGAATATACAGTAAGAGACGCTGTCTCAAAAAAACCAAAAAGAAAAAAAAAAAATCTGTCACTTGACTGATTGACAAAACATCCTCCATTTGCATATAAAGCTATTCGTTAGAACTTTTTGGAAAGGTAATTTGGTTTATATCATTGGGATAGTATCTTCATATGTTATAATTAATTACAGCTATATAATTATAATTAATTGTCTTTACTAAATGTGAAGCTTCTTGAAACTGTGTCTAGTGAAACCCTACTACATGTTTGGAATTTAATAAATATTTCATACACTTTCAGTGCTCAAAGTGTATGTGGTAACCATCTACTTCAATATTCTCACATATTTACTGATAGAAGATTTAAGTGATTACCAAAGTCACAGAGTACTGGAGAAAGAGCAGAATGTGGCCTTTCTGGATGTAGTTTCCTCTGTAAAATATACTGCATGGCTGATGAATAAAGTTTAAGAGAGGTTAAAACTTGTGATTTAAGAGGGTATGTTTTATATACTCTTATAAATACATCTCCTCATGTACAGATTCAAGGGTATATATGTCTAAACTGTAGAAAAATTTATTTTATACTCTTAGTGCAATTACAACTTTTTGCCGCTTATTAAGACTTCAGAGATACAAACCAGTAGCTCAGTAATTGCTTTCTTGAATCTGCCTTTAATAATTACATTTAGTAAAGCTGTATCGAAAATTAGAAAGGCAGAGACTAATGGAAAACTAGATTTTTCACTGAATTAGAAAGCAGGACAATCCATATATTGACAACACTTCAAGTTGAAAGAGATCAGGAAAACTGTTTTGGACTGTTTGTGCAGAGAGGCAGACCTGGCTGATGGGCAGTGGCACCCACGTTTTATGGAGGCAGAGAAACTCTAAGCGATTTCATGTAAATCGGCATGTTGGGTGGGCAGTGTCCAGATCTGATTTAGATATAAGTCATTTGAATCTTTTAAAGCTTGGAATTTCTCCTTGGTGCTAACAAAGAAGTAGAAAATAAAGAATTGTGTTAATGAAGTGGGAATATCTTTGAATAAGAAAAAGTACAGAGCTTATTTGAGGCTCGTATATCGCAAGCAGGATGAAATCAAGAACAGAATGGTGAGAGGGTTTCATTAGCCTTGCTTATATGGTGTTTAGGATAGTATTTTATAATCAGAAGAATGAATTTATTATAATTTTACTGTTTTTCAGAATTCATAGTAAAGAGATTGAAGAATAGTTTAGCTCAGTTTTTTTTTTTTTTTAAAGATATGATCTATTGGGCTGGTGAGATGGCTCAGTGGTCTAAAGCATCTACTTGGAACAAGCTTGGAAAAGCACAGGGACCGCGGTTCAATCCCCCAGCACCACATGCCAGCCAGCCCCGCCCCCCGGTGGGCTGAGCTGGCCACACACACACACACACACACACACACAAAATAAATTAAAAAAAAGATACGATCTATTTATGTAGTTATGGTGGTCTTGAACTCACTATGTAGCCCAGACTGGCCTCAAACTCAGCAATTACAGGCATGTGCCACCACGCTCAGCTGTTTCAGTATTAAGAAAGTAATTGGTGTGGGGTGGCCAGATAGGTCAGTGAATTAAAGCTCCTGCTTAGGCAGGCACAGGGACCAGGGTTCAATCCCCGGCGTGCTGTTGACCCTGCCCCCAGGGTGCACTGAGATAACGATTGAGACTGGGCATGGTGGCACGCACCTGTAATCCCAGTGTTTGGGAGGCTGAAAACAGGACGATCACTATGAGTTCAATCTGTATAGTGAGACCCTGGACACCCTGTACTAAATACTTTTTTAAAAAGTAATTGATGCAATAATTTTAATCAGAAAATAAAAACAAAACCCAAATACAGATACATCTTCACCTGTCCATGAGAGTGTATTTCTGCACAATGGCTGAGAGAAGCCAAGTGGCCACTGATACACCAGCATCTTTCTATACCAGCCCCTGCTATGTATGGTTCGAATGCTTCAGGGCCATGAACTACTTCTATATATGAAATAGCGACACACCCTTAGGAGGATCTGATTTTATGTGTAACATTATCGTAACTGATCCCTCACCAGATCTCTTTATAGTGAACCGCCAGCCTCCATCCTTCCCAAGTGGTTGCTTTTCCCTGTGGCAGTGGCATGGTCCCTCTAAGTCTTAAAAAAATGTCCAGAAACTGGAGAAGTCAGGTGGGGAGTCATGTGTAGGCCTTATTGCTCATCTTTTCAGCCTGGGGAAGAAAAGATTTGAAAAGAAAAAGGCAGCCAATGGAATGGAAGGGTGCAGAGAGCAGACAGTACGTGATCGCACTTTCTGAGAACCACTGCCTGGCATGGTAAGCCGGGGTTAGCTCTGATGGGTGCTCTGATTTCACACCTAGCAATTGCCCATGGGGTACAGAAGCAGGTGAGGTGGGCAGAACAGAGGGTACAGTTGTCTCACTTCAAGGACCAGATTTGCACTCTGATAAGAAAGACACAGACTAAGGCTGTGAAGCACACAGGGTCTAATCCTGAGGACATGACTCTGCAAGCCTTTTCAGTTAGCTGCAACTGTTGGCAGCTTGGGAAGAAAGGTTGGTGACAGAGCAGTGTACACTGCTTCACGGAGGAGAACTGCAGGGTAGGAGAGCATCTCGTCACCATGGTGATGGAGGGTGGGTAAAGCTCAATGCTCAGGGCGACTTTCAGGGGGCCTGCCCCTTAGCTCAGTTCTTTGAGTGGCTGCTTCAACCAAGCAGTCAGGCTCAGGTTGCTGTGGTTCGATCCCCACAACACAAGCCAGCCAGTCATGCCTTGAAGGCATTCGGAGCAAAAAAACCCCAAAAAACCCTTCTGTCAGGGCGACTTTCCCTCTTCCTGGCAATGATCATCAAATATGTGCAACAGGATTTTGAGTCTGTCTTTTCTTAATCTACAATGTTTTCACTCAGAACTTTAAAGACTGATCTGACTTATACATGTGCAACATAGAAAAATTGAAAGAAAAACTGGAAGAATTTTGCAAAGGAAAAAAATGTATAACCCTTCTAAGAGACATTTTGTCCTTTTTCCTCCCAGCTTTATTTTGCAAACAATTGGGGCATGCATGAATGCCTAGTATTATGCATATGTATTTACTTTAAAAAAAAAAAAGGTCCTTTATTTATATCTCCCTTTTTGGTTTGTTTTGTCAGAGATGGGTGTTCCATTGTTGTTAGAGAAGGTGTATTTGGAGAAGTCTTTAAAGAACTTTTTCGGGAGAGCTTCCTGCTACCCTGCACCAGCGGGACCAGTCCCCTCTCCCATCC
>NW_004524616.1:15818937-15820423 GCF_000260255.1 Octodon degus | reverse complement strand
AGAGCATGGAGCAGAGTACTCCAGGTCCTCTATGAAAACAAATTCCAGCCCAGACTACTATACCCTGCAAAACTCTCTTTCAAGTTTGATGCAGAAATGAAATACTTCCATGAGAAAGAACAGCTAAAGAATTTCGCGATGAAAAAGCCAACCTTACACAGACTACTGAAAGATGTTCTAGAGAGGGACCAAAACAATCAGAACTCCACGAATGAGATCGGAAGCAACCAACTAAATAGGATAAGCAATGAAACACAGGAGAAAAAGGAGTAAACGATAACAGGTAAATAACATGGCAACCAATTTTTGTAGGACTTTGTACATGAATTAGTGTTGGACTTTGTCAAAAGCCTTTTCTGCATCAATTGAGATGATCACGTGGTTTTTAGATTTTGCTCTATTGATGTAATGTATTACATTTATAGATTTTCGAATACTGAACCATCCTTGTATCCTTGGGATGAATCCTATCTGGTCGTGGTGTGTAATCTTCTTGATGATTTGCTGTATTCTGTTTACTGGGATTTTATTGAGGATTTTTGCATCTATGTTCATGAGGGAGATTGGCCTGTCGTTCTCTTTTTTTAGTTGTGTCTTTCCTTGGTTTTGGTATCAGTATAATACTTGCCTCGAGGAATTAGTTTGGGATGACTGCTTCCTTTTCAATTTCTTTGAAAGAACTCTGAATATTTTTATGTTAGTTTTTCTGTCAGAATTACAGGTGTGCACTACCATGTGAGGTTATTTATCAATTTTAATTCTTTCAGGGAAAATAATAATAATAAACCTCATATATATAACAGCTGTCTTTTAGAATTTTCATTGTTTCCTATCTGTTTTATTGTCACAGCAGCTTAAGTGAGGAAGGGACTCCTGATATGAACTTCTTCTGTAGTTATTTTTGTTAAGAAGTATAAGGTAGAGGGGCCGGGGAGATACCTCAGTGGAATAAGTGCTTGCCTGGCAAGCACAACATCCTGAGTTCAATCCCTGGTACCACTTAAAAAAAGAAAAAAAAGCATAAAGTGATTTATTAGGAAGAATTTTAAAAGCATGTACTCAAAAAAATAGAGTACTGGCCCTCAAGAGAGAGAGGGACACTATAATCTGGTGCTGGGAATATTTATGTTTTTGGCAGTAGAAATCTGTGGAGTTTGTAAATCTATAGAATGTTAGGTTTTGGTTCATAGAAAAAAAGGAATGGTTTACGCACAGGTCAAAATATAATGGTTCAGAAGCCCGGCCAATAGCTCAGCAGATTAAAGTGCCTGCTTAGGCAGATGCAGTGGCTGGGGTTCATGGTTCGATCCCCAGTGTGCCAAGTCCCCTCCCCCCGCCCCTGGGGTGTGCTGAGATAGAGATTGAGACTGGGCATGGTGGCATATATCTGTAATCCCAGCACTTGAGAGCCTGAAGACTGGAGGATCACTATGAGTCCAATCTAGATAGTGAGACCCTGTAGACCCTTACTAAATACCAAAAAAAA
>NW_004524616.1:15812015-15818837 GCF_000260255.1 Octodon degus | reverse complement strand
CTCCAGCTCCTAGAAATTTTAAATCTTTAAATATTTATTGCCTACTCCTTTCTACTTTGAGAATTCTAATTATATGAATATAAGTTTCTTGGTTTTGACACTGAACTATTATGACTGATCTGTAAATTCTTTCTTCATTTTCATTTTGGACAATTTTTAGTGTTATATTCATTTATGTTTGTAAATATTTTATTTTCAGTTTGCAATCTATTAAAAAATTAAAATAAAAAAAAGACCAAGTTAAACCAAGACCTACATAATTCAAAATGTAACTTTGTTATCTGACAAGGTCAACCAAATCCCCTCAGGATTTACCCTGGTACCATGTACAGCACCTTGTGGGTCTTTTGTCAGTGTCAGCCATGTGGATGAGTCCTGGACATTTGCTTGATTATTTTGCTCTCTGTGAAAGCTTGACAGGATTCTTCTCTCTAGGTCACTCTCCTTAGGCGCACTGTACATTGTTGATCACTTTTCTCTGTGGCTCCATAGTCTCCTTGCTCAGAACGTGTTGGACACCACTGAGTTATAGGATGTCACAGCAGAGGTTCTCTTATGTCCAGAATCCTCACTGACCTGGAAGAGCTAGGACCAAAATATTGGCTATCCTTGTAGCCCCTCTAGTTCTCTAATTTTGGTCTGTAAATTTTAGTTGTTAAACATCCAAAAGAGAAGCTTAATGATATTTTTGCCCTGTGACAGAGGCAGTTGGGTCATATGTATTTACTAAAAGGAGCAATACTACTTTTTCAGTAGCTTTCTGCTTATTTTTTATATGTTAATAAAATTTACAGTATCACTTCATATTAATAAATCTTTTCAGATACAATATGAATCATTTATCTTTTCTTTTAAATTGCACTTTTTTTTTCTTTTTTGGAAACAAGGTCTCCCTATGTAGTATGTCCTGGCCTTAAACTCACTATGTACCCCAGGCTGGCTTGAACTATTGACCGTCCTCCTACCTCAGCCTCGCAAGTGGTAGGATTACAGGTGTGTGCCACCATACCTGCATCATTTTATTAATTCCTTATTAAAGTATTAGGTTGTTTATAATGTTTTTATAAATTTCAATATCCTTTTAATAATTTTTATACCTATAAATATGCTTTTTCACTTTGTGTTTTAAAAAATTTTATTGCTATATTTTAGATACACATAATGATTACATTCATCATAGAGAATTTGTACCTGGGTATGATATGTCTTGCTTCTTCTTTTCCCATTCCACTCCCCTCCCTTCAAACCTTTTCTTCCTTATTTACAAAAACTTTGCATTTTTTTTCTATTTTTTGTCCCTTCTTTCCTTTCTCTCTCTCCCCTCCCTTGTTCCCCTTTCCCATTTGAACATTTTCTTCCCATTTCCCAGTATCTATTATACAGTTTAGTCCTTAGTTACACTTCTGGTTTCTCACACTAGACAGACAATGCTGTGTTTAAACATGTGTGTCCCATTTATTTTATTTTTAAAGACAAGGTCTCACTGTGTAGCCCAGGCTGACTTCAAATTCACAGCAATCTTCTTGCCTCAGCCTCCTAGCTGCTGAGGGTACAAGCATGCACCACCCAGTTACTTTCACTTTTAAAAGTCATACTTTAGTTTTGGTTTGTTGCCATGGTGTGAAATCATATCAGCACGATTTAGTTAGGAAATAATCGTCCTTGCATGTTTTTTATTTGTTTTTCATGTGTATGTTTTGAAATTGATTTATTCTTGGATATAAGCAAAAATGTGATGAATGCTTGAATTTAAAAAATTATTACAGTAAAAGACACACTGACAATAGACCCTCCTCAAAATACTCCCCTCACTTGCAACATACTTTTCCTATGGTTCTTGCCTCTTTCTAAAGCGGTCCTGAAAGTCGTCTTTTTCTAGTGTCTTTAGTTTTCCTGTCATGACTCCCCCAGTGTCTTGAATCAGTTCACAATATTAATGACAATTTCTGTCAAATAAAAACATCACAGTGCTGGGCATGGTAACACATGCCTGTAGCGCACAATCCCAGCACTTGGGAAGCTGCAGCACTAGGACGGCCATGAGTTTGAGGGAAGCCTGAGTTGCATAGCAAGACCCCCATCTCCAAAAAAGAAAAAAATCCTGCCGTGCTGCCCCACTTCCGGGCGCACAGAGATGCCGATTGAGACTGGGCGTGGTGGCACGTGCCTGTAACCCCAGCTCTTGAGAAGCTGTAAACAGATGGATCACTACAAGTCCAATCTAGTAACGAGACCCAGAACACCCTGTAGACCCTTCTGTAAAATACAGAGAAGAAAAAGTCACAGATCCTTACCTACATTACTCACTGTGCCCCTTCTGGCTCTTCCCTAAAGTCAAAATGACCCCAAAAGATAAACAGTTGGGGTTGATTTGGGACATGGAGGCAGCCAGAATGACACAATAAAGACATGAAAAAGGACTTCTGGCACTGTTGCAGAAAGTGGCAGGTTGGTGGGTGGGTGTGTTCGAGGTGAGGGAGTGTGTTTTGAGCGGGATCAGTGATAATGTGTATTTTTAAGCACACATCATAATCTCATAAAAAGCTACATGTTCAAACTGGTAACAGCTTCTCTTTCCTGCTGTCCACTGTATTTACATGCATGTGCTCTACCCTGAGGCCCAAGCAGCTTAGCTCTCTGTAAATGTTTTTATGTGTTCATATGCGGTTTAGTCTACAAAAGGAATCCCTGGGGGATGCTTGGATACTTAGCAGGTGAAGGACCTGGGTTGTATTGCGGGTATTCATCTTGTGATTTTTGTAGCAAGGAGCTCTGTGTTAAGGTCACCTTTAATTCTGGTGCACTGGGCCTCATGGAAGTGTTTGGTGAGTGATTCAGTGCTGTACTGTCTCTGTGCAGCAGCCCTATGGACAGAAAAAAAATCATAGCCAAGTGATAGAAATGCTTTGATTGCACACATCTGATACTTAGATACATGGGTGAAGCTGGAAGCAAGGGTCTGTCCTCCCTGCTGTTGGAGCTGTGAAGAATTCTCCGCTGCTAACTGTGTAAGATTTAGCAGAGGCTCCTGGGAGTGGTATGAATTAGAGCTTTGCATTTTCAATATCTCTGTATAGACCACACTTGTCATGTTACTACTAAGAGAAGGTAACCCATACAAACAACAAAAAACCCTTGCAAAATGGTTGTATTTTTGCAAGTCAACACCTTTTCTTAAATCCATTGTTCTTTCTTTAGCAGGTAGACAAATTAAGTGATAATGATATATCATGTACCTAGGAAAATCTCTTTATATGGGGGGAAATCAATATGAGAAGCTTTTGGAATGGCCTTTCTCTGTCTTTAGCAGCTCCTTATGTATGGGTTTAGAAATGCTGAGTCTATATGGAGAATGACTGATTCATGCTGAGGCCTGGCCTCATTAGACTCCAAATGCCTCTTGGAGAGTGTTTGATACTAGGATTGGTTATATAGCTCTAGAAGAGGTAGTAATTGGTTGCACACAAAAACTCAGCTATAGTTTTCGTTAATAGACACTATTTAAAGCTTTGTACCAGTGCAAGCTCTTTATAAGTGGGTTAGCTTAAATTTAAAACAAACACTGAAGGCCGTCCCTAAGTTAGGTTCTGTGCTACAGCTCCACCTTCTGCACCAGCATCTTCTCAGTGCTGCCCTCTGTTGAAAACTGCTAACTTTCCTCTAGTATCCCAGTTCTTTGACCTGACTCTATCTCTGCTCCCCTATGCCAGTGAGTGTATTTAAAGACTAGATGCATTGTTTGTTTTCCATCTACTCTATGGAATGTAAATTCCATGAGGACAGAACGTTTTGTCACTTTAGTGATGAGCCAGACACATTATACAAGGACTAGCACCTGCTCAAAAAATGTTTGAATAAAAGAGTATAATCAGTTTTGTAGCACAGCAGTTTTCGAACTGTGTTAAGTTGGCTCTAGGGCAAAAATGGCACAGCTGGGGAGTTGTGTTCCATCCATGGCAGCCAGGAAGCAGAGAGAGGGGGAGGCACCAAAGACAAAAGTACACTCTTCTGAACTGGCCTGGTGGCACATGCCCATAATCCTCACACTCTGGGAGACTGAAGCAAGAAGATCACAAGTTTGAGGGTAGCCTGGGCAACTTAGTACAACTCTGTCTCAAATAAAAGACAAAAACGGGCTGGAAATGTAGCCTCTAGAGTCCATCCATTGTACTGGGAGAAGCAAAACAAAACAACAAAAACCCCTCTAGTCCCATAACCCAGCTCTACCAAAGCTCCTTCTAATAGCACGCTCAGCTGTCAGCTCATCTGGTGGGTGAGGGCAGGTGAATCGTGTGTGTGGCTCAGTCATCTTCTAGGAGCCACTGCTGGGCCTGGAGGGCTGAGACATTTTAGCTCCAGACAGTAAGTAGTACAGGGTAAGTTCAGTCCTGAGAAGACACTGGACAATCTTTCTTTTGTGTGGTACCGGGGATTGAACTCAGAGAACCCTGCACTTGCCAGGCAAGCACTTATTCTACTGAGCTATCTCCCCAGGCCAACACTGGACAGTCTTGGATCTCCCTTCCCTGGTGCCCATCAAAAGGAGTCTAGCTTATCAGGAATGAGACAGGTCATTTTTTTCTTTTAATTAAAAAAAAAGTTAGAAATTGTAAGCTTGGTAAATGAGAATGTTTACACTTCCTCTTTTTGGTTAAAAATTATCCTTTCGTCCACACTTCTTCATGTATGTTTTGTACCTGTACGTGTATGTTGTGAAGAAAATGAGGAAGAAAAAAACACCTTAAAGTTTCTGATTTTTGGAATTACGTTGGGTTTAATGAAAATATTAGTTTTTAGAAATAGGCCTAGCGCATCAATACTATAATGTGTTAGAAAAGTAACTAGATTCCATTTAGATTTGTCAGATAATTATTTCATCACCAAGTTCAAGAAACTAGGTATTTTAGCAGGGAATGGTGGCACACATCTGTGATCCTAGTACTTAGGAGGCTGAGGCAGGAGGATCACTGCAAGTTCAAGGCCAATCTGGACTACATAGTGAGTTCAAGGCCAATCTGAACTGCATAGCAAGACCCAGAATTAAAAGGGAGAGGTTTATGTAGCTTACGGTTTATTATATCATACTTTCCTGGCTCCAAAGCAGGTTGGCATGGCAGAGGGGCACTGTATAGCAGGCAGGCAGAAGACAGCTGCAACAAGCAATGAACAAAGCCCTTTTTATTTTATCCAAACTACGAAGCTAGCACTTAAACCCTTAATCCTAGCATCACAGCAGTAATCAATCTGATCATAGAATCTTTTGGTCCCAGCATCACATGCTCTAGATCTAGCCACTTTCAGAACGTCCCACCTATAACCACATGAGGCTTTGGGGAGCACCTGCCACAACCCCAACAGTGTGTGGCTGTAGACCGGTGTGCTTGGTATCACATCATGTAGCTTTCTCCGAGGTAGTATTAAATTAAGACCAATAGTTTATTTTTTTTTTTGTGAGACATTCTTTTTATTAATGAAGTTTAACTTATAAAAGTGACAGATGACACACAAAAATGGCCAGACAAGTATGATTATAAAACAATCCAGAGAACAAGTATAGGCACAGAGAAGGCATCTCTCCACAGAAGCACAGGTAACAGGGAGACAAAAGCAGGGCTCACCCACAGCTGCAACAGCAAAGGCACATGAGCTCTCCGAGCGCTCTTCATGAGTTCCCCTTATGTGACAAGAGGATGGCAACAAGAGCATTGTGTGTGAGATGGGGACTTCCAAATCCAGACTTGGAACAGGCCTAGATCTAGAGCCAGCACTGCAAAATCTTGGCACAGAGCAGCAGGACAGGTTGGTAAAAGCAGGTCTTTTTAGAGGTCTTTGAATCAGGAACGCTGGTTCCAGATTTTAAACCAATAGTTTATTTTTAATAAAAGGCTTTTATATATATAAAAAAAACTGCTCTCAGAGCTTTTAGACCCTCATGGGCAACATTATATTTTTTACCAACTGCTTTGGTGTCTAGACGTGCACCCAGAACTCATGCACTCATGAAGCGGGCTTCTACATTTTGTGATTGATGCATGCACCAAGCTGGGGTTATGGATGTGAGTGCTGCGTCCACCCGGGGGATGGAGCCTGCGTGGGAGAGGCTTGTTTGCCACTCCTCCCACTTTTTTTTTTGTTGCTTTGCTCTCTTCCAAAGCCATGAAATTTTTGCCATCACTACACCACCCTGCCTTGGAGCCAGCTGATTATGGTCTGAAACCGCCACAATCTGTGAGCTAAGTAAAACTTTCCCTTTTTAACTTTGTGTATTGGGTATTGTCCTACCTAGCAACAAGAAAAAAGTAACTAAGATACCAACTACAGCCTACTTTTTTTTAAAATCAGAAACCTTCTTATACTGTATAGTCATGTTTAATTTACTCTTTCCTAACAAAAATAATATTAATTTTATCTTTTTTACTGTGAAAGTACTGAGCTGGCCTGAGATGTCCTCTTTTTTTTATTTTTTATTTTTTGCTTTATTTTTTTCCCCAAAATTTTATTGATAAACAACAATGAGACAGTTTCAAATCAAATTGGAAGTACAGTTTCAACAAATAACACACTGCATATATTCTTCTTAGTGGTTAATTGCAGTACAAGATGCGGACTTGAGATCCTATTTACAAACACCATTAGAACAAATCATTCTATTCGTTAAGAGAATGCAACTGTATATCTATCCTAACCACGTTGAATACACAGATACAAAATGGACATTCATCTGTATACCCTATTTTTTCTAAGTTCCGTTATTGAATATTATAGGTGTGTAAACTCAGCAAAATATTCTAAAAGAGTCCAGTAGCCCATAATAGCATTGGG
>NW_004524616.1:15810977-15811915 GCF_000260255.1 Octodon degus | reverse complement strand
TCTTCTGCCCTTTGTTGTAGATCTTTGCTGTAGTTATAACCTTCGCATGTACTGAAGTTCAGGTGCAGCTCTACAAAGTTTGGACTTATCCAGCTTGGGTCTGGCTGCTGTGCTCAGCTCCTTCCCGCTGCTGCCCTTGAGGGTGAACCTGTTGTGCCTCTGTGGCAAGATGTTCTGCTCCTGGAATGGCTGGGTGGATCTATCCTCTACACTCACTGCAGGGATTTCAGCTGCAGGATTACACCCCAGGCGTGTATGCCAGGCCTGAGCTGTGCCTGGAGGGGGCAAGGTGAACTAGGGGGAAGAGGAAGCTCTCCCACACACTCACAGGTCTGGGGGTTCCCGGTGTGGTAGAAATTCCTACTTGGCGGGCGAGGTGTGGTTGGTCCTGCGGAGTGGTGGTGGGTGTCTCAAGGGGATGCGAGAGAGTCCGGCCCACCCTGCACCTGTGCTTGGATTGGTCCTGCCGGTGCAGGGTAGCAGAAAGCTCTCCCACACACTCAGGGGACCTGGGCTAGGACTGGTGCTGGTGGTTCCCTGAACGCGGCAGAAATTCCTACTCGGCAGGTGGGGTGGGGGAGGTCTGTGGAGTGGTGAGGGGTGTCCCAAGGGGGTGGGAGAGGGTCTGACTCACGCTACGCCTGGGCTGGGACTGGTCCCCCCGGCGCAGGGTAGCAGGAAGCTCTCCCACACACTCACCGGACCTGGGCTAGGATTGGGTCTGGGGCTTCCCAGAATGTGGCCTATTTATTTATTTTTATAAGTACAAACCTCTGTGTGTTATTTTTTAAGTCAACAGAAAATGGAAATATACTTTTTAAAGCTTCTAATACTAGGAGAAGTTATCATACAATGTCTTAAATAAATTGTAAGTCAAAGATACAGTATAAATCTTAGAACAAAAATTAAGATTAAGCAATATTCAGAAAATTAAATGT
>NW_004524616.1:15808379-15810877 GCF_000260255.1 Octodon degus | reverse complement strand
TACAGGAAAAGGCCTGAATCCAGTGTGTGTGTGTGTGTGTGTGTGTGTGTGTGTGTGTGTGTTTAAAGATAGATAATCTAAGATGCTTTGCCTAAAAATGTTATTTGAATCTGTCTCACTGTGTTAAGGTCAGATTTCTGCCTTATATCAACTAAGTTAATGTATAGACTTAGAATATCTTTGACAGATTTTGACTGTGATAGGCCTAGAAGAAAAGAATTATGAACAAACCTAGGAACTATAGACATGGAAAACTTTGGGTATTTTTGTGTCCTGAAGTTGTAGTCTTAAATGTACCATTTTTAAGTTATGATTCTTCTTGTCTCTTTTATATTTATTTCTCCTATCCTACCTCATTTCCCCCCTGAGATTTTAATACATTATTCTTCAGGGATACAGAGAGGCCAGAGGTTCACCTTATGACGGCTGATCAGAAGTCCCCCTGGGACTGACTTAAAGGAGAATGAGGAAGTGAGGGTTTTTGTTGCTGAGCCATCATCCTTTGATAGTCGGGGCCAGAGGACTGGGTTGTTATTAAGTCATTGACTTTTTAAGCTTCACTTTATAACCATATTAAACAAGTAAAGGTCGAAAATTAAAAGTAGAATATTGGAGAATAGTAGCTCCAGAAAGTTCTTTGTCAGACACAGGTAGCTTTGACATGTCTTTAATATTTAACATTAACTTTAATTGTCCAGCAGCATTAACCCTTGTACATCATTGGAGTTTGAGAAGATAGGGACTACTCCCTGTTTGGTCAGTAAGATATTTAGTGTCCCCCTATTTTAAATGTGACAGTGGCCAAGGAATACACTAAATTGGTCATTAGCATCTTCAGTATAGGGCCCAGAAGCTGTGCTGTGGCTTTTATCTGGTAGAACAGCAGGCCTTCTGTAGTGCCTGGGCCCAGATCACACAAACATAATGTCTGAGGCAGGGAGCAGAGGCGGAGTTCATACTCCCAAAATAACAAAATTTATAGCTAGAATATTTATTTTGGCACTTTTGTCCTATAGGCAAACCTGTATAAGAAGCCAAATCTTTACCTTAAGGTACTTGAAATACATTAAAATAACATAATGGCAATATACTAAGAAAGGCCAAAGGAGATATTTTTGTTTTTTTCTTTTTTAGATAGTGTCTTGCTATATATTTCCAACTAGCCTTGAACTCACACTGGCCATGAACTTGGGGCGGTCCTCCTGCCTCAGCCTTGAAAGTGCTAGCATTGGCTTGTAGTGCCACACTCACCCTCAAGGGCACGTTTTGGAGGGGACTAGGAGTCATGATCTCCCATGGCTGTAGGCTAAAGTGTTGTAGGTCTAGCTGGAAACTGCCAGCAACAGTGGTATAGTTTAGTGGCTCCTCAGTTCACAAACATTTGTTCACCGAAATTTTAGTTCATAAACAGAAGCATTGAGCAACATTTGTTTCCTTCCTGAATGCCACACCATGACTATCTTCTCATGAAACTGATCATGGCCCTTTTCTCCAGAATTGTAGAACAAATTATGTTTTTGTACTAAGGCTCCACCATGTTTGTAGCTCTTTTGGATATCTACTTTGTTCAGCTTTTTTTTCTTTTTAAAAAATTACTAATAATTACTACTTT
This sequence comes from Octodon degus, assembly GCF_000260255.1. NCBI lineage: Eukaryota > Metazoa > Chordata > Mammalia > Rodentia > Octodontidae > Octodon > Octodon degus. Next base: position 15,809,265 of record NW_004524616.1, on the reverse strand, counting down.
TTATGGTTCTACTTTTTTGCTGGGTATTTAAGCCCAAGTCAAAGAAAGACTTGTGTTCATCAAATTAATCTATTTATATTTGTCAAGGTCATTAAGCCTCCTCAAGTTACTTTTGGGGCCATGTGAGGAGCCTCTTAACTCCTCTGTTTTTCCCTCTACCAATCCTGTCATCTGCCAGGATGGGCCACAGTCTAGTGTGAGAGGAAGGTTCTCTCTTTCTTGATACTCTTGAGAGTATCACATACTGGCTGATGCTGGCCTTAGGGTCCCTCAGTCAGGAGGAATAAGTGACTCACCGTAGCTGTGGGGTCCTATGTGAGGCATCCCATCATGCTTTGGGTCCTGGTTAACCTTGGAGGACCAAGTTCAAAATGTTGGCTGTCCTCCTAGCCCCATTATCTTCCTCACTTTTGGTGTTTAGGCCTCAGTAGTTGAACACACAGAGGGTCAGTTCCACCAGCTTTCAAGTGGGAGCACTGGATGTGAATCCAATTTATAATCCTGCCTGGCTGTAAGGTACTTTGAATTATAAAGTATGGCCAGAGAACAGCTAGATTTCTGTTGTCATGGTCAGCATTAGCTACATTAAATTAGAATAATTTTTGTGTTGTTTATAACTATAAACAGTCTAGTCAGGATTTTCCCCAGGTGCTATCATTCAGGGCTTCTTGTACTTGTGTAAATCTGAGTAGTATTTCCCTGGTGTGCCAAGCTGCTCTGAGTACTTTTGTTTATGTTGTCATGCTGTATTAACAGCCAGAGTTCGTCCAGGAAGAGGCAAGGAGGAGGCTCAGAGTGACAGACTGCTGCATGGGAGCTTTGTTCATCTCTCCTCCTTCTTACAAAACCAAGTTTAAGGCCATGTCATTTTATTCTCTTAATATAT
>NW_004524616.1:15803123-15808279 GCF_000260255.1 Octodon degus | reverse complement strand
TTCTCTTCTCTGTATTTTAAGGAAGGATCTACAGGCTGTTCAGGGTCTCACTACTAGATCAGACTCGTAGTGGTTCTCCTGTTTACAGCTTCCCAAGTGCTGGGATTATAGGCATGCACCACCAGGCCCAGTTTCAATCACTGTCTCAGCGTACCCTGGGGGCGGAGCTGGCACAGCAGGCCTGGGGATCAAACCCCCAACCCCTGAACCTACTTGCAGGCGCTTTAATCCACTGATCTATTTGGCAGGCCATTTAACTTATATTTAGAAAACAGGGAAAAATCAACTTTTTGACCATCCATTTTAAAATGTCCCCAATTTTGTAAAGTACCACTTGAAAATGATAGCAGACCCTAAGTTGCCTGTAGTCATATGCCATCTGAGATCTCCTCTGAGTGCTCTTGGAAAGAAACAGAGGAGGCAGGTTCCTTTTATCTTCTCCACTGGACAAGCAAGTACCTCACCCAACTTCTCTCTCATGGAGGTCAGGCTTCGTAAGTAGCCCACTTCAACTCTCCCCAGGTCATGCTGAGGCCCACTCCACCTTTCTGTCAGGGCCGGTCCAGGCATCCCTGCCAGTCAGGCAGAAATGCTTCCCAGGTTCAGGCAACACTGTCCTTGCCCCTGGCCTATCACTACTTCCAGGCAGTTAGCTTTTGAAAGTATTCAGAAACTTGTTTTGCTCTTCTACTATGGGTCAGAAAAGCAAAAATAAAGAAGACATGTGCAATATCTGGGTTTTAGTCAAAAAGCCAACTTTTAGTTGGTTAAAAAAAATAGCTGGGAGCCAGCATGGGGGCTTACACATGTCCTGTAATCCAAGCATTCTGGAGGCTGAGTCAGGAAGATTGCCGAGAGGGTTGCCAAGAATTTGAGGCCAGCCTGGGCTACATAGTGAGTTCAAGGCCAACCTCAACTACAGAGTGAAATACTATCTCAAAAAACTAAAGCAAAACTAGCCTGGAGATAACCACTTGATAACTGTGAAGCACATACAGTTTTAATTACGAAGATAAACTTCAGGTTAAAGTTATTGAAGTACTAAAAACAAACAAGATAGAGGGAGGGAGGGAGCAAGCTGACACTGGAGAAGTGACCCAGTGAGACACACTGGAGTGGTAAGGTGTGGAAAAGGCTGTGGAGCTTCAGTAGGTAGCTCTAGGACACACGATGGTCTTGGCAAAAATGTTGTGGACAGCTGGGGAGGAGAGGGATACCTCTGGACTCTGGATGATGATGGAGTCCTGAGTCTCATCTGTCTTTCTTTCCTGATGCATCAGTGGACAGCATAGAGATCCCCACCCCCACCCCCAGCTCCATGGTGCCCACAGAGAGAGACCAGCAGGCCTGGACCTTTGTTGATGAGTTATTCTGTTTTTTGGTCAGATCCACACAATGTGGGGCATGGGCAGATACCTCCTCTCCTTACAAGGCAGAGGAGTCTCAGGAGCTCCTACTCAACCCTAGGCTCCCTGCCTTGCCTACTAATTAATATCCTAGAATGTTAAAGGATTTAAATTCATGATAGATTAAAATCTTAGGATAAAGACAAGAAGGTGAATGAGTTGTTAGGGAAGAGTGAGGAGGGAAAGCAACCAGCCGGCTCCTTCTGAGTACAGGTATGAGGACAGCAACAGCTGTCAAAACTCACCTCCTAAATCTGCACAGCTTAGGGTTGTTCCCAGCCTTGCACAAAGGGAGCCATGGCATCAGGTAGACTGAGGTGATGTCCTGCAGTGTGCTGAGCGTCAGAGAGGGAGAGGTGAGAGAAAGAAGATTCAGAGGGCAGATTGGAGGACTTCCCTTTATCAGTGTTTAGACCCAAGAACTATGTGACTTTCCAAGATAGCTTTCTTGGGTGTCATTCCAAGGCTACTTCTTGCCACCTTGTCTCAGGATCAGTGTTCCCACAGGCGAGGCAAAAGAAAGCTGCCTGAGACAGTGGAAGGTCTGTGCTTCCCCGGGGAGTAAATTTTAGTTCATTCCTACCCACAAGCAGGGTGTGAGGGGTGAGAGGGAGCCTGGGCCTTGTGCCTGTGATGTTTTCATATCTAACATTCATTTTCTAGGAATGTAGGAGCCTACAGCTACTGAAAAGGAAAAAACATGAAGGAGTTTGACAGAGACAGACAGACAGAGACAGAGAGAGACAGAGAAAAAGACAGAAAGACAGACAGGAAGAGAGAGATAGAGGGTGAAAACTGCGTACGTATGATAGGATAATATGGGAAAGGTTGGGGAAGTAAGGAAGAAGAGAAAAAAAATGAAGTGCCTCTGGCTGGATTTACAGAGGCATAGTGCTGTTGCCCCTTTACTTTCTAGAGCTGACTGGCCAAGGAAATGGCACCAGCTTGGGTTTGAGTAAGTCCTGAAAACAAGATAGGGAACCTTGACATACTCCCACCCATGGGACAGGTTGCAGATTAACTACTTCCATTGAAAATAATAATAATAATAATAATAATAATAATAATAATAATAATTTTCAGGGCAAGTCAATAAGAGACATGAAGAGATTTATTAGGCAGAATTTTAAAATTCACTCAAAGAAATTAGAGTGTGGGCCCTCAAGAGAGAGGCCAGTATTCAGATTTTATTGAATCTCTAAGTCAACGTTGTATGATACTGAAACTAATGAAAATCTCTGTAGCCAATCAGGACATATGACCTGATGCATTTGAATGTGGTTTTCCTCTCACACTGAATTGATTGATTGGTTTTGTGTCATACTGATGGAGCTTAAAAGAAGAAGAAAAATGAAAACTTTGATAATCAAATAATTGGTCAAGGAGCTGCAACTAAAATTAGTACTAGGGTTAAAATAGAAAACTTGGGATTGTATAAATATCTGTAATTTTATAATCCTACAAATATCAATAAACTAAAGAAAATCCATGGATATTTAAAACATTTAATGAATTATATTATTATTAGGATGCCTGAAATAATTTATGTTATGGTTTGTATCTAGTTGTCCCCACAAAGCCTCATGTAGTCATGGGGCGGACTTCTAGAGGATGTGCTTAATTCATAATCCAATGCTGGGTTTATGGGTGTAAATGCCTCTGGGATTCTAGGTGTGAGTGTTACACGCACCCTGGGGTGGATAGCCTGGATGCGGTGTAAGGAAGGGGGAGAGGCTTGTTTTGTTTGCCACCACTGCTACTGCTGTGGCTGTCTTTGTTCCTGCTTTTTTTTTTTTTTTTTTTTTTTTTTTTTTCTGCTGCCATGAACTGCTGCCCTCTGCAATGTGCCTCTCTGCCTTGGAGCCAGCTGAGTATGGACTGAAACCTCTACTAACTGTGAGCTAAATAAATCTTTCCTTCCTTAATTTGGGTGGCAGGTATTTTGTCCCAGCATTGAGAGAAAAGTAACCAAGACAGAATTTGATATGTCTCATGGCAGTGGAAAACAGCAAAGAACAAAGGGAGGAGTATTCTGTGTCTGTGCTAGGCAGCTGCGCCCCCAGCCTATTTTTGATTGGGTGTTAGACATTGTGAGTTTTATTTTACTGGGTGCTAGATATTTGGGGGGATGCCTGAGATATTTTTATATTCCTAAAAATATTAGCTCAGGTACTCTTTTTCCTGGTGGTCACCTCCAGGTTCCCTGCCCTTCCTGCCTCTTGTCCCAGGGGGCTCTTCTTCTGCACACAGTCTAAATAGCACTTGTCAGGCTGTGGCTCCTGCCCTGCTGTGGCGCTCTGCAGAGGCCTGGTGCTGTCTGGCAGCATATTTGTTCATGCATGTGTAGTCAGCCTCCCTCAGTGCATGGACATAAGCGCCATGGAGGCTGGGGTCTTCTGTTTTATTGACTGCTAAATCTGGTGCCTAGAACAACTCCCAGGACGTTCTAGGCGCCCAGTGAATATCTGTTTAATAAACAGGCAAACGAGTTCCAGATATTGCATCGGGCTCCTTCCCCTGTCCTGTGCTGTCAGTGCCTTATGGGCCAGAGAATACTAGGAAGTTGCAGGAGAGGAAAGTGAGAAAAGGGCTTTTTACATTTCAGAGACAATAGATGTCAGAAAATTAGAATGATTTTAGAAGAAAAGTGTGAAATGATAATTCAGAAAGATAGGATTTATTAAAATTGACTTCATTTCTTGCTTCACTTTGCCACAGAAATCCTGGTTAGCCATTTTCTTTCCAAGGTATTTTCCCAGAATTTAGAAAACAGAGTCTTAATAGTACTCCAAATATCTAAATATCTGGAACTCATTTGCCTGTTTATTAAACAGATATTCACTGGGTGCCTAGAACGTCCTGGGAATTGTTCTAGGCACCAGATTTAGCAGTCAATAAAACAGAAGAGCCCAGCCTCCATGGCGCTTATGTCCATGCACTGAGGGAGGCTGACTACACATGCATGAACAATAGGTCTACTGTGTGTTTTCAATGATAACTTCATAAAACGTTAAGGTTCATGATAAACTTTTCCTTTGATTCTGTGCACATTCATGCCACTCTGTGTCCAGTGCATGAAAAGTAACTATGGGGCTTAGTAATGGAACCCTCTGGCCCAAGGAAGGAATGACGTCCCTCAAGCATACTCTACCTATGTGTCATTTCCATGAACCTAAAGAAGGGTAGATTCTGGAGTGGCCCACTAGATTGAGCTTTCCTGAGTCTTCAGACTCTTCTCTGTTCTAGAGATTCTGGGGAGAACATGCTGATCCAAGAGGTAAGGTTTGCAATGAAGCCTGAAATAACTAGACCCAGAACATAACTTTGTTTGTTTCATACAAGTCAGTTGGAAGAAACTACTTTTATTGCTACCCCATTGTCCTATGTAAATCAGGGAGCTGACAGTAAAAAGGGGACTAGTAGTTGATTAGTGAGGCCCCAAGTTAAAGCTTTGTTGCTCTTGTTTGTATTTCTTTCTTTTTTTTTTTTAAAGATTATTTATTTATTTGGTAAAGTGTCTCACGATGCAGCTCAGACTCATAGTGACCCTCCTGTCTTAGCCACCCCAGAGGTGTGACTATGGGTGTGTGGCACCACACCCGGTTTTTGTGGCCAGCTGTGCACAGAGCCGGCACTGCAGTACAGGGGATTCGACCCAGGTCCTTATGCTTACCAGGCAGGCACTTAGACCACCAAGCTATCATCCCAACACCATTCCTATGTGATAAACATGTTTTAAAAAAAATTATT
>NW_004524616.1:15798943-15803023 GCF_000260255.1 Octodon degus | reverse complement strand
CCCACAGCTCAACTTAACAGCATGGCTTTACTTCCTATATCTCGTCTTCATACTTTTCTACTGGATGGTTAAGACCAAGGTAAAGCAGGACCTGTGCAATAAGAGTTGTAGCTTTTTGGTCTGAGAAGGTCAGTGAGAGATGTCCTCTTATACTTCCCAATTTGTTGTCCTTCTACTTTATTCAGTTTTCTACTACTAGAACAAAAGGCATGAGATAATCAGCTGATAAGCAGGAGAGGTTTATTGTGGCTCACAGGTTTTGGTTTGCTTGTCTTTGTGTGCTAGGTTAAACCCAGAGTCTTGTGCATGCCAGGTAAGCACTCTCCTGCCCTATGTCTCCAGCTCCTTTTTATCTCTCATTTTGAGACACTTGCACTAAGTTGCTTAGGCTGGCCTTGAACCTTTGATCTTCCCATCTCAGCCTTCATGTAGTTGAATAATGCACCACCTCCCCAACCCAGCTCACAGTTTAAAGATTTTGGTCTGTGGTCACATGGATCGATTGCTTTCAGGCCTGAAGTGATACAGGACGTCATGGCAGGAATTGCAATCACAGAGCAAAGATGTTCTCATTGGAAATGGGAACCAAAGGGAGGGGAAAAGGAGGGCAGGCCTCCCTCCTCCCTTGTATGGCATCCCTACCCCCCATGACTGGAGACCTCCCCAGGCCCTCCCCTATTGCCCATCACACCAAATTGGGAGCTGAATCTTCAACACAGAAGTCTTTGGGGGGAACATTTAAGATCAAAACTACAGTACCAGCTGTCACCAGCTTGCTGCCCCCCTTGCCACATCCCTTGGATTCAGCCAGCCTTGCTCTCAGGTGTTGTTTAAGGTGTTCACAATGCCATGATAGTTAATGGGTCACTTTTGTAAAGCCTGGCCTCAGCTCTGAAAACCCCCTGCTAAGAACTCCAAGGGTTCTGTTTGATGTGACGGATATCGGTAGAAGGCAGTGGGATGCAGTTTCCCGTGTGGTGTAGTCAGATACAGGTTGTGGGTAGTGGGTCCACACTATATCAGGAAGACACACCCCACTGGGCCCTGTGTGGCCCAGACTGCATCGGGATCCAAGGCTATGCGTGACATCAGTGGAGACAGGTGCACTGCCCCTGCCCACCCAGCTCACTGCACTGTTGTGGGGCCCTGGTGACAGAAGTACCTCAGCGGCCATGGTAAGTGGCAGTCAGGAAGGCACTCCCTGTGAGATTACCTGCTCTCTCCCCATCTAGGTACCCCCTACTCCTGCCAGCAAAGAAACAACCATAATAACCATCAGACATTAATAGTGTTATGAATAGGGTAGCATGATCTGTGCTCTTCTGAAAGCCAATGTGAGAAATGATTTACTTGGATAATCACAGTACATCCTTGCTGTAAGCCTATGTGACAGGCACTATTATAGGCTGCACATCACTGGAGATGACACCCAGGCCTGTGATGGCTGAGCAACTTGCCCACATCATGATGTGAAAGAGGAGCAACAGGAGACTCAAGATCCAAACCCAGATCACATGATTCAAGAGCCAAATTTGACTGCTGTGCTGTGCTGCAGATCAAGTGGGCAAAGTAAAAATGTTAGTATTCTCACTTATACATATTTGAAGCTAAATAGGATTGTTTTTCTAGGCTGGCCTTTAACTTCACTATTCTTTAGTCTGATTTTATGGGAGATTTTATTCTGAGTTCTAAGTAACCTAAGGATTTTGGGGACATCAATCATTGATTCACTGGGGAAGGCTAGTATTTCCTTCAGTCCTGGAGTCAACATTTAGGGAGGATGTTGACCAAGTATGTTTATCCAGAAAGTGGTCCGTGTGCAGTATCTGGAAACAAGGTCATCTGAAGGACGCCTGTGGGAGCTGAGCAAGCTTCACTTGGAAGAGGAAGGCTTGTGAGCAGAGCAAGGGCTTCTCATTGTTGTAATGGTAAAACCATAAAGCTAGTATGATCTAAGATCCCTGAATAAACTTCTACGTGATCAAATCAAGTCTTCTGACACTAATTTACATTTACACTTTGATGACTTCCAAATTAATGTCTTTGGCTAACCTGCTCTTGCCTTCTCTGGATTTATAAATTGAAGGCCTACTCAACATGTCTGCCGGGTATCTAACATGCATCTGAAACATTACATGGCCACTATCAAGCTCCTACTTGTCACTACAGTGATCCATGCGCTTGGCCCCAGTCTAGTGGCCCTACCATCTGTGCACTGGTTCAGACCAAAAATCTCACCATTGCCTTCATTCCTCCCTCCCTCTCTGTCTCCTTTTCTCCCTCTGCCAACTCTACATGCAGTCATCAGTCAGCCTTGCAGGTGGCTCTGCTTCCTTTCACTTCCTCCAGTTCCACTCTAATCTTATCTGTAAGTGTTTTTGCTCAGGACCACTCTAGGCACATATACATTGCAAACATCTACTCTCCTGCTGCCCTTAGTCTCAGCACCTGTGAGTATTGTCACCTTACTAACAGAAAGGACTTGTAGATGTGGTTAGAGTTAAGGACCTTGAGATTTTCCTGGGTTTTCTGGGTAGGTCATGTGCCCAAGTGGGGGTGGCCTTTTGCTCCCTCTTATCCTCCATGGAGTTGCGGTCCTGCTGGCACCCCACTTCTCCCACCCTCTCTCCTGCTCCACCAGACCTGCATGGATCCCATCTGCAGGCCTCACCTCTCCTGGGGTCTTGTTTCACTGTAAGTCTCTTCTGAACCGTCCTCTCTGAAGGGGAAAACTTCCCTGACCGTTAAAGCAGATCCTACCTTTCTTATGAATTCACATAGCTTTCTGAAAACAATCACTTGTATCAGCTATATCATGCACAATTTTTATACTCCTTTCTAGCATCCTCAATAGCAAACCTATAGTCTTTTTTTTTTAAAAAAATATTTATTTATTTAGTGTGTGTGTGGCCAGCTCAGCCCACCAGGGGACAGGGCTGACTGGCATGTGGTGCTGGGGGATTGAACCAGGGTCCCTGTGCTTTGCTTAGCTTAGCTTGTTCTAAGTAGGTGCTTTAGACCACTGAGCCATCTCACCAGCCCCAAACCTATAGTCTTAACCATCATGTTTCTTATAGAATAGAAATTGTGAATGATTTTAATAGTCATTGGAGCAGCTTATAAGGTGTGAGATTAGCCACTGCTTCTGTATTTGGTACAGGATCTCACTGTGTAGCTCCGACTCATAATGATTCTCCTGTCTTAGCCTCCCTAGAACTGGGATTATAGGTGTGCACCACCATGCCAGCATGCCCTCGGGGCGGGGCCGGATTGGCTTATGGTGCTGGGAATTGAACCACCACCATCCCTGTGCTTGCTTAGCATGTGCTTAGTCTCCTGAGATATCTTGCTGGCCTTAGCTGCTGCTTCTGAAGTTATTAATGCACAAACAAAGTACCTGGTACACAGCTTGTCAATATCTGGGAAATACATAAATGAATTTCATAAGAATGTATAGGTGTATTAAAATGAATATCATTAATTACTTTTACGTAAGTTTAACATTAGAAGGCAGATATTTGATTAAATCTTTTCTTTTGATTATAAGAATAATGTATACTGTAGTGAAAATTTTATTTTGTTTTTCTATTTTAATTTTTTTACTAGATTGCAAAATGAAAATAAATTATTTACAAACATAAATGAATATAACAATAAAAATTGTCCAAAATAAAAATGAAGAAAGAATTTACAGATCAGTCATAATAGTTCACTGTGTCAAAACCAAGAAACTTATATACATATAATTAGAATTTTCAAAGTAGGAAGAAATAGCCAATAAATACTTAAAGATTTAAAATTTCTGAATTTAGTTCAACTTATAATACTACATTTCCCAGAAAAATGAACCTTTTGCACAAGAAATTTAAATAAAACCATACCAAGATACACAAAAATGAAATTGTTCAAAACTTATTGTAAAGAGAAAATCATTAAAACATATACATAAAAAATATTAGCTATGGAAGAACAAAATTAAATAGCATCTTATTCCACATTAGAAAGAAAAAAAAAGGATCAAGGGTGTAAGAAACTAGACTAATTAAAGGACTGAAAGAAAAGAAAAGATCTGTCCTCTTT
>NW_004524616.1:15789254-15798843 GCF_000260255.1 Octodon degus | reverse complement strand
ACCCTTTGTGTCACTCTGGCAAGATGTTCTGCTCCTGAATCAGCTGGGTGGGTCTTGCCTCTAGCCTCTTTGCAGGGAGTTCTGCTGAAGGGTTCCCTGCTGGGCCTGCAGCCTGGGTCAAATGAGGATCCACAGGCCCCAGGTTGTCTCACTCACTCGCGGGGCCTGCGCTCTGGGTCTATTCAGGATCCGGAAGGCTCCAGGTCGTCTTACTGACTCCCCGGGCCTGCGCTCTGGGTCTGTTCAGGATCCCGCAGCCCTGGTAGTCTCACTCACTCTCCCTCTTGGGTTGTTTCTTGATTGTATTCCTGGTAGTATCTTTGAAGAATTTTCTTTGATGAATTAAGAAGTAGAATTTTTTCCTAAAAAATGATATATAAATATATCTGAGAGTTTGAAGAATATACATATATTCTTTAGAAGAAAACATTTTCTTAATCAACTGAAGAAAAGTATTTCTTTGGAGAGATTTATTAAAATATATGAAGTACTGATTAAGCTGGTAAAATTTCTCTACTTATTTAAATCCAGGTTACTTAAACTGAGTCATGCACTGAAAGGTTTTGCTTCTGATTCAGAGAAGTACAAAAATGGAAACTTTTTCAGGTAGATTTTTATGTTTAATAACATAATTTCTAAAATAGTAGTGTTTTCATATAAGGCAGAAATATATTTCTGTGGGTCTATTTTCACATAGTGAAAGTATGTGACTAGTTCTTATTTTTAGGCTTAAATAAGTGTTTTTTTACACTCCTAGTATCATGTGACTTCACAGTTCAGTGTTTTTTCTAGGAGGGCAATTAAAACATGAAATTAGTTTTATGAAATAATTGGACAATATTCTTTCACTGTGGTGTTTAAAAACTCACTTCGTAAAGCAAAGGTCGGATGCAAACTTGTGGGCTGACGGAGCACCTGCTCTTCAGCTCCTGCCAGGCAACCCTCCCTGTCAACCTGAACATTGTATTTTTATGAGTATTGCACAGGATTTCTCTCCCTTGTTCCCAGTCTTGACCCACTGACCCAAGAATCAAGGCAGTGTCATGTCAGTGCCTACTAATTAGTGCACCCAGAGAGCCTTGTTATGCGGCCTTTCAACCTTCTGGGGGTGGGAGTGAGCTGTCACTTGCATCATGGAGGAAAAATGAGGCTTGGTACATTTTCCCTGTTTTGCAAACAGAAGAATAAGCCCAGCTGAGACTAAAGATGAATATTCAGGTTAGGGAGAAGCTAACCTAAAATACCCTACTCCTCCTTTGCATGGTCATCCTACTGATGACACACTGAAACGCCCACAACAGATGCCACTGAGGGAGATTTCGCCAGAGCGCTATCTGTGGTGTCACACTTCAGTTTCAGGGTCATTTAATAAAATAATTTTTTTGTGTGAGCAAAAAATACATTTATTGAGAGAAAGAAAGCTCCTGTCCCGAGAGAGGGACGGAGGGGGGGGGGCGAGTGGGTAATCCCCCCCCCCCCGATAAAATAATTTTTAGGAGAAGAATATTACCTGGTTAAAAATTGACTAGCATAATAGTGCTTCTAGGTGTCCCTTAATTTTAAACATGTTTTTGGAAGCTCCTGCATTTTGTTAGCATTTGGGTCCAGTGCTCATTAATCAGTGCTATTGGGTCAGGGTCTCCTGAGCCTTCTGTGTTTGGGGGAAATTCACTGCTGTAATTAAAGGGATGAAATATATCACAGTCACAAACTTACCACATCAGACGATTGAGAGTCTCGAGCTAGTAGAATTAATCTCTTTAATTTTTTCTGTAGGTGTTTAAAATAGAAGTGCTAATGAATGGAAGAAAACATTTTGTTGAGAAGAGGTATAGCGAGTTTCATGCCTTGCACAAAAAGGTAACTTGGTTTTTATTCTTTTTCTCTTTTTGGTATATGGCAGATAGCATAATATTAAGACCCCTTCCATGGTTCCATTGTTTGCTCTGTATATATAATTTGTCTTATCATGACATACATTTTCTTTAAAAACAGATTGCTCAGTCACTTAAAGGAGTGCTTTCTGTAGTAGGTGCTTTTGCTGTTATGACTCCTTACATACTCAAATATGAGGTTATAAACCATTTACAGTATATTGTATTGGATATTATATGTTCAGAGAGAATAATATCTAGGTCATTTTATCCCTGAAATATATTTAATGTATTTTACAGGAAAAAAGCAAATGATTATTTTATTATTATTTAATTAATTAGTTAATTTTGGTATTGGGGATCCAACTTGGGACTTTGTACTTGCCAAGCAGGCGCTTATGCCACTGAGCTTTCTCCCCAGCAAGAAAATATTAATTTTGTTAATTATCTCAAATTTTCTGAGAACTATTGGTATATAAATAACTTGATAGATACTGGCTTCGTATTATAAGTTTAATATTTTTTAAATTAAGTTTTCTTTCTTATATAATCAGGAAAATAGAGCATTGAGCATGAACTTTACCAGGATTGTTACAGACCAGTGCATAAGGCTGTTTCCCTACACCCCTCTGTTAGGGAGGCAAGAGAGAATTCACACTTAGCTCTCCCTTAGGATTCATTTCAAGCTAAAGTTTACTTCCAGACAAGACAACGCAGGTGAAAACAAGTTTTTGCAAATGTTGCTTGGAGACTTTACAAGAGCACCACCTCGGGGGACTCAGAAAAAAACTGAGAATCTGGGTCTCACTTCCTCCTCATAGAGTTCTGTTGCTGTTGGTTTGTGAGGAAGTAGGTTCAGAGAGCTCCCTGCTGGTTACTGGTGAGCCATGTTCCTGCAGGGAGTGCCACAGCTGCCCAGCAGTCTGAGTCCTTCCTGACCCACAGCCAGCACCCACAACCCGACCCAGTCCAGCTGTCCTCTGTAGAACCTCAAATGTCACCATACACATAAGGCACTGTGCAGTGATGGCCATTTGACTTGTCAGGAGCTACCCAGTGCTTGGGGTGTTCACATGCCCTCCTCTCTTGCTCAGAATGAGTCATCTCATCTTTCAGCAGAGGAACCTCTCCCTGTTCGTCAGCATGGCCAGTGCTTAGTGATCACCGTCAGAAAAATTCCTGCGTTTTTTAGGACTTGCTCTTCTCTTAATATCTGCAGTTCTGTCAATGTGTTGAGCAGTATTATAATCATATAATGAGGTCTTTCAAAGTTCATAGAGTAACACTTCTCACACTTACCAGTTTTGCAATGTTAGCAGCTCTGTTAGAATACTTGAGACATCTTACAGGAACCTAGAGATGAGCTGCTCTGTGGAGGGTCAGGAGACACTGTCAGGTCTACCTCCAGAGGGCATCGCTCCTGCTAGCAGTCTCTCTTCCTTGCTCCATTGTGACTGTGTTAGAGTTGGCAAAAGGTAGCTGGAAAACTAAGCAATAGTAAGATGTAGAAAAAAACACTTCTTTGCACAGAAGAGTTGAGGTGGGTAGAAAATCATGCTGAACACAGACTTCACTGGTTGCTGCAGTTCTCTTGTGAGCCTTATCCTTTTATTACAATTTTGTTATTCTTAACTTTTGTATTTGAATTTTGTAACAGGCTATGCTGTCATATGTTTACATAAGATGTTTTCTCTTTAAATGTAGTTAAACCTATTGTCACCTAGTTTTCTTGAAGTAGTTTGGTATTTCTGCAGTATGCACAGTTTGTTTTGTTGTATTCTACATTCTAGTTCTCTTTTTCTAATAGTGCTTAGCCAGTGACCCCAAGTTGCCTCTAAAATAATACATGAACTGCTAGCAAGTGCTTTCACCTTTAGAAAGATGATACCTGGGCCTCGCTGTGCGCCACATGCACACAGAAGCGCCGCCTTACTGATTTGAGGCAGAAACTAAAAGCATCTCCTATTCAACATCAAAAGTCCATAATAATTATATAGACCTAGCTTTTGTAATTAACAATAATACAGTGTTATTTACACTTTTCTTAGTATTTTTTTCTGTCATACAGAGATATTTAAAGTCTATTTTTCTTTATAAAATTATTTTCTTGTCCTCAGGTTGCTTCTGGATTACATAGCTAAATCTTAGCCAGGTGTAGTAGCTCATGTCTGTAATCCCAGTGCTCTGGGAGACTGAGGCAGAGGAATCTCAGGTTCAGACTCAGCCTGGGCAACTTAATGAGACCCTGTCTCAAAATTTTAAAAGGGCTGTGGATATAGTTGGGTGCAGAGGCCCTGGATTCAGTCCCTCGTTGAGAGTCGGGGGGAATGCTAAACTGTACAGGAGGTTGCGGGCAGGGTAGATAGCCCATGGTTACCTGCCATCCTAATGCTGTTGCTACTATCTTAGTCCAATTGCTATTTTCCTTTCAGTGACTTTATTATGTATGTGTAAAAAATAAATCCTGCCCTGCTCACCATGTCCCACGTGGTGGAACGTAAAGTGTAGATGTGCCTATGCTGCAGAAGCAGGAAATTCCCAAGTCTGTTCATCTGTGCCTAGCTCTTAGCTCTCAGCATGAGCTACACACTCTGCCTGGTCCACAGGTTCTTCATTGGTGACATGAGGGTAGAGGGCTAACTTACTAGTTTTGTTTCATGAACTAAAGAGACTGTGTGCACCACGCAGGGAGCTCCCAGCAGTCAGTGTCTGTATATGTGCGTTCATCTCTATTTCTCTGTATTCAAGACTGTGTCCTAAAGGTAGATTATGAACAAAAAGCATTCTTCAATCAAAGCACATGTGCCTTTGTATATTTCCTGATAGATTTTACCAAATTATTTCTCTTCGATTTAAGTTAATCTTTTTTTTAAATTTTGAGACAGGGTCTTGCTATGTAGTTCAGTTGCCTTGAACTCACTAGTCCAACTAGCCTCAGCTTAGAGCCACCCTGCTGCCTCAGTGCCTCCCCTCCCCCAGCACAGTGTGACACCATTCTGGGTTCAAATTACTTTCCAAAATGGTTATAGTAGATTTATAGTGCAGCCAGCAAGTATCACTCATAGTATCTCGTCAATTTTGAATACTGCCTCTCTTTAGAAATTATACTTGTTTATTTAGCAAGTGTTTATGTTGCCTTTTGTTGTTTTGGTTGATATTTATTAAGTTTGTTTAACATTTGTAGTCCTTATTTGAATTGTCAACTTTTATGTGCTTTCTCATTTGTCTACTGAGGTTTCAATTTTTTCTTATTAGTTTGTGCGGCCGATGAACACAATATGTGTCACTTGCTGGAAGTATTTTTCACCGAAGGTTTTTAGGTTTTGAGTACGGTATTTATTTTAATTCACAAGAATTTTGTATTTTCATGTGGGCAGGTTTTATTGAAGATACTGTATTTCTTTTAGAGCTGTGAGGAGCATTTTATTTCTTTTCTTTCCTGTTTGTCTAGATTAGTATATAAACCTGGCACTGTGTTCTCCTAGTGCCATTTTCACCAGTCACCCAGAACCTAGCGGCTGAGAGCCACACACATGCACTGTCTCACTCTTGGTACACGCTGCAGCGTTTGACTTACGGCCTGTTCCTTCCTTCTCCACAGCCAGGCGCTACGTGGTTCCCAAGCCTCCAACCTGAGGGCCTTCGCACCCCCTGTAGTAGCCCTGGACCCACCATCTGCAAGGCTCACCCTGTCCAGATCCTTGCTTTTAATCACATCTGCAAATCTCCTCTTCCATAAGAGGAATACATTTGTAGGCTCTAGGAGCTAGAGTTTCCTGGGTACCTGGGAGGGCACCACTATCTCTGACCCTGTGTGACTCACCCTATTTCTAATGCTCCTAGGAGACTGTCAGCCAAGCCAGTCAGCCTTATTCTGCACACAGGAATAGGCGGTGAAAATCACAACTTCCCTCTCTTTGCCAGACTAATTTTCCTCCGTGTTCTGATCTATTCAAACAAAACCTAGACCTTCAAATTTCTCCTTCTTTGTTCTCTGATATCTTTGTTCTTGAACTGCTGGTCCATGTTTATGAAAAGAGATATCTACTTAAGGTCAAAACATCTAATGCATAATTCAAACATAGTGATCCCCCCAATTTGTCTAATTAGAAGTTGTTTTTAATGGGGGATCGTGTCTTATCTTTTGTGTCTTGCACACCATTGGAGAGCTAGGCACACATTAGGCATTGAATGATAGCAGCAAATGGGCTCCCTGGCACGTTGTGGGAGCGGATGCTCGCATCTGTGGCACCCAGGTCCTGGTGGCTCTGAGTCCTGTGTGATCCCACTCTGCTCACAGCAGCTGAGAGGACACCACCGCTGCACTGACACAGAATGAGGACCCAGCCTCCCTCTTGTCATGAGCCGCCCTCCCTAGCCAGGGCACAGGCTTGTGCAACAGGTGTGCCTTTATGTTTGTAAATGCCTTCCCCTATGTCCCAGGGGCCCATTTCCATGTCTTCACAGCCAGGTAATCCACCATTGTTAATGTTGGTGCTATAGGGGGCTTTGCCTCATAGGCCGCCCAGATCTTGTGCACAGGGAGGAAAATCTTCCTTGCATTGCAAACCGCTGAGCATATTTTATTTTTCATGCCTTCCCAGCTGTTTTCTGTCAGTTCCAGCCCACCCTTTTACTCACAAAGTATTTAGAGGAATATGGTGCTGGCTTATGGTTAAATTAACTGCCTTCATTTTTGTTATTGCCTACTCCGGGCTTGAGTCAAATATTCCATTCTCTTCTGTTTAATTTAATGAGGTCCACATTGCAGAAGAACCAGAAAGCTGTCATGTTGGATCCAACCAAGAGTATCCAAATCCTGTGCGCTAAAGGGTCCCAGAGAGACAAGGGGTGACAGTGTGGGGGAAGATTGGAATTTTGCCTCTGAACATCCCAGCCTCCTTAATTTTTAGATTTTTCTTTTTATTTATTATCTAGGAAAAGTATTTCTGATCTCCCTTTCTGTGCAAAATGTTAGAGTTTCTAACCAATGCAAATGGGGTTCTATGTAAATCTAGCAGAGTGAAAGGAAAAAGGAAGTGTTTTTTCAAGAAAAGGGGAATTGCGTCTGTGGTGTCTCGGAATCTGGTCCTTATCTACATGGATCAGAAAGGGCTTTTGCCTGGACATAGCAAGGCCAGGCCAGTTAATCATCAGATGAAGTGGCAGAGCAGTATTTATCTTGTAAGCAGCTGAGCCCTCCTGGAAGCGTATTGTCTCAGGTTTGTCTCTCATCTAAAGCAATTCATTACTCACCTACAAATGTGTCACAGATCCACAGCTATGATGACTGGCTTCCCCAATGTGCTTCATGTGAACAAAAAGGAGAAATGTTTTCAGTGCTTAAATTTCAAGATTTAAAGGGGAAAAAGGGAAAAGAAACAGATAATGGAGTTGTTTTTCTATGCTAAAGTATAAGACATGAGATTCAGTAGTTTTTTTTCCCCATAATTTTATTGAGAAACAAATAGCAATGAGACAGTTTCAAACCAAATTGGTAGAACAGTTTCAATAATTAATACATTGCTTACATTTTTCCTAAGTGGTTAATTGCTGTACAAGATGTGGACATGATACCCTATTTACAAACACTGTTAGAACAAATCCCTCTATTCATTAAGAGAATGTAACTATATATCTATTCTAACCATTTTGAATACACAGATACAAAATGGACATTCATTTGTATCCTCTTTTTTTGTTTAGTTCTGTTATTAGAATATTATAGGTGTGTTAACTCAGCAAAATATTCTAAGAGTCCAGTAGCCCATAATAGTATTGGGTCTTCTGCTTGACTGGCAATGTCAGAAATTGTTGACCTGAATCCCCCACAGCTCAACATAACACCATGGCTTTACTTCTTATATATCATTTTTATACTTTTCTGCTGTATGGTTAAGACCAAGGTAAAGCAGGACCTATGCAACAAGAGTTGTAGCTTTTGGGTCTGAGAAGGTCAGTGAAATCCCCTCAGGATTTATCCTGAGATCCTGTACCTCAGATTGTAGAACCTTTGTCAGTGTCAGCCATGTGGATGAGTCACGGCCATTGCTTGGCCAATGTGCTCTCTGTGAAAGCCTGAGAGAGTGTTTTCTCTCCATGTGACTCTCTTTAGGCACACTCTACATCATCAATCACTTTCATCTTTGGCCCCATAATCTCCTTGATCAGAAAATTTGGGACACTACCGAGGTACATGACGTTACAGTACAAGTTCACATATGTCCTGAGTCTTAATTGACCTTAGAAGGTTAGGGCCAAAATGTTGGCTTTCCTTGCAGCCCTCCTTTTTCTC
Organism: Octodon degus; assembly: GCF_000260255.1. Classification (NCBI taxonomy): domain Eukaryota; kingdom Metazoa; phylum Chordata; class Mammalia; order Rodentia; family Octodontidae; genus Octodon; species Octodon degus. Next base: position 15,790,674 of record NW_004524616.1, on the reverse strand, counting down.
TAATTTTGCTCTGCAAGCATAGGTTGTTAACCATCCAGAAGAAAAGCTTATTGTTATTATCAAACGACTTAGGCTATTAAGCTTAACCTCACTATCTCTCTGCATTTCAAATATCTTAGGCATAATAAGGAACAGGTAATTTTCATCAAGTATTGAAGGCTAGGGCCAAAATATTGGCTTTCCTTGAGGCTCTCCTTTTTCTCTAATTTTAGTCTGCATACTTAGGTTGTTAACCTTCCAGAAGAAAAGTTTATTGTTATTGCCATACAAGATTCAGTAGTTTTAAAGGAAGATTCTTTATGTTTACATTTATATCTACTAAACTTATTACCACAGAATGGTTGAGTTTGGCCTTCTTCTTATGACAAACTGTAGAAAGTATGGAGATATTCACTGCCTTGCAGGTCACATACCTGCTCCTCTTCCTGCATTGCTAACTGCCCTAGTACTGGATCAGCTTTTCAGTACAAGATCATGCCAAGTTGTTCCCATTTAGCAGATGAAAGCTCGCCTGTGGCCACAGCTCCTGTACTGAGTTCAGCCTCCGCACCCCTTCCCTTAGATGTCTTGGGAGGGGAAGCGTCTGCATCTGATGCCACCCATGATCCAATGCAGTCTGAGCATTTCCTCTTTACACAGCTGGCTGCAGGACTCGCTTCTCACCTACCGCACTCACTGCCTCACACCTCACAGTTGGATATCACCACCCTGGTGATTGTTAGCTTACCGCTTGGCATAATCACCACACACACCTAAACTTACGATAACACAATTTTATTATCTGATGTCTGAATGGGCCAGAAGTCTGACATGGCTTCATGGGTTCTCTGCTCACATCATCTGTGGGGTGGACTCTGGGAGGCTGTGAGCCCATGAGGCTCAGGGCCTCCCCAAGTGCTTGCGAGCAGACGCCTGTGTCTTGTGTCTCTCACTTGCTGGACAGAGGCCCTGGCCCTTTTCTTACTGTCAACCAGAGACAGCTCTTGGCTTTGAGAGGTCAACTAAAGGCTCTAGCCACATGTCCTTCTCACAGCGTGGTGATTTACTTAACCAGCATGTTGTATGCTAGGGCGGAGGTTTCCTCACATTGGCAGTCATAGAAGCAAGTGTCTTACACAGGCACAGGCCTGGCACAGGTCTGGGAGGGCATGAAGCTGGGTGCATATGCTATTCTGCTCTCCATAGCTCCTTTCCATCTGAGACTCACTCAGTGTCATCTCCCTTAGTTCCACGACTATCAGCACCAGCTGCTCATTCTGTCCCTCAGGTGTCCTGGCTTTATAGCTGTTACATGTTGTCTCCATGTGGGAGCCTGTTGGGGTCCTCTGACTTCATCTGCACAGAGCCAGTGCTGCCTTGGTGTGTGGAGTGTCCTTGGCTACAGATCATAGAATATTGTAGGTTTCTTTCTTTTTAAAAA
>NW_004524616.1:15784922-15788956 GCF_000260255.1 Octodon degus | reverse complement strand
TTTTGGACAGTTTCTTCCCATTTTGCAATGTTTATTGTACCTTTTTATTTTACTTACTCTTTCAGCTTCTTTATTCTTTTTTTTTTTTTTTCAGAACCAGGGATTAGAACTCAGGCCCCTATGCTTGCCAGGGTCAGTTTCTTACACTTAGAAGGCAATTTGGTGTTTACATACATGCATCTGGTTTATTTCACTTACAAGTGTGGTCTCAGACTGCATCCATTTACCTATAAAAGCCTCAAGTTTGTCCTTCTCTATAGCTGAGTAGTACTCCATTGTATAAAAATACCACATCTTTTTTTTTTTTTTTTGTCTGTTCCATAGTTGACAGACATTTGATTTGTTTCCCAGATTTAGCTATGACTGATTGTGCTGCTACAAACATGGGTCCATATATATTTCTGTGGTACAATGTTTATAGCTCTTTGGGGAAAATATCCAAAGGGGTAATAGCTGGGTGGAATGGGACCTCCAATAATAACTTTTTGAGGAGTCTCCACACTGATCTCCACAGTGTTTGCACCAGTCTACACTCCCTCTAACAGTGTAGAAGGGTTCCTTTTTCTCCACAGTCCTGCAAGAACTTACTGTTCTTTGATTTCTTGATGATAGCCATTCTTTCTGGAGATGAGATCTCTGTGTGGTTTTAATTTGCATCTATTGAATGACCAGTGATGATGAAAAATTTTTCATATATTTATTTGCTGTTTGTATTTCTTCATCTGAGAAGTTTGTATTCATCTCAGATGCCCATTTTTGGATTTTATCTTTAAATTTGGAAGGTCTGATTTTTTTGAGTTCTCTATATGTTTTTGATAGTAATCCTTTATCTGAGGAATAGCTGGCAAACATGTTTTCTTTTATTGTGGGTTGTCTGTTCACTGTGTTGGTTTCTTTTGCTGTGCAAAAGCTTTTTATTTATTTATTTATTTATTTATTTATTTATTTATTTATTGTGGTACCGGGGATTAAACTCAGGACCCTGTGCTTGCCAAGCAAGCACTTATTCTACTGAGCTATCTCCCCAGCCCTAAAGGACTTTTTTTTTTTTTTGGTAGTTCAGGCTGTCTGAACAACAGGTCTGGCAATACAGGTGGAGCTAAGGATCGAACCACAGTATCCTGCTCCTGACTACCTTTGAATGAGCAGGCGCTTAAACAGTTGAGCTAAGGGCAGGCCCCCCTCAAAAGCTTTTTAATGAGATGAGATCCCAGTTGTTGATTCTTTGTGACATTTCCTGTGTCACTGGAGTTTTATTCATAGTCTTTGCCTATACCAATGCCTCCAAGAGTTCTACCAGTTCTATCTTCTAGAAAATTTAATGTTTGTGTTTTGATATTTAGATCTTTTGATTTTGAATTTAGCATAGTGCATGCTGAAAGATATGGGTACAGTTTCAATCTTCGGAGTGTACTAAGCTAGTTTTTTCAACATCATTTATTAAAGAAGCTATCTTTGAGTGAATGTGTTTGGCACCTTTGTCAAAGATAAGGTTGCTGGGTATGTCTAAAATTGTTTCTGCATTTTCTAATCTGTTTCATTATTCTTTGGGTCTGTTTTTTTTGTTTGTTTGTTTGTTTGTTTGTTTCGCTTTTTTTTTAACCAGCACCGCACTGCTTTTGTCACATTATTCATAGTATAACTTCAAGTCAAGTATTACGCCCCCTGTTTTGTCTTTGTTGACTTTGCTATTCTTGGTCTCTTCTGGTTCCAAATGAATTTTACAATTGTTTTCTTTAATTCTGTGAGATACACAGTTGGAATTTTGATTGGGATTGCACTAAATCTATATAACACTTTTAGTCTGTATAAAATTATAGATTGTATTAAATGTCTCTAACTGTATGGCCATCTTACTATATTGATTCCTCCTATCCTGGAGCAAGCATTATCTTTCCATTTTGTTTTTTAAAAATTTATTTTTAGGGGCTGGGGAGATGGCTCAGTGGAATAAGCACTTCCCTGGCAAGCTCAAGAACCTGAGTTCAATCCCCAGTTCTGGAAAAAAATAATTATTTTTATTTGTTTGTTTATTTATTACAGGGTCTCACTATGCCTCCTGTCTTAGCCTCTCCAGAGCAGGGATTATAGGCGTGTGCCACCATGCCTGGTTTGGGGCCAGCATGGCATATGGATCAAATCGAGGTCTTTGTGTTTGCGAGGCAGGTGCTTAGACTGTTGAGCTATCTCCCCAACCTTTCCATTTTCTTATATCCTCTTCAATCTCTTTTTTCAGAATACTGTAATTTTCAGTGAAAATGTCTTTTACTTCCTTCATTAGATTGATTGCTAGGTGTTCCATGTTTTCGGATGCTATTGTGAAAGGTGTTTACCTAATCTCTCAATAAGTTTATGCATGTACAGGAAGGCTAATGTTTTGTTTTGTTTTTGTCATTTTGAGTCAGGGTCTCACTATGCTCAGGTCTTGAGTCTACTTTGTAGCCCAGGCTGGTCTCAAACTTTCAATGATTCTCCTGCCTCAGCCTCCTGAGTGCTACAATTAAAGATGTGTGTCATCACATCCGGCAAGCTGGGCTTGATGTTTGAGTGTTGACTTTGTATCCAGCTACTACTGAATTTGTTTAATAAATATAGCAGTTATTTAGTGGGATTTTTGAAGTCTTCCATGTAGAATATCATGTCATCTACAAATAGTGACAGTTTAACTTCTCCCTTTCCTATTGTTATTCCTTTTATTTATTTATTTTTTCTCTTGTCTAATTGCTCTGGCTAAAGTTTCCAGGACTATGTTGAATAAGAGTGGAAAGAGTAGAAATCCTTGTCTTGTTTCTGATTTAGAGTGAAAGCTTTCAATTTTTGTCCATTTAGTATGATGTTGGCTATTGGTTTGCTATAGATGGCTTTTATTAGATTGAGGTAAAGACCATATTCCAATTTTCTGTAGGTTTTTTGTCATGAATGGTTGCTGGACTTTGTCAAAGCTCTTTATGCGTCTATTAAGATGATTATATAATTTTGTCCTTGGCTCTGTTAATATGGTGTATTGCATTTATTTATTTACATATGATGAACCATCCTCTCACCACTGGGATGAATCCAACTTAGTCATGATATATAATCTTATTGACGATTTGCTGCATTCTGTTTGCCAATATTTTACTGAGAATTTTTGCATTTCTGTTCATTAGGGAGATTGGCCTGTAGTTTTCTTTCTTAGTTGAATCCTTCTCTTGTTTTGGTACCAGTCTAGTACTTCCTTCTAGGAATCAATTTGGGAGTACTGCTTCCCTTTCAATTTCATTAAAAAGTTTTAAAAGTAGTGGTGTTAAGTCTTTTCTGCATTTATTGTACTATGCTGCAGTGAAGCTGTCAGGGCCTGGCATTTTCTTTGTTGGTAAGTTTTTTATTATATCTTCCATTTCATTGATCGATGTTGATTTATATAGAATTTTTATATCTTCTTGGTTTAGCTTTGGTAATTCATTTGTATCTAGAAATTTGTCCCATTACTTCTGCATTTTCCATTTTATTAGAACATATGTTCTCAAAGTAGGGATAGATGATCTTCTGTTTTCTGCAGAGTCTGTGATGATTTCATCCTTTTTATTCCTAATTGCATAGATTTCAGTCTTTTCTTTCCTTTTTTTTTTTTTTTTTTTTTTTGATAAGGTTGGCCAAGGGTTTGTTGATTCTATTTGGTCTTTCAAAGAGCCAAGTCTTAGATTTGTTGATTCTTTGCAGTATTTTCTTAGTCTCCAAAGTGTTAATTTCTGCTCTGATCTTTAATAATTTACTTCCTTATATGAGGTTTGCGCTTGACTTGCCCTTCTTTTTTTAGAAGCTTGAGGTTCAACATTAAGCTCTGTTATGGTTTGTGTCTAGTTGTTCCCCCAAAGCCTCATGCAGGCATGGGGTGAGGACTTCTAGAGTTTGTGTTAACTCATGATCCACTGGGATTATGTGTGATCTGAGGCTGGGATTATGGGTTTTAGTACTGCTGGGATTACCCATAGGTGGGTAAATACTGGGAAGTACCCATAGGTGTGAGTATTTCCCCTACCCTGGGGCAGGTA
>NW_004524616.1:15783933-15784822 GCF_000260255.1 Octodon degus | reverse complement strand
CAGTAACTGTGAGCTAAATAAACCTTTCCTTCCTTCATTTTGAGTGTCGGGTATTTGTCCCAGCAACGAGAGAAGAGTAACTAAGACAAGCTCTTTATTTGCACGTATTCTGTTTTGCTGAGGCGGTATTCACTGGTATAAGTTTTTCTCTTAGGATTACTTTCATTGTGTGCCATAAATACCAGTATATTGTATTATCATTATGATTCAGTTGTAGAAACTGTCTAATTTGTTCTTTAATTTCATCAGTTACCCATTAGTTGTTCAGGAGAGCACTCTTTAACTTCCATGTGTTTTTGAAGTTCTTATGGTTGCTTTTGTTATTGATTTCCAATTTCATCACACTATGACCTGACAATATGCATGGAATAATTTTGATTCCTTTGCATTTACTTAAGAATGTTCTATGAGCAAGTATGTAGTCTGTTTTCAAAAACCTCCTGTGTGAAGCTGTGAGGAATGTGTTTTTCAATGTTCTTGGGGTGACTATTCTGTACACATCTTGCTAAGTTCATTTGTTCAAAAGTTTGGTTCAGTTCTAATATTTCCTTGATTTTTTGTCTTGCTGATCTGTTTTGTCATGACAGTGGGGTACTGAAATCAGCTAATGCAACAGTATCAGTGCTTATTTGATTTTTCTTCCCATTAATATTTGCTTTTTATAGTTGGGTGACTGGAGATATATAGATATAGATATATAGATAGATATAGATATAGATATGCTGTTACTTCTTCCTCATAGATTGTTCTCTTTACAAGGATGTAGGCTTTTTTTTTGTCTCTCTTAATTAGTCTTGGTTTAAAATTCACTTTGTGGGGGGCCTGGCCCTAGCTCAGTCCTTTAAGTGGCTGCTTCCACAAAGCTGTCAGCCTCAGGTTGCTGGAGTTC
>NW_004524616.1:15776722-15783833 GCF_000260255.1 Octodon degus | reverse complement strand
TCTCAATTGAATTAATTTCTGCTCTAATCTTTATGATTTTGGAGTGAAGTATTTGAAGTCCTGAAAGAAAACAACTTCAAACCCAGATGTACCCTGCAAAGCTGTCTTTCAAAATTAATGTAAAGTAAGATATTTTGATGACAAAACAACTGAAGAAATTAATGACCACCAAACTATCCCTACAAAGAGTACTGAAAAATGTTATAGAATGAAATAAAATTGACCATAATTGTAAGAACAACAACAGAAAGAAACCACAAAGAAGAGTAACCAATTTAATGGGGAAAATAGGGAACCAACAGCAGGAAAATAACACAGCAAAGATAAACCATTACATGTCAGTTATAATCATCAATGTAAATGACTTCAGTTCACCAATTAAAAGAAACAGATTGGCAGAGTGGATCAAGAAACACAGTCCAACATATGCTACACCAAAAAACACATTTAAATAAAAGAAAATTCATAGACTGAAAATCAAAGAATGGTAAATCCTCCATGGAACAGAAACCCAGAAAAAAGCAGAAGTAGCTATTCTGTTTTTAAGCAATGTGAACTTCAAACCTAGAATGACCAAATGAGTTAAAGAAAATCACTACATACTTGTTAGGGGAAAATTTCAAGAGAAAATAATAATCATAAATATGTATGCACCAAATATGGGAGTATCCAACTACATAAAATCAATTATAATATATGTGAAAAACCAAATAACGAATAACACAATAGTTATTGGGGGACTTTAATGCTTCATGGACAGAAAGAAACAAAACAACTAGACAAAAAAATGAACAAATAACAGAACTGAACCAAACTTGTGAAAAAAAATGGACTTAGTAGATGTTTACAGAGTGTTCCACCCCACTGCATCAGAATATACGTTTTTATCAACTGCACACAGGATGTTCTCTAAATTAGACCACATACTAGCCCATAGACTATGCTTACGTAAATGCAAAGATACTGAAATTATCCCATGCATATTATCTGAACATAGTGTGATGAAATTGGAGAAAAATGACCAAAAAAACCTGCAAAACCTCCATAAACACATGGAAATTAAGTAACACCCTCCTGAACAACCAATGGGCCACAGATAAAATTAAAGAAGAAATTAAGCAATATCAACAACAAAATTGCAAATACAACATACTAGAATATGTGGGAAGCAGTGAAGGTATTCCTCAAAGGAAAATTTATAGCAGTGAACTCCCACATTAAGAAAACAGAACCAGGCTGGGGAGATAGCTCAAGGGCATAAGTGCCTGCCTGGGCAAGCCTAACGTCCTGAGTTCAATCCCCAGTACCACAAAAAAAAAAAAGAAAAAAAAAAAAAAGAAAAGAAAACAGAACCAGAATGAATAAATAAATAACTTAATGTACCTCAAGCTTGTAGAAAAAGAAAAGCAAGTCAAACCCAAATAATTGAGGAAATTATAAAAATCAAAGAAAAATTTAATGCAATTGAGACAAAGAAAACAATACTAAGAATCAATGAATTGTAAAGTTGGTTCTTTGAAAGATTAAATAACATTGATAAATCCCTAGCCAACCTTATCGAAAAAGAAAAGAAAAACTCAAACTCATTCAATAATGAATGAAAAGGGTGAAATCACTACAGATCCTGTAAAAATTCAGAAGGTCACCAGTACCTGCTTTGAAAACCTTTACTCTCATAAAATGGAAAACACAGAAGAAAGGGAGAAATTCCTAGATATATATGAATTACAAAAACTGAATCAAGAAGATATAAAAATAATCTGAATAACCCAATTTCAGTTAATGAAATTGAAAATGTAATTTAAAGCTTACCAACTAAGAAAATCCCAAGACCTGATGGATTCACAGCTGAATTCTACAATAAACTTAGAGAAGATTTATGCCAATACTCTTCAAACTCTTGAGTGAAATTAAAAGGGAAGCAATTCTCTCTAACTCATTTCTCAAGGCAAGTATTCCACTGATACCAAAACCAGAGATACCAGAACCAGACTCAACCTATAGGGAGCCCTTTCTGGTCCTCACCTGGTCCAGAAAGTTTATATTTGTAATCCCATAGATAAGTTATTGGAATTCCATCAAGTTAATTCCAGTCTACCACTTCCACTGCAACCCATGGCAAGAATAAAGACACTAAAGCATATTTATACTTATGGGGAGCCAAGGGTTCCTAAGTCCAGCCATGGTGATGGCTGTCTGGAACAAAGGCCTTGACTCAGGGCCAAACTCAGGTTTTATTCAGTCATGAAGGAGGAGTGGCTCAAAGATGAATGCCTGAGAATGGCAGAAAGTAGGTGAGTAGTGTGTGCTGGGGTAGGTAGAAGGCCTGTATTCACCTCTGCAATCTGCAAAGAAAAGAATATGCAGAGAGTAATCTGCATTACACAATTGAGATAGTATCTAATGTTTTGGGGTCCAGTGTTTCAGCTCTGATGTTTCAATCCCCAGGAAGTCATAGCTTATATCTCAAGGCTCAATCCCATTGACAACATGGAACATTGGCTCTTCGTCCTGTCTCAGCTCGGCTCATATTAGTGCACATCAGGTGTAGGTTGTCAGGGAATCTTCAAAGACTACCACCAGCACCTCAGCTAGACCAATATGCACTGTTTAAAGCCAATTGAAAGGATAAGGAAAAGTCCCAGCCAGCTCTGTGCACACCAATACAAAGAAAGAGGCTCAGGGTCAGCCAAAACGGAGATGATTGCTCTTCTTTCAAGGACAGCTGCTCAGGTAGTTCTTCACATCAACCAAAAAGCAAACAAACAAATAAGCAAACAAACAAAAACAAAAAATACCTACAAGCCAATCTCTCTAGTGAACATAGATGCAAAACTACTCAATAAAATACTTTGTGACCGGGTGGGAGTTATCCCAAGGATGCAGGTATGTTTCAACATATGCAAATCTATAAATGTAACACACCATATCAGAAGAGCCAAGGACAAGAATGATATGATCATCTCAACAGAGCCAGAAAAAGCTTTTGACAAATCCAACACTCACTCATGATAAAACCCTACAGAAAATCGAAATAGATCTTTACCTTAATCTGATATAAGCCATTGATGGCAAACCAACAACCCATGTCATACTAAATGGACAAAATCTGAAAGCTTTCACTCTTAAAGTCAGGTACAAGACATGATGCCTACTGTCACCACTCCTGTTCAATATAGTTTTGAAAACATTAGCCAGAGCAATTAGACAAGAGAGAGAAATAAAAGAATAAGAATAGGAAAGGAAGAACTTAAATTATCATTATTCATACATGACATGATAGTCTATATGGAAGACCCCAAAAATTCCACCAAAAGACTCCTAGAATTAATAAAGAAGTTCAGCAGTGTAAAAAAATTCAATAATATAGCAGAATACAAAGTCAACAATCAAAAGTGAAATAAATCAGACCCACATGTGTAAACATTATATTATCACCCTAAAAGAGTAAATAAAATCTTAAAGAGTAAATAAAATATGAAAGGTACCATAGATATTGTGAAAGGGAAAGAAACTGTTCAAAAGGAAAAAACTGGAATGAGGGAAAGGAGTAAAGAAAGGAAGAAACATGTATAAACACAGGATACCTAGGATGATTGTACTAATTTCTACTTACTTATTGAAGGAAACAGTTAATGCTTAAAATTTTTATTTTGACCAATTTATATGCATATATGTCTGCTAATCTGAGCAACTACTTTGGAAATGACAATGCGCAATACAACAACCACTGCTGAATTCCTATCTTCTTGTTTTTTGAAATTTTGTATCATTTCTCATGTTTTTTAAAATTATTTTAAAATTCTCTTTAAAATAATAAATAAATCTATAAAGAAAGCCCTTCACCATGATATGTAGTTATATCTGATTGGTTCCTACCATCTGCAAAGACATTGGAGAAATTTAGCTTTTAAGCTAAATTTAACAAAATACATTATTATTCCCGTTGATGTACGCATTCTACTGGTGAATAGATTTGGGGTTGCAGCTTTGTTTCCACAGTGTATTTAGTGGCAGGCTAACTGTGGGTAGAGACAAACAGGCTGAGGCAAATGTCCACAATTCAGTTGGTGTTTGAAATACAGAATTTGCCTTTACGATGTGTAACAAATTTTGGCCTAGCATAGTTAATGGTAAATATGTTCTTACCCATAGAAAGAATATTTTCATTATATTTTTAGTTTTCCAGGCTTGTGTGCATTTTCTTACTCATGATTATGCTGTTTCTTTGTATATAATTAAGGAATAATCTTGGTAAGATTTTCCAATTCTTGAATTAGTACACTGAGACTCATTCCAGTTTTAGAGGCAGTGTATGAGTTACCTATTGCTGCTGTAGTGAAGCATCATAAATTTAGTGGTTTACAACAGCACCAAATATAATATCTTGAATTTCCTGTTGTTTTTATTGATAGTCTTTTGATATACATAATGATCACATCCATCATAGAGAATTTGTACATAATATTACCTTGTGTCTTCTTTTATTCTCCATTCCCCTCCCACCCTTCAACCCTCCCAACCCTCCATTTTTACAAAAGCTTTTCTCCATTCTGTTCTTCTGTTCTCTCTTTTCCTTTTCCCTTCTTTTCTTCTCTCTTCCTCTTTTGTTCTTTTTTTTTTAATTTATTTTATTTCATTTTTTATTTTTGAGCGGTAACAGGGATCAAACTAAGGACCTTGTGCTTGCCAGGCAAGTACTTATTCCACTGAGCTATCTCCCTGGCCCCCCTCCTTTGTTCTTATTCCCATTTGAACATTTTTTCCTCCTTCCCAATATCTATCATCCACTCTGTTCCTTATTTGTGCTTTCTGTTTCTCACACAAGAGAACCAGTGCAATTTTTAAAAATGTGTGTCTGATTTATTTCACCTAAAAGTATGGTCTCAAGATTCATCCATTTACCTTAAAATGTCTCAAGTTTATCCTTTTAGCAGGGTAATACTTCATTGTACATAAAAACCACATTTTCCATAACCATTTATCCCTTGATGGGCATCTGGGCTCTTTCTAAGAGTTAGCGATTACAAATTGTGCTGCTATTTCCTTTCCTCTCACAGCCTTGCCAGCATTTGTTATTTAGTTTATTATTTATTTGGTACTGAGGATTGAACCCAGGGCCTTGTGCATGCAAGGCAAGAACTCTACCACTGAGCCACATCCTCAGCCCATTAGTTACTTTCTTCATGGTAGCCATTCTTTCTGGAGTGAGATGAAATCTCAGTGTTGTTTTAATTTATATCTCTTTAATAACCAGTGATGTTGAACATTTTTCATGTATTTATTTGCTATTTGCAGTTCTTCATCTGAGAAGTGTCTGTTTATTTGAGATGCCAGTTTTTGGGTTGGGCCCTTAAATTTTGGGGTATCTGATTTTTTTGTTTTAGTTCTTTATATATTCTAGATATCAGTCCTCTGTCTGAGGAATAGATGGTAAATTTTTCCCCATTCTGTGGATTGACTCTTCACTCTATTAGTTTCTTTAACTGTGCAGAAAGTTTCTAATGAGATCCCAGTTTTCATGTCTTTGTAAAATTTCCTGTGCAGTTCATGGTCTTTACCTAGACCAATGTCTTCAAGAGTTTTGCTTATTCTATCACCCAGCAGATTATTTCCATGTAAATATTTATATCCTTGATTCATTTTGATTTAGTTTAGTGCATAATGCAAGAGAGAGTCTAGGTTCAGTTTTTGGCATGTGGAAAGCCAGTTTTTTCCACACACTTCAGGTACCTAAGTGCATTTGGAGCTGTTTCTGTATCTGCTAATCTGTTCCTTTGATCCTCAGGCCTGTTTTATTGTTTTGTTTTGTTTTGTTTTCTACCAATAACATGCTGTTTTCTTTGGTAATTTTTCCTTCTTTCTTTTCTTCTTCTTCTTTTTTTTTTTTTTTTGCTTCTAAACTTTGTTTTTGGTTCACGCATTTCACAAATGGGAAGCCTCTAGTGCCACACAAAATTCCATGACCAAATATTTTAATTTCATCAATATTCTTCAATAATTTGCACTGTCTTCCCTCAACAAAAGTGCAGCCTAAGACATTTTAACAAGAAATCTTTACCAATAACAATATATGTTTTGATCTGGCTTTAGTTGTATACATCCATTTTATTTTCTTTCAATTACCTGGAGTAGCGATAAAGTTAACAGGACATGGAAATGAACTTAGTTAGGCAACATCCTATTGTAAGAATCAAAACACTAAAGAGCACTTTCTTCTCACCTCTTCTCCAGCCTCAAACTAAAATTACTCAACAGCTGTAACCAGAAAGCTAGACAGAAAAGCAGGCTGGAATTACCAACCTGGGCACAGGAGAACAGAGTCCATAGGAAGCCCTTAGCCTTGCAGTACTAAATGAAAAGATTTCAGCACGTTAGTTTTGTTAGTTTCATCATTTAAACAAGTAATAGTATTCAACAAATATAATTACCTGTGATAGGGCAGGGAGAAGACAATGTAGATTCTTTTTCTTCAGGCCATTCCAATTCTCTTCTTTCTTCTGGTTACATCTGAAGTATGCATATATACTATGTTTATACTCTAAAGATAGACATCGTGCCAAAAAAAAAAATGAGAGACAGTTCAGTTGTCCTGTTCTATTTCAAAAAATCTTCCCCAAACATCCTTTACATTTTCCATTTTTGGAACATTTTTTGAGTAAAAGAAACGTTAACATTTTGGCAAAAATTAGCTTACCATGTTAGTTTTGTAGTATAATTTTAACTTAGTAATTGTGATACCCCCTACTTTGCCTTTGTTGCAAGAATCACTTTTGCTATTCTGGGTCCCTTTTAGTTCTCAATGTATTTTGGGATTGTTTTCTCTAATTCTGTGAGATATGCTTTTAGTAGCTTGATTGTGATTACATTAAACTTACATAAGAGTTTTGGATGTATGGTCTTTTTCACTTTATTGTTTTTGCCTGTTGAAAAACAAGGGATATCTTTCCAATTTCAGATATCTTCCTTGATCTCCTTTTTTATAGTATTTAGTTTTCATTGTAAAAATAAGTCTGTTACTTCCTCCATTAGATTCCTTCCTTCTTAAGTCTTACATTGGCCTCCTCCTCCTCCTCCTCCTCCTCCTCTTCTTCTTCTTCCTCCTCCTCCT
>NW_004524616.1:15770549-15776622 GCF_000260255.1 Octodon degus | reverse complement strand
GGCACAGGGTAGCAGGAAGCTCTCCACACACTCACCAGACCTGGGCTAGGACTGGGTCTGGGGGTCCCCGGAAGTCTGCAGAAATTCCTACTTGGCGGGAGGGGTGGGGGAGGTACGGCGGAGTGGTGGGGGGCGGCCCGAGGGGGTGGGAGAGGGTCCGGCCCACGCTGCGCCTGGGCTGGGACTGGTCCCACCGGCCCATCAGAATGAGATTCTGACTCAGAGTCATCCTATTCACTTCTGCTTTTCATACCTATCACCCTCTGAATCTGCACACTCCACCGGTCATATAGTCTAAAGCCCTGGACTTCGGCATGACCTCCTGGCTGGTCTCATTGCATGTACTGCAGCCTCCATACAGTCCTTACTCATATTCCCCAGCCTGATTTCTTTTGTTTTTCTTTTTATATAATTGGTGCAGAGTCTCACTACATAGCTCAGACTCACAGTGATCCTCCAATTTTCAGCTTCCCCAGCTCTGGGATTACAGGTGTGCGCCACCATGCCTGGACTCCAGTGTGCCAAGGGGCAGGGCCAGTGCAGCATAAACTATGGAGGATTGAACCCAGTCCCTGCGCTTGCCTAAGCAGGTGCTTAGTCTACTGAGCTTTCTTGCCGGCCTTCCCAGCCTGAATTCTTTAAAGTAGAAATTCTGCCATTCCTTTGCTTAAATATTCTGCTTGTTTTCTATTTAAAATAATACCCACTCCCACCTTACATGAAAGGCCATGCAGTGTGGGCAGCTTCCACGCTGTTCCTCCTTGCTGATTTTACACATCTTGAGCCTGTCCCTCCCTCTTGTGACTGCCTCTGCCTGAATGCTCTTTCAGCTTTTCCCAGGCCTGTTTCCCAGACTTGAGTGAGTTGCTTTCCAGGTATTCCTGCCTCACAAGGCGTCCCCAGCCCCCAAACTCTCACCTCCTTTCCAGTGCTTTCAGTCCTTGCTCTGCCCTGCTCATGTTCATTGTCATTTCTTGCCTTAAATCCTCCAAAGCAGGAATGTTCCTAGCACTTGGGAGTGTATACAGGAAGGACAAAATTCTGTGACTTCCTTCAGGGATTGTTGATTTTCTGGACTTTCTTTTAACACTGACAAAATAATAATGCACATGAATAAAGCCTAACATTTATCCAGCTCCTTTGTACTCTCTTGTATGAAACACTTTTCCTCCAGGAGGCTGTCTTCTCTCGCTTCACAGGCATTCTGCTCCTACTCAGACTGAAGTTGTCTAGGCTGCCTGCCCAGTCATCCTCAGATTTACTTCCCCATCCTGATGGGACAGAGCTGTTAATCTTGACCCCATTTAGCTCTCCCTGGCCTAATCTTGTTTCTGGAATTATACCCTCTGTTCCTTAGATAAAGAGTCCTTCAGGATTGGGACGTGCCTGTGTTCCCTCATACTTGGTTGGGACTATGGTTGATTGTAGAAATGCAATTTCAGCTCGCCTCTTCCAGGATCCATATTGCTGATGAGAAACCAGCAATGGTTTTGCCACTATGGTTTTGTTCCCTTTGTTTGTGATGGCATGTTTTCTTCATCTATGATTGTTCATCTGAAATCTCAGTGAACAAGTGTAGGTAACCCTGAACCATCTTGTTAAAATATGTTTTGTTATGTACTAAACAGGCTAACCTGAAGATATTTGTCTTTGTAGATCCTAAGAAAATGTATTATGTTTTTTAGAATTGCTCTTATTTTATTTTAATTTTTAAATTAATTAATTAATTTGTGGTACTTGGAATCAAACTCACAACCTCACACTTGCCAGGCAGGTGCTATGATGGTCCAGATTTTCTCTTATTTGAAAAGGATAATTTAATTTTAATATTAAACTCCCTGATTTATGCTGTTTTAGTTGATCTTTTCTCTTTCTTTCTTTCTTTCTTTCTTTCTTTCTTTCTTTCTTGTATTTTAGAGAAGGGTCTACAGGGTATTCAGGGTCTCACTGCTAGATTGGATTCTTAGTGATTCCCTGTTTACAGCCTCCCGAAAGCTGGGAATACAGGTGCGTGCCACCACACCCAGTCTCAATTGCTGTCTCAGCATTTCCTGGGAGCAGGCCTGGCATGGCAGGCCTGGGGATCAAACCCCCAGCCCCTGTACCTGCTTGTAGTTCATTGATTTTTTTTCTCTCACTGTGTGAGAGAAAATCTTGGGAGATTTCCATGATTTTCTATTCTACCCCTTTTAATTTTTTATTTCTGTGTCTTTTTTTTTTTAATTTCCAGAAGCTCTTTCTTCTTCACTGTTTGTTTTACACAGCAACTTGTTCTTTCTTTCTTTCTTTCTTTCTTTCTTCTTCTTCTTCTTCTTCTTCTTCTTCTTCTTCTTCTTCTTCTTCTTCTTCTTCTTCTTCCTCTTTTTTCAATGTATTTAGTACAGGGTCTACAGGGTCTCACTACAGAGATTGGACTCATAGTTATCCTCCTGTTTTCAGCCTCCCAAATGCTGGGATTACAGGCATGCACAACCGTGCCCAGAATGCTGGGGACTGAACCCCAGTCCCTAAATGTTCTTTTTTTATAGAAGCAGTGGCTCTTTGAAGCTGGGCATAGTGGAACCTACCTATAATCCCAGCACTCAGGAGGCTAGGCAGGAGAATCACTGTGAGTTTGAGGCCAGCCTGCGCTATACAGCAAGACGCTATCTCAAAAAAGAAAAAAGTTTTTTAGATGGTTCCTTGAATGTTTTTGTATCTTCTAAAAAGAATTGCTAAAGATCTCTTCAGTTACTTTTCTTTACTTTGAGATAATTTCATTTTCCTTTATTTATTTGTTTATTTTTATCTTTTCTCTTTTGTAGTGCTGGCTTTCCTATGACATAAACCTCTACTCTATATCCAGATAGATTAATATTCTGAGTGTCATTGGTTCCTCTGTGATGAGCACCTCAGTCTGGTCCCTCTGAGCAGGATGAAATGAAAAGGCCAGTCATTAAACTAGAGGCTCACAGAGGCCAGAAGGACTGGAGTGGTGGTAACCAGTGGTAGGTATTGGTCACCAAGCTTCTGCTCTGATGAGACCATGTGTTCCAGCTCCCTGTGGCCCACCCTACAGTATTCTGGGTTTGGCTTTCTACTGCTCACTGCTGGAGTCTTCATTGGTGTGCTCTTTTCTGTCTTTTAGAATGTTGTTAATCTTTTATTGGTGATTTTTCTTTTCTTTCTGTCTTTGTTTCTTCATTGCTCTGTTTCCTCTTTCTATACCCCCCATTTTAACCATGAAGATTAAATTCAGGTCCACAAAGAGTCGAACTATTAGTAACTTTTTTAAAAGAGCATTAATTTCTTCCTCTCATAAAGCAAGTCCGATGATGCTCAGGACTATTGTGGCTTGCAGGCATCCTGCCTCTTGCTACCTTCTCCATCATTTGGAACACTAGTTGTCATCCTCAGAATTCGCAAACAGAAGCAAATGGTTGCAGTAGGTCCAGTCATCTTTGTCACATTACAGGCAGTATAGAAGGTGTAAATCACTTAAAAAGCATTTCAAAGCTCCACTTTGCATGAGTTAGCAGGAAGCCTTTCACCCAGCTTGGCCAGAGGAACCCAGTGTCTGACTCATTCCCCTACACCATGGGAAGGACAGCCAATGTGGGATGCACTGGAAACTCAGGAACCAGCTGGACCAGAGGAATCCAGGTACCTGACCCATCAACCTACAAGGTGTGAAGCATCTGGGACCTGGAAACTGGCCTGGCCACAGAAACACAGTGTAAATCCACTCTAGCAAGGGGAAATACTTTACATACAAACTCCCACTTTGTGATTAGTTCTGTTATATAACTATAGATTTTGCTTCTATGGTCTAAAGGACAAAATCAATAGTTATTAAAATGCATCAGTTTCTAAATTTTGCTTGATGCTATCCTTATTGCTAATTGTACTACTATAGCTATGATGTCATTTCTGTTGTAATCACCTGTTCTCCCTTAGATATAATAATAATATTGGGAAACACTGGGGTAATAACCTCACCACATTCCTACACCTAAGGACTGAGGACAGAGCCAACTGGAAATCAGTACCCCAATTTGAATTAATTGAGAAGGCTGGATCTTGGTACACACACAAACTAAGAATCTCTGACACATAGAAGATATTGCTGAAGAACAGACTTTTTATTTTTTTACCATTATTTAGTTTTATTCAGAACCATAAACTTAACTCTGCAATCCAAGTACATTTGGCGGGGAGCAAGGAAAACAAAGAACCCAAAGAACTGCAATAAGAGCAGAGATGATGGGGCGTCTTGAGCAGGTAGGGTGCAGGGTGCTCTCCTGAGCTAGAGGAATGGTCTGTTCTGGTGGTGGCGATACACACAAATCACATGCATTAGAGCTGTCCACAGTCAGTGGTGGTGGTCTTCTGGCTGGTCTTGCCATTCCTGGACCTGAAGCACTCCATGGCTTCCACTGTGTTCATGCCCTCCTTCACCTTCCCGAAGACCACGTGCTTGGCATCCAGCCACTCGGTCTTGGCAGTGCAGATGGAAAACTGGGGACCCATTCATGTTTGGCCCGGCAGTTGTCATGGACAAGATGCCTGGGCCTGTGTGCTTCGGAATGAATATCTCGTCATCAAATTTCTCCCAGTAGACGGACTTGCTGCCGGTGCCATCGTGGTGCATGAAGTCACCAACCTGGCACATAAATCCTGGAATGATTCTGTGAAAGCAGGAACCCTTATAAGCAAATCCTTTCTCTCCAGTGCTCAGAGCATGGAAGTTTTCTGCTGTCTTTGAAACTTTGTCTGCATACAGCCTGAAAGAGATGCAGCCCAAGGGCTCGCCATTGGCAGCAATACCAAAGAACATGGTGGGGTTGACTATGGTTGGCAATAAACAACTAAGAGGAAGGATAGTGGCATCTGAAAAACCTGAAGAATGGACTTTTTATAGAGAGGACTTCATAGTAGTAATGTAGCTACCTACTACCAAAACTCACAAGGATCACAGAAATCAAAATGTAAACTTCTTTTTGGAATAGAAACTGACAAAATGAAGGAACAAAATGCAATCTCAGACCTCCAGCCCACCCAGAATGAGTCCAGGAGACATCAACATACAATAAATTGGAAGTCAAATACATGAAATGTCTGAAATGACAGCGACTGAAGTAAAGAAACAACCCCAGGGGGCTATAGAAGAAATCAGATCAGAAGTAATCTCTCAGGTAAAAAAAGAAATGATAACCATAATGAAAGAAATGCTGAACATATCTAAAAAAGATATAGACACAAAAATAGAGGACCATAGAAAAATAATGGAAACCATGAAAGAATAATATAAAAAAGAATTAGAATGTATGAAAGAGATTCAAAGAGATATCCAGGAAATTAAAAATTTCATTGACAAAATGCCATGGGCAAGGTGGAAAAACTGCTTGAACAAAACTGAAGATAGACTTTCAGCCCTTGAAGACATTGTTGCAGGTAGCAAATATAAAAGGAAAGATTTATTTAAAATAACAAAGAATAAGTAAATAATTCAACATCTGTAAGATGAGGCTATGAAAAACAATACAAGACTGACAAATGTCAACTAAAAAGAGGCAACATAAATGACATGAAAAGATTGTTTTCAGAAGTAATAGCAGAAAATTTCCTAAGCATGGGAAAAAGTCTGACAAACAGGTAAGTGAAGCATATAGAATTCTAAAATAAGTCTGTGCCCAGACATATAATAATCGTGATCCCAGAAATTCAGCACAAGAACAGAATATTAAAAGCTGTTAGAGAAAAGAAACAGATCACCTATGAAGGAAATCCCATCAGAATCACAGCAGATTTCTCAACACAAACCATCAAGTCAAGAAGAGCTTGGAGGGAAGTATTTGGGGTTTTTTTGTTTGTTTGTCTTTTCAAAGTTTTATTGATAAACAGATAGCAATGAGACAGTTTCAAATCAAATCGGAAAAAAAATCGGAAGTACAGTTTCAACAAATAATACACTGCATATATTTTTCTTAGTGGTTAATTGCTGTACAAGATGCGGACTTGAGATAGCAATGAGACAGTTTCAAATCAAATCGGAAAAAAAATCGGAAGTACAGTTTCAACAAATAATACACTG
>NW_004524616.1:15766319-15770449 GCF_000260255.1 Octodon degus | reverse complement strand
ATTTGTTCTAATGGTGTTTGTAAATAGGATCACAAGTCCGCATCTTGTACAGCAATTAACCACTAAGAAGAATATATGCAGTGTATTATTTGTTGAAAAAAATAAAAATAAAAAAAATTAAAAAAAATTCACTTTGTGCACAAATAGAATAGCTGCCTTTGCTTTCTTCTGAGTTTCCATTGCATGTTGTTTTGCATCCTTTGATTGTAAGTCTATGAATTTTGTTTGAATTAAATGTGTTTCTTGTATGCAGCATGTTTTTGGATCTTGCTTCTTGATCTCTTTTGCCTCTGTCTTTTGATTGGTGAATTGAGACCATTAATGTTGATGGTTATATCTGACATGTATTGATTTATCCTTGCCATGTTATTTTCTAGTTGGCTGCTCTCTTTTTTGTTCCCCCTGTTTAATTATTGCCTTGCCTGGTGGGTTACTTCTGTTGGGGTTCATGACGTTGTAGTCCTTGTTATCTCTTTCATAATGTTCCTCAAAAGATTTTGGTGTGCTGGTTTGGTGATCATACACTTTCTCAGGTGTTCTTTGTCAAGAAAGTATTTTATTTCTCTATCAGATTTGAAATAGTTTTGTGGGATTTATCAATCTGAATTGAAGGTTGTTTTCCTTTAGAGCTTGAAATACTTCACTCCAAGCTCTTCCCTACTTGAGAGTTTGTGCTGAGAAGTCAGCTGTGCTTCTGATGAGCCTTCCTTTAGAGGTGAGTTGTTTCTTTTCTGTTAAGTTTTCAGTATTACATTCTTGTACTGAATTTCTGGAATCTTGACTATGCTGTGCCTCGATACAGACTTTTTCTTTTGATTGTGGCTAATTGGAGTTCTATATGCTTCACTTACATGTATCTGTAATGCTTTTTCTTTACCAGGGAAATTTTCTACCATGATATTTGTGAACAGGTTTTTATATCATTTATGCTATTTCCTGCTTTTTCATTGACTCTAATCAATCTTAAATTATTTTGCTTTGCCTCATATAGCAGGTGTTGGATTGATTTCTCATGGTCCCTTGCTATTTTTAAGAATTTTTTCTTTTTATAATCACTAACTACTTTCCTGTATCTGAGATCCTGGCCTCAAATTCGCTTATCCTGCTATAGATTCTTTCTTTGGGGTGAGGGGGTAGAGGTTACCAGGAATCAAACTCACAACTTGTACTTGGCAGGTAAGCACTGTGCCACTGAACTATATCCCCAGCCCCCTGCTGTGGATACTTTTCAGTGGAATTTTTATTTTCCTAGATATATGCTTGAATCTGCCTTCTGGATTCCATTTCTGTCCTATGCTGAACATTCATGCCTTCCATAATTTTCTTAAGCTCCTCTGCTTTTTTTTTTTTTTATCTGTATCTGTTCTAGAGTCACTAAACATGATTTTCATTGTGGGTACCATCTCTGCAGTTATCTGAGAAATTATTTCTGATTTTATTTTTTTCTTAA
The DNA here is from genome assembly GCF_000260255.1 of Octodon degus. Taxonomy (NCBI): domain Eukaryota; kingdom Metazoa; phylum Chordata; class Mammalia; order Rodentia; family Octodontidae; genus Octodon; species Octodon degus. The sequence continues at coordinate 15,768,999 of NW_004524616.1, read as the reverse complement.
AGCCTCATTCAGTTGCTTTGTTATTCTTCAGAGAGGCCAAGTGGGTGGCTTTTGGATTGTCTCACCTCATTGTCCCCTGGTTTTGCCATTGGTGAACTGGGTGTCTGGGATTACATCCTGTTTAAGTGTCTTCTCATTTTCTTTTTCTTTTTTAGTTTAATTCTTGGGGTAATACATGTGAAATGCCTATAGTAGGTTGATTTTTATTAGAATTTTAAGCCCTTAGGAATGGATTACATCTTTGAGGTATCTTCCAGGTGTAACTTTTTTCTTTAATTTTGAGTTATTTGCAAGATCCTACCTCTTTAATATATTGGGGATGAGAAGTTGCTGTCTGTTTGGTCCAGCTCTTGGTTCTTTGGCAATTTGCCCCAGTATTTTCTGTGATCCTTAGTCAATCTCTGTCCCGGAATACCAAGACAAGCAGCTGTTTAGAACAATTATGTCACTTTTAGCTAAAGTGTTACCATCAGCAATAGCAATATCATCAAACACAGCCTAGAAAATGACACGCAGGTAACCATTAATTTACCACCTTTAATGATATAACTAAATTTGTGGTTACATAAAGAAATCTAAAATAAGCTAGAAAATTATATGTAGTATATAAGTCCTTAGAAATGTTACTTTTTCCCTCCGGAGTTAAAATTTAAAAGGGGTTATGGAGAAAATAGAGAAGTAGAAGAAGAGGAAGAGATTAGAAGTAAAAATGGAGGACAAAGATGGATCAGACTAACTGGTATAGAAGACTACAAGAAAGAGAGAAGAAAGGGATAAAAAGAACAGAACAGGACAAGAACTACAAAGAGGTTTATATACCACATTCACACTCATAAAAATAAGATCAAACAATGAAGGAGAGAAAGACAAAAAACAAATGAAAATAAAACTGCAACAAAAAAGAACAAATGACAGAGAGAGAGAAAAGTCCATTTCTGGGTTCTCTGCTGTCACTGGTAGAATGCAGATCCATGTAAATTGGTCCCAGCAAGCCAGCAGTAGCTGGCTTGAATAATCTCAGTGAGCCTGCACCTTTATTTGTCCAGAGGCTTCGGCTGTATTCTGGCTGTGGGACCAAGACCAGACCTCTTCAGCCTGCATCAGTCTGTGCACCTTCTGCAGGGTTGAGCCCATCTGGAAGCCACTAGATGGACCCAGCAGTATTCTGAGTTCTGAGCTCAGTGGGCCCCTCTCCAAGATGGCCCCCTGCCAGTATCAATCTCTCTTACAGGATGACTAAGCCCTCAGCACTCACTGCCAGCTGGTGCAGTGTTTCATGTCCGCTCCCCTCCACTATTTTGTCTCCATGGAGGCTTCTGGGGTTTCCAGGAATCACAAACCTTTGTGTCTGCAGGTTGCAATCACTCCTCTTGAGCTGTGGGTGCCATCTCAGGGAGAAGGCACCACCAGATACCTCCTTCTTTGTTGAAGTTTCTCTTTTCACTCTCTCCATGGGCTTCAATTCACACTTCAGGTCCTTCACTTGTACCCACTTCTCTCCTTGTTTTCCTCATGTTGCTATATTCCAGTGTCTGGATAGCAACTCTCAGAGAGGCTCTTTCTCTGCTGCTTACCACTCCTCCATCTTGGTGGTCCTCTAGGTTTCTTAGATAAGAGTCATTCTAAAGATGAGCAGTCCACTGAGGCACAGCAGTCCACAGTGTCCATGTTCCAGGTTCCTATTGTGTTCCTGCTTCAAACGTTTTTGATAGGAATGCTTCCTTTTGCTGGGAAAACAGATCTCTCTAGTACATTCATACTGTATTTCATTAACTACGTTACAAGGGCACCATAATTGTAAGGAAACTCAGGAAATAAAAATTTTTAGCTGAGCATGTTGGTACTATGAATGGCACTGAGTTTTGCTTTGGTAGTTGGCTTTTCCTTTTTTTCAGGAAGGAAGGAATGAACATTGGACAAGTAGCTAACATTGTCCCCTATTCATGTGGGATTAGATTTGGCTGAAATGACATTAAAGCCAAAATAATGGTGCTATCAACAGGTGCCATTTTTCTCCTCTCTCACATAAATGTGTAGAGTTTGTGAAGCAGGACCACCAGCACACAAGCTCCAATTGCTTCATTTTTCTTGATCTACAGCATCTTCATAGCCTATTTAGGCAGTTTAGTAGCAAGGAAGAAGGAAAAGATTCTTCTCTTTATAAAACACTTCCTGATATCACAATACAAGTCTGTCTACCTGCCTGTGACTAGAGTTCAGTCCACATGGCCACATATAGCTGGGAGGAAGGGAGATTGGGAAATGTGATCATTTTCCTGAATGGTATGAACTCAAAATTAGGAGTTGTAGTTCATCGAACTAGTGTGTCTATACTTCTTTCAAACATGGAAATTCTACCACTTTTTAGTAAGTGGTAGTAAGGTTACCTAAAATATGACTGCCAAAGGAGTGCCAGAGTCTCAGAATGAGATTCTTTTTTTTTCTTTTCTTTTCAAAGTTCTATTGATAAACATAAAGCAATGAGACAGTTTCAAATCAAATGGAAAGTACAGTTTCAACAAATAATACACTGAATATATTCTTCTTAGTGGTTAATTGCTGTACAACATGCAGACTTGTGATCCTACTTACAAACACCATTAGAACAAATCATTCTATTCATTAAGAGAATGCAACTATATACCTATCCCAACCACTCTGAATACACAGATACAAAATG
>NW_004524616.1:15759187-15766219 GCF_000260255.1 Octodon degus | reverse complement strand
AGAGAGAGAGAGAGAGAGAGAGAAACAAATAACAGTGAGACAGTTTCACAACAGCTTACTAGTACATTTTTTTTTTTTTTCGCCGAATGCCTTCAAGGCATGACTGGCTGTCTTGTGTTGTGGGGATCGAACCACAGCAACCTGAGCCTGACTGCTTTGTTGAAGCAACCACTTAAAGAACTGAGCTAAGGGGCAGGCCCCCTACTAGTACATTTTCAATGATTAATACATTGCATATGGTTGTCTTAGTGGTTATTCATTGTGTAAGATGCAGATCTGATATCCTGTCTCAGACACTATTAGAACAAAACTCTCTATTCACTGAATTAAGAGAATGGAGCTGTACATATATATCCTATTTTGAGTATATAGATACAAAATAGTAATTCATTTGTATCTTCATTTTTTGGTTAGTTTTGTCAGAGAAGGCCATTCCGTTGTCACTTAAATACAATAGATTCATGAATTCAGCAAACTATTCAAATGTACTCCAATAGTCCATAATAGTAATGGGTTTTCCATAACACTGTCAATGTCCGAAGTTGTTGACTTGAGCATTTTACAGCTCATCATATTAATATGGCTTTACTTTTTATACTTCATTTTCATATTTTTCTGCTGGATGGTTAATACCAAGAAAGAGCAAGACCTATATAACAAGAAATGTAATTTTTGTATCTGATAAGGTCAATCAAATCTGCTCAGGATTTAACCTGAAACCCTGTAACTCAGTTTGTAGATCCTTTGTCAATGTCAGCCATATGGACAAATCATGGCCGTTGCTTGACCAATTTGCTCACTGTGAAAGATTGAGAGAATGTTTTCTCTCCATGTCACTCTCCTTAGGCACACTCTGCATCATCAATCAGTTTCTTCTGTGGCCCCACAATCTCTTTGATCAGAAAATTTGGGCCATAATTGAGTTACAGGGTGTTACAGTACAGGTTCTCGTATTTCCTGAGTCCTTACTGACCTTGAAAGGCTAGGGCTAAAATGTTGGCTGTCCTTGTAGTACTTCTTTTCCTTTAATTTTTGGTCTACAAACTTAAGTTGTTAACCTTCCAGAAGAGAAGCTTAATGACATTATTACCCTATAACATAGGCAGTTGAACTTAAGCACACTGTCTGAACATCAAACATCTTAGACATAACATGGAACATGTATTTTCCATCAAGTATTGATATGTTAAACTTTGAGTCCCTCCAGAATATGAAGAAAGAAGATTAAAAAGATAAAAAAATTAAAAATAAGAATAAGCATTTACATATTTTTACACAGAAATTTAGAAATCTAACAATATATAGCCTTGTAGTAGGACAGTACTGTGACTTTTTTGCCTCATGTTTTCATTTATTACCCTTTTTTTTAAACCAACCTTTTCTTGAGAGACAGTATGGCAGTTATTGGTATGACATGACAAGCAGTACATATTTAGAAGACCAGAATGGCAGGCATTCCAAGCATGACCCTACCATTACACATTGCTTTCTTCAGTGCAGTTGCTTCGTTCACAGGTATCAGCATATATAGTCAGGGCGAGAAACCTACCAATTAACTGCTATTTTCAAAAACATGCTGAAGATTCTCAGGACCATTCCCTTTCCCATCTTGTGCATATAAATGTATGACTTTGCCCCCATCATGTTTTCTAGTTTTCACATTGCCCTCTCTTCATTAACTAATCCTCCAGTTCTCGCTTTCCTTTTATTTGTGTTATGCCTTTCATTTTTATTTCTTCCTCTGAGTCCTTGTATTAGGGAGACTAAATGATATTTACACATGTGGATCTGGTTTATTTCACTTATGAGTATATCTTCAAGTGGAATCTACTTATATATAAAGGCTTCGAGTTTATCATTCTTTATAGCTGAGTAGTACTCCATTGAATAAAAATTCCACATCTTTTTCATCCATTCCTCAGGTGTTAGGCATCTTGGTTGTTTCCAAGATTTGGCTATCACAAATTGTGCTGCTATAAACGTATGTACACTATCACTATGATCTGACGTTTTCAGTTCCTCCAGGAAAATTCCCAGTAGGGGGATAGCTGGCTTGAATGGAATTTCCAGTCCTAGTTTTCTAAGGTGTCTCCACTCTGATTTCCATAACAGTTGCACCAGTCTACATTCCCACCAGTAGTGGAGAAGGGTTCCTTTTACCCCACAGCCTCTCCAACATTTGTTGTTTGGTGATTTCTTTATGATAGCCATTCTTTCAGGGAGAGATGGTATCTCAGTATTGTTTTAATTTGCATTTCATGGATGGCTAGAGATGTGGAGCATTTTTTCACATATTTATTCGCTTCTTCAATTTTGTCCTCTGAGAAGTAAGTATTCATCTTCGATGCCCATTTCAGGATTGGGTCTTTAAATTTTGAGGCCCTCATGGTTTTTAGTTCTTTATAAATTCTAGAGAGCAGACCTTTGCCTGAGTGTTTATTAGTCAAGATTTCTTCAAATTTGTGGATTGTTTTTTCTCTATGTTGATAATTTCTTTTGACATGAAAAAACTTCTCAGTAAGGAGAGGTCCCAGTTGTTAATTCTTTGAAGTGTTACCTGTGCAATTTGGTTTTTGTTCATGAACTCTTCGCCTACCCCTATGTCTTCAAGAGTTCCTCCTACTTTCTCTTCCAGGAGATTTAGTGTTTCTGTTTTAATGTTTAGATCTTTAATCCATTTTGACGTGAGCTTAGTGCATGGTGATAGACCTGGGTCAAGTTTGAGTTTTCACCATGTAGAGAGCCACTTTTTCCAGCACCATTTGTTAAGGAGGCTATCTTTCTTCCAGTGAGTATGTTTGGCCCCTTTGTCAAAGATAAGGTGACTGAGTGTGTTCATAGAGGCTTCTGCATCTTGTAATCTACTCCATTGATCCTCTGGTCTATTTTGTTGCCAGTACCATGCTGATTCTATCACAGTAGCTTTGTAGTATAATTTCAAGTCAGGAATTTTAATGCCTTCTGCTTTGTCTTTGCTGCCCGGGATAGCCTTTGCTAGTCTAGGTCTTTTCTGGTTCCAAATAAATTTTAGGAATGATTTCTCTAGATATGTGAGGTATTGGTGGTAGTTTGACAGGGATTGCATTTAATCTGTACAGCAATTTTTGGAGTGTGGCCATCTTCACAATGTTGCTTCTTCCTGTCCAGGAACAGGAAATATCTTTCCATTTTCTGAAGTCCTCTATGATCTCTTTTTTAAGAGTACTGTAATTTTCCTTGAAAAGATCTTTGACTTCTTTAGTTAGGTTAATTCCAAGGTATTTCATTTTCCTCATGCTATTGTAAAAGGTATTGTTTCTATAATTTCCCTCTCAGTGTGTTTGTTATCTGTGTAGAGGAATGCTATTGACTTTTGGGTATTGACTTTGTATCCTGCTATGCTACTGAATTTCTGTATTAATTCTAATAGCCTCTTGGTGGAGTTTTTGGGTCTTAAAGTAAAGTATCATGTCATCTGCAAATAATGATATTTTAACTTCTTCTTTACCTATTCTTATTCCTTTTATTTCTTTCTCTTGTCTAATGGTTCTAGCTAATGATTCCAGAACTATATTGAATAGGAGTGGTGATAGAGGACATCCTTGTCTTGTACCCAATCTAAGAGTAAAAGATTTCAGTTTTTCCCCATTTAGAATTTTGTTAACCATTGGGTTGTCATACATGGTTTTTATCAGATTGAAGTAGAGGCCATCTATTCCAATTTTCTGTTGGACTTTGAACATAATGTGTGTTGGACTTTGTCAAAAGCCTTTTCTGTATCAATTGAGATAACCATGTGGTTTTTAGATTTTGCTCTATTGATATAGCATATTACTTTTATAGATTTGTGCATATTGAACCATGCTTGCATCCCTGGGATGAATCCTACCTGGTCATGGTGTATAAACTTCTTGATGACTTGCTGTATTCTATTTACTAGGATTTTATTGAGGATTTTTGCATCTATGTTTATGAGGGAGATTGGTCTGTAGTTCTTTTTTTTTAGTTGTGTCTTTTCGTGGTTGGTATCTGTATAATACTTGCCTCCAGGAATGATTTTGGGAGGATTGCTTCCTTTTCAATTTCATTGAAGAGTTTAGGGAGTATAGGGACTGTAACTTTGAGAAATTTCTTGTAGAATTCAGCTGTGAATCCATCAGGACATGGAATTTTCTTTGTCAGGAGGTTTTTTTTTTTATTACATTTCATATTTCATTGGCCATTATTGAGTTATTAAGAGTTAATATATCTTGTTTATTCAGTTTTGGTAATTTGTACTTTTCTAGGAATCTGTCCATTTCTTCTGTGTTTTCTATTCTTTGAGAGTAAAGATACTCAAAGTAACTATTAATAATCTTCTGAATTTCCACTGGATCTGTGGTAATTAAACCCTTTTCATTCCTTATTGCTTGTTTTTGAATTTTTCTTTCTTCTTTTTGATGAGGTTAGCTAGCGCCTTATCAATTTTATTCAATCTTTCAAAGAACCAGCTTTTTGATTCGTTAATTCTTTGAACTGTTTTCTTCATCTCAGTTGAATTAATTTCTGCTCTAGTCTTTATGATTTCTTTCTGTCTTTGGGTTCTGGGTTTGGTTTGCTCTTCCTTCTTTTACGTGTTGGAGATGCAACATTAGGGTGTTTATTTGTTTCCGTTTTGTTTTCCTACTGGGTAAGTTCACAGCTATAAATTTCCCTCTAAAAACTGCTTTCCTCCTGTCCCATAAGTTCTGATATGTTGTGCTTGAATGCTCATTGAATTGTAGATATTGTTGAATTTCTTGTTCAATTTCATCTGTGACCCATTGGTTGCTGAGTAGAGTGTTGTTTAATTTCCATGCATTTATAGGGTTTTTCTGGTTTCTTTTTATGTTTATTTCCAGTTTCATTGCACTGTGGTCAGATAATATGCATGGGATAATTTCTGTTTTCTTGCATATACATAAGCATGACCTATGGACCAGTATGTGGTCTGTTTTAGGAAATGACCCATGTGCAGCTGAGAAAAATGTGTATTCAGCTGTTTTGGGATGGATAACTCTGTATGTTTGCTAAGTGCATTTGTTCCAAGCTCTTCTTCAGTTCTGCTACTTCTTTAGTAATATTTTGTCTGGTTGACCTGTCTCTTTAGGATAAAGGGATGTTAAGGTCTCCTGTTAAGATTGTGGTATTGGATATTAGATTTTTCATGTCCATTAAGATTTGTCTTTTACAGTTGGGTGCTCTCATATGCATACATATTTATGAGTGTTACATCTTCCTCTTGGATTTTTCTCTGAACCAGTATATAGTCGCCTTCGTTATCTCATTTGATCATTCTTGGTTTGAAATTGAGGCATCTGAGAACAGGATTGCTACCCCTGCTTTTTTCTGAGGTGCTGGGGTGTGTAGTTTTGTTTTCTATCCTTTGACTTTCAGCCTATGAATTTCTTTATGAGTCAAGTGTGTTTCTTGTATACAGAAGATTGTTGGATTTTATTTCCTAATCCACTGTTCCAGTCTATTTCTCTTATTTGGTGAATTGAGCCCATTTATGTTGATGGTTATAATTGAGATATATTGACTTACGATCGACATGTTATTTACCTGTTGTTGTTTACTTCTTTTTACTTTTTCTCCTGTGTTTACTTGTTTGCCCTATTTAGTGGGCTCCTTCTGTTCTCATTCATTGAGTTCTAATCATTTTGGTCCCTCTCTAGAACATCTTTCAGTAGTCTGTGTAGGGTTGGCTTTGTCATCATGAAATTCTTTAGTTGTTCTTTGTCATGGAAGTATTTCACTTCTCCATCAAGCTTGAAAGAGAGTTTTGCAGGGTATAGTAGTCTGAGCTGTTATTTGTTTTCATAGAGGACTTAAAGTACTTTGCTCCATGCTCTTCTTGCCTTCATGGTTTGTGAAGAGAAGTCGGCCGTAATTCTGATGGGTTTTCCTTTGAATGGGATCTGCTTCTTTTCTCTAGTGGCTTTCAGTATATTATTCGTGTGCTGGATTTCCAGGATCTTGACTATTATATGTCTCGTGTTTTTATTTGATTTGAAGTTATTTGGCATTGTGTATACTATGGTTACCTGGATATCAGATTGTTTCCTCATATTTGTGAAGTTTTCTGCTATTACTTCTGCCCATATTTTTTTTAATATCATTTGTATTGACTCCTTTCTCATTGATGCCTATTAGTCTCATGTTGTTCCAATTTTCATTGTCTTGCAGGTGATGAAGTATTTTTTTCCTGCTTCCTAGTTGTTTTTAAGAGATCCTTTCTTACCTTTTCTTTTTTTTTCCTTTCTTACCTTTTCACCAGCATCTTCAAGATCTCAAACTCTGTCTTAACTTTTACTTAAATGGTTTTCCAAGCTTATGATTGAGATTTTAAGTCTCTATATCTCTTTGACTCTGCTTCATGTGATCTACTTACTTCCTGTGTTGCTCATTCAAGGAATCCATCATTTTTCTAATCTCCGCTATTTTTTTTTAATCAATGTGTTCTTTTTTTTTTCTTTTCAAAGTTCTATTGATAAACATAAAGCAATGAGACAGTTTCAAATCAAATCGAAAGTACAGTTTCAACAAATAATGCACTGCATATATTCTTCTTAGTGGTTAATTGCTGTACAACATGCAGACTTGTGATCCTACTTACAAACACCATTAGAACAAATCATTCTATTCATTAAGAGAATGCAACTGTATACCTATCCCAACCACTTTGAATTCACAGATACAAAATGGACATTCATAGTTATATCCCAATTTTTTAAGTTCCGTTGTTGAATATTATAGGTGTATAAACTCAGCAAAATATTCTAAAAGAGTCCAGTAGCCCATAATAGCATTCGGTCTTCTCTTTAACTGGCAATGTCAGAAATTATTGACCTGAGTCCCCCACAGCTCACCATAACAACATGGCTTTACTTCCTATATTACATCTTCATACTTTTCTACTGGATGGTTAAGACCAAGATAAAGCAGGACCTGTGCAACAAGAGTTGTAGCTTTTTGGTCTGAGAAGGTCAGTGAAATGCCCTCAGGATTTATCCTGAGATCCTGTACCTCAGA
>NW_004524616.1:15746670-15752617 GCF_000260255.1 Octodon degus | reverse complement strand
GTAACCTTCACACGTACTGAAGTTCAGGTGGAGCTCTACAGAGTTTGGAGTTATCCAGCTGCGTCTGGCTTAGGTCTGGCTGCTGTGCTCAGTTCCTTCCTGCTGCGGACCTGGGATAGGACTGGGTCTGTGGGTTCCCGGAAGTCGGCAGAAATTCCTACTTGGTGGGACGGGTGGGGCAGGTAAGTTGGCGTGGTGGGGGGCCGACCGAGGGGGTGAGAGAGGGTCCGGCCCACGCTGTGCCTGGGCTGGGACTGGTCCCGCCTGTGCAGGGTAGCAGGAAGCTCTCCACACACTCACCGGACCTGGGCTAGGACTGGGTCTGGGGGTTCCCGGAAGTCGGCAGAAATTCCTACTTGGCGGGAGGGGTGGGGGAGGTACGGCGGAGTGGTGGGGGGCGGCCCGAGGGAGTGGGAGTGGGTCCGGCCCATGCTGCACCTGGGCTGGGACTGGTCCCGCAGGCGCAGGTTAGCAGTAAGCTTTCCACACACTCACCAGACCTGGGCTAGGACTGGGTCTCTAATGTCTTCTTTGGAAGCAGCTATTAATTCTTTTACTCTAGGGTATTTTTCAGATCAGGTTTCCTCCATATGTTTCTGCATTTGATTCTTTGCTTCAGATACTGTTAGTTCAGAGATTCATTTTTTTTTATCCAATCTGAGTTCCTCTATACCTTTCTGCAGTTGTTACTTTATTTGAGAGGCTATTGATTCATTGTTTTCAGCTGTGTGATTCCCAATTTGTTCTGTGCTAGTGTTATTTGCACTTGTTATGGGTGGGCTTGGGGCCTGAGATTGCATTTTGCTTCTTCTCATTGTCATTTTTTATAGCACTGTCCTCTGACTTTTGTTGTAGAGCTTTGGTGCAGTTATGACCTCAGCTCCTAGTGAAATTCAGGTGCAGATCTACAAGAATTTATCCAGTTGTGCCTGGCTTGGGTCTAGCTACTGTGCTCAGCTTCTTCCTGCTACAGCCCTTGGGAGTGAACATGTTGTGCCCCTCTAGCTAGATATTCTGCTCCTGGACTAGCTGGGTGGTTTTGTCCCCTACTCTCTCTGCAGGGACTACAGCTGCAGAGTTTCACCCCATGCCTGTATGCCAGAACTGAGCTGCGTTTGAAGGGGACAAGGGGGCTTAGGGGAGAGGGGAAGCTCTCCCACACATTTGCCGGGCCTGGACTTGGGCTGGATCTGAGGATCCTGAGAATGGGGCAGAAGTTGTCACTCACTGGGCAAGCATGGGGGGGGGGTCGCTCCAGAGTGGTAGGGGTGTCCCAAGAGTGCGGCCGAGGGTCTCACTCATGTGACATGCCTGGGTTTGGACCGGAGAAGTCCCTCAGGCACAGGGTAGCCAGAACGTCTCCCACACACTCCCCAGGCCTGGGCTTGGGCTCGATATTGATTTTTGAATGTTGAGTTTATATCCTGATGCACTACTGAATTTAGCTATTATCTAGCAGTCTTTTGGCAGAGTTTTGTAGAGAATCATGTCATCTAGACAGAAACTATAACAATGGCTTTTACCAAATTCAGATAAAGACCTTCTATTCCAATTTTTGGTAGGATTTTTTTTATCATGAATGGATGTTGAACTACATCAAATGCCTTTTTTGCATCTGCTGAATTGATCATGTGGTTTTTGTATTTGATTATTTTAAATGTGGTTATATAACATTTACTGATTTGCATATGTTGGATCATCTCTGCATCTCTGGGATAAATTATGATGTATAATCTTCTTAATGATTTGCTGTATTCTGTTTGCTAGTATCTTATTGAGGATTTTTTTTTTTTCTTTTCTTTTTTAAAATTTAGTCCAGGGTCTACAGGGACTCACTAAACAGATTGGACTTGTAGTGATCCTCCTGTTTTCAGTCTCCCAAGCACTGTTAATACAGGTGTGAGGGACCAGGGAGATGGCTTAGTAGGATAAGCGCTTCCCTGGCAAGCACAAGGGCCTGAGTTTGATCCCCAGTTCTCCCAAAAAAAAAAAAAAAAAAAAAAAATACAGGTGCGTTCCACCACACCCAGTCTCAATCACTGTCTCAGCTCCCTCTGGGATCAAGGCTGGCAAGGCATGCTGGGGATCCAACCCCAGTCTCTGATTATTGAGGATTTTTGCATCTATATCCATTAAGGTGATTGGCTTGTAGTTCTCCTTTTTGGTTGAATCCTTCTCTTGTTTTGATATCAGGGTAATGCTTGTTTCCAGGAATGAGGTTGGTAGTATTGTTTCCCTTTGAATTTCATTAAGGAATTTGATGAGTAGTGTCATTAGAGCTTCTCTAAATTTCTTGTAGAATATAGCAGTGAAGTCATCAGTACCTGGCCTTTTCTTTATTGGCATTTAAAAACTTACATCTTTAATTTCATTGACTGAGATTGGTTCATCAGAATTTTATATCTTCTTGATTTAGCTTTGGTAATTCATACATACCTGAGAATCTGTCTATTTCTTCTATTTTTTCCCTCCTATTAGAGTATAGGTTCTCAAAGTAAATAATGATGATTTTCTGGATTTTAGCAGGATCCATTGTAATTTCACTCTTCATTCCTAATTGCATGGATTTGAGTCTTTTCTTTCCTTTTTAAAATAAAGTTCGCAAATTGGGCGTGGTGGTGTGCACCTGTAATCCCAGCTCTTGGGAGGCTGTAAACAGGTGGATTACTACGAGTCCGATCTTAAGACTCTGAACACCCTGTAGACCCTGCCCTAAAATGCAAAAAGTAAAGTAAAATAAAATAAAATAAAATTCTCTAAGAATTTGTCTATTTTATTTAATCTTTCAAGGAACCAACTCTTTAATTGATTCTTTGTATTTTTTCTTTAAATCTTGGTTGCATTATTTATTTATTTATTTATTTTGAAACAGGGTCTTACTATACAATTCAGGCTGGCCTTGAACTCACTATGTAATTCAAGATGGCTTTGAATTTGTGGCAATCCTCCTTCCTTAGCCTCCTGAATGCTGAGTTTACAGACATGTATCACCATGTCCAGTGGTTTCATTAATTTCTGCTCTGATCTTTATAATTTCCTCCATTGTATATGCTTTGGGTTTAACATTCTGTCTTTTTAGAAGCTTGAGTTTCAACATTATGTTGATTATTTGAGCTAGCTTCGCTTTTCTTTTCTAAAATGTCTTTATTACAGGGTCTACAGTGTCTCACTGCACTTATCAGACTCGTAGTGATCCTTTTGTTTTCAGTCCCTCAAGCACTGGGATTACAGGCATGTGGCACCAAATCCAATCTCAGTCATGGCCTCCGGGCCAGCAGGGCATGTCAGGGATACCCCAGTCCCTGTGTCTGTATAAGCAGGTGCTTTAATCCACTGAGCTTTGTTGTTTTTTTTTTTGTTTGTTTGTTTTGTTTTGTTTTTTTTTTTCTTTTTTTTTAATCTCAGTCTGGCTTTCTTTTTTTATATACAGCCAAGCGCTCATCAGTCTATGTATTTATTTTGTTGTTGTTCATTTTATTTTAAATGTATTTTAGTATAGGTTGTACAGGGTTTCACTATACAGATCTGACTCATAGTGAGCCTCCTGTTTTCAGTCTCCCAATCTCTGGGATTAGAGGTGTGCGCCACCACAGCCAGTCTCAATCTCAGACTTAGTGTGCCCCAGCGTTGGGGCCAGCACAGCACACAGGTAATCAAATCCTGGTCCCTGGGTCTGCCTAAGCAGGTGCTTCAATCTACTGAGCTATCTGGCTGACCCTAGCTAGCTCTGCTTTTTTTTTTTTTTAATTTTATTGAGAAAGAATAGCAATGAAACAGTTTCAAAATCTATTCATAGGACAGTTTCAATAATTAATACATTTCATATTGTTGTCTTTGTAGTGGTTATTCATAGTACAAGATGCAGACATGATATCCTGTCCAAACACTATTAGTACAAATCTTTCTTTTCATTGAATTAAGAGAAAGTAGTTGTGTATCTATCCTAACTATTTTGTATATACAGATACAAAATGGTCCTTCATTTGTATCCCCTTCTTTTGTTTACTTTATCAGAGATGGGTATTCCATTGCCTTTTAAATATTGTAGGTGCATGAATTCAGCAAAATAATCCAGTATAGTCCAGTAGTCCATAATAGTAGTGGGTTATGCATAGGACTGGCAATGTCAGAAGTTGTTGAGTTGAGCCTTTTACAGCTCAGCATATTAATATGGCTTTACTTTTTATATCTCATTTTTATACTTTTCTGCTAAATGGTTAAGACCAAGATAAAGCAAGACCTATACAACAAGAATTATAACTTTTGTATCTGCAAAGGTCAATCAAGTCCTCTCAGGATTTACCCTGAAACCCTGTATAGCAGTTTGTAGATCCTTTGTCAGTGTCAACCATGTGGATAAAGTTCTGCTCTTTTGATGTGGGAATTCACTGTTATAAATTTCCCTCATATGGCTGCTTTTGTTGCATCCCATAAAATCCAATATGTTTAATTATAAAACTTTTTTTCTTTAATTTTGTCTATGTTGTTGTTCAGGAGGGTTATTCTGCAGGGTGTCATTTAATTTCCGCATTTCTGAAGTGTTTGTGATTTCTGTTGCTATTGTTTTCCAGTTTCATTGCACTATGATTTGTTAAAATGTATGGGATAATCTCAGTTCCTTCGCATTTATGTAAGCATATTTTATGATTCAATGAGCTGGTATATGGTCTATTTTGGAGAAATTCCCATGTGCAGTTGAAAGAATGTGTATTCTGCTGCTGTAGGGGTGACATACTATGTAGATACCCATTTGTTCACAGGTTTGGTTCAGCTCTGATATTTCTCTGTTGGTATTTTCATCTCAATCTGTCTATGTGTGACAGTGAAGTATCAGGATTACCCTTTATAACTGTACCTTCGTGCTTATTTGATTTTTCATGTGCATTAATGTTTGTTTTGTATAGTCAGGTGATCTAGTAGATGCTGCATATATACTTATGATTGTTATCTCTTCTTGTTGGATTGTTCTCTTAACAAGTATGCAGTGACCTTCTTTATCTTTGTGATCAGCTTTGGCTAGAAATGCAATTTGTCCACAAATAGAAGAGCTACCTGTAGTGTATTGTTGAAACTTTCTTTTTCATCCATTTTGCCAGTCTGTTTGTTTTGATTGGTGAATTGTTGGCTATAATTGATATGTATCGACTTACCCTTATAGTGTTATTTTTCTTGTTGTTGTCCCCCCCCCCTTTTTTTTTCATTCTCTTTGCTTATTTGCCTTGCATGATGGATTTATTCTGTTGGGGGTCATGCAGTTGTCATCCTCCTTAACTCTTTCTACAGTATCCTCCAGAACATTTTGGAATGCTGATTTGGTGATCATGAATTTCTTCAGGTGTTCTTTATCATGAAACTATCTTATTTCTCCATCAATTTCAAAAAATAATTTTGTGAGATACATCAATCTGGGTTGTAGGTTGTTTTCTTTTAGGCTTAAAATACTTCACTCCAAGCTGTCCTTCACTTAAGGGTTTGTGTTGAGAAGTCTGCTGTGATTCTGATAGTCTTTTATAGTTGATGTATTTCTTTTCTGTAACAATTTTTAATGTTATGTTCTTGTGTTGAATGTCTGGAGTCATGACTGTTGCATACATTTTCTGATCGTAGCTAGTTGAAGTTCTCCCTGCCTCACTTAACTGTATGTCAAAATATTTTCCTATACTTGGGAAACTTTATGTCATTACTTCTGGAAACAGTTTTTTTAATGTCCTTTAGGCTATCTCTTGATTTTTTTTTTATTGATTTTGATCAATCTTATATTATTTTTCCTTGTATTAGCTAGCAGCTATTAGATTGATTTCTCATGGTCCCTTGCTATTTGAAAACAGTCTTTCATGTAACAATCAATAACTTTAATTTTTTTTTAGTTTATTTATGTGTGGGGGGGGGCAGCTCAGCCCACCAGGGGGCGGAGCTGGCTGGCCTGTGGTGCTGGGGGATTGAACCG
>NW_004524616.1:15739457-15746570 GCF_000260255.1 Octodon degus | reverse complement strand
TGCTTTGCTAAGCTTGTTCTAAGTAGGTGCTTTAGACCACTGAGCCATCTCACCAGCCCCAACAATCAATAACTTTAATCTTGTCTTCTAGGTCTAATATTCTGCCCTCACATTGGTTGATTCTGCTGCATATACTTTTGGTACAGTGTTTTGTTTTGGTTTTTTTGGTTTTGTTTTGTTTTTGTTTTTAAATAGGGATTTGCTATGTAGTTCAGTGTGAATTTTTGCTTATATAGGCCAGACTGGCCTCAAACACATGGTAGTCTTCCTGCCTCAGCCTTCTAAGTGCTGAGATTACAGGTTTGCACCACAATTCTAGGCTTCAATAGAATTTTTTGTCTATCTGTTCAACTATTTCAAGGTATTCAGTTCTTTCCTATGTTGAGCATTCATGGTCTCCATCACTTTCCTAAGCTCATCTGTTTTTTTAAAAATATCTGTATACACTCTAGATTTATTCACCATATGTTTCATTATGGTTATCATCTCTTTAGTTTTCTGTGAAATTATTTGTATTTATTATTTTCTAGAGCTTCATTCATCTGGTTTGTTACCTCCACTGCTACCATTTCAGGAAATTCAGCTGGATAGAGTTTCATTTCTTCTATATTAATGCCTCATGGATGTGTCTTAGACAAGCTTGAGTTCTGGGTTTGCATCTTGCTTGCATGTGTTCTCATTTTCTATTTTTAAAAATTTTGTTTTCTGTTTTGATGCTTGTGAACTGCTTATGATAAGTAACTTTATTACTCTTATTAAGACTGAGTTAGGAAATGACTACTTTTAAAAGATGTTTTCTAAGGGCTAACTGGCTTTTGACTTTTAAGTCTATGCCAAGATCTTACCTCTTAAATTTATTAAGGTTGAGAAACTGCTTCCTATTTGGCCCAGCACCCAGCTTTTTGGTAATGAACCATGGTATTGTTTATGACCCCTAACTGTGGTATTGGCATGCAGGGAAGAACAACTGATCACAACAGATTTGTCACCTCAGCTAAAGTAGTATAATCTGTAGTAACAATAGCATCAAGCACAGTCTCCAAATGACAAAATGTGGTAACAATTAATTTGCCACCTTTAACCATAAATATAGGATTTACAGTTATATAATGAAGTCTAAAATCAGAAAATTATATACAGTATTCTCAGTAGACTTCTTTTACCCTCAGGGAAGAAAATTTTAAAAGAATAAGAAAAAAATAGAGAAGTAAAAGAAGAGAAAGATTAAAAAGAAGATAGTGGAAGATTATTCAAGCTTTGGGAAATTGGTGAAGAACACAAGAGGGTGAGAAAGAAAAAGCAACCACAAGTGCTAAACAAAACAGAAAAACTAAAAACAATGTTTATACTCACAAAGATGCAAAAAGAAAAAAAAAAAAAAAAAAGTAAAAAGGTTCTTGTGGTTATCTTCTGGGGTCTGCAGCCTTGTGGTAGTATCCATTTCAGGTCATGTCTCCACTGTTATGGTAGAGAAAGGAGGCTAGCAGAGCCCGTATTTCTGCTGGATTTTCCCAGCAAGCCTGCATAGGACTATGGCAGGGTGCTGCGTAATCCAACCGGCTGTGGTAGGAGTGGGACTGGGTTCCGATTCTGTTGATTTCAATTCCACAAGGGTTCAGGCTGATACTGGCCACTGATTGTGGGGTTGGAGCCAGAGTTGTTCAGCCTGTGATATACTGGGTGTCTGTTGCCAGCCTGAGCTCAGCCCCCTGCCCCTGATGTCTCCAGCAGTTGTGCCTCATTCAGTCACTGAGAGTGCTGAGCAGAAGCCACCCCACAGCTGCTGAGTCCTAAGTTCTGTTGGCGACTCCCTAAAATGGTGCCTGGCTAAGCACCCTCTCCACAGCATCCAATGCTCACTTCTAGGGTGCCTTTCTCCATGGTGTCACTCACCCTCACTGTGTCTCTGCAGATTCAAGCCTCCTCTCTCATGCTGGGAGTCTGAAAGAAAGTTCAGTTTGCCCCCTCCTCTTTCTGCATTGAGATCTGTCTCTTCGCTTTTTCTGTGGACTCCAGTTCTTCCTTCAGATCCTTCTTGGATCCTAGAGATCCACCTCCCTCCTTTTCTTTCCTCAGTTGTTATATTCCAGAGTCTGGATTCCAACCTTGAGAGGCTGATTTGCTTTCATCACATCTCTCCAGAAGTGACTCTTGCATTTTTTGACGTCTAAACTCTAAAGTGTGTTTCACTGCACTAGAATGAGGGTGGTCGATAGGACTATGTGCCCTATGGCAGCCGTACCACAGAATCCATTCTGGCTTCTACAGGTTGTGTGCACCTGTGGCCTCCCTCTTTTAAGGATCTTTCTAATGGCCTTGAGCCTGCTGATGAACTTCCTATTTCAAGGTCACTGATTTAACCAAATCCACAAAATCATTTTTTACCATGTGAACATTTGCAGGTTTAGGATTTGGTCATCTTTGGTGGAAGGAGATCATTCTGCCTACTTCAAACAGCTCTGTATGTGTATTATTCCTTAAAAGTGCTGTCCAGAAGGATTTAGCTGAAAACCAACATTCAGTTTCTGAAAAGAATTTGAATCTAATTGATACAAATGTTGAAGAGATTGACCTCTGTGCTTCTTAGTTCTATTACAAATTTTCAAGAAACTTTCCAAATGATAATATGACATTTCTAGAGTTATAAACCATTATGTTTTTTAAGGTTAAAAAAAAGTAAAAAAACGTACCAGAAAAACATTTCAAACAAAATTTTATTGTGTTCCTTTTTACAAAATAAACTGATTTTTAAGCTAAGTTCCATTTTTAAACCTTATTTACTAGACTTAATTTTTCAGGAAAAATAGTTTCAATCAAAAATATCAATAATGACTTACAAAACAGAAAATCCTTTTCCTGAAATCTGAACAGTGAGGACACCTAAGTAAAAAATTTTTGACAAAATTTCTATATAATTCTATTTCACTTTTCAAAAATTGAAACTAACAATGGTTTATTTTCTTCTGGTCTTTCCCTAGAAACAATGCTATTATAACTAACAGACATCTCTTTTTTTCTATTTGTGTATTTATAGCTTAAGAAATGTATAAAAACTCCAGAAATCCCTTCTAAGCATGTCAGGAACTGGGTCCCAAAAGTATTGGAACAACGGCGGCAAGGTTTAGAAATGTATCTACAGGTAAGATGTGTTTATTCACTTAATATAATATGAACTAAATGGTCTGTGTCTTACTGTTTTTTTCTGAAGGCATGAGAGTGATGCAAATAATCAAGCAGCCAAAGATATTGTGTGTGTGTGTGTGTGTGTGTGTGTGTGTGTGTAGCCAGGATCTTACGATGTAGCACTGACTAGCCTTGAGCTCACAGTGATCCTCCTCCTGCCTCAGCCTCTCAAGTGCTGAGATTACAGGTGTGTGATACCGTACCCAGCAAGATTCCTAACTAAAATAAGATTTAAATTATATTATTGATTGATTGTTTTAGCTTTTATTAGGTTCTGTTCAAAATTGGTTTATGTACTTGGAGGTGAAATTTTAGTATGCAAGATAGATATGAAATAGAGAGGGTCTGTCCAGCTTTGTTGTTGGTTTTTCTAGTTGAACCCAGAGCATTTGAGTTGTACCCTTAGACTGTTTGTTTGTTTGTTTACTTATTTTTAGACATGATCTCATTTAGTTTCCTAGTCTGAGTTCAACTTGCTGTCTTCCTGCCTTCAACTCCCAGAGTTCTGGGATCATAGAGGTGCACTTTTATTTTTAATTTACTCTACAGATTACTTTGCTTTTGTCTATTTTCTCTCCTCGGATTTGCCACTTTTCATAGTAGTAGGAACATTTTTGTTTGGGACATTTTCAGCCTGGTTGGGATAATGAGAACAAGTGAGTTCTTTGTGGGCCTGGCTAACACAGCCATATAGTCACATTGAAAATGTATTTATGAAAGATTGCCTGTATGAAGGGTCGGCTTCTTTGAAACTTAGGATGTGTGTTTAGAAGTGTGTTTGGAGGCTCTTTTCTGCAACAGCTGACCTACCTGAGATGAGACAAAGGGGCTCTCTTATCAGCTGACAGGAAATGCAGAGGAAAAGTAAAACTGAACCAGCTCTTCTAAGTTTGAAAACAGAAAGCAGAAAGTCTGGAGGCCTCCAGCGGATGTCCAGTGCGATCTCTGTGCAGTCCCTAGGACCCTACCCAGGCAGGTGTGAAGATGGGCAGACTCATGGTCCGTAGAGACTGCACCTGGGCCCACCTGCGAAGGGTGCAGGAGACTGAGGAGCCGAACATGTGTAGCAGTGGGTGTTTTGCCTCCCAGAACAGAAGAGCTACACTTCACATAAGTGATGAATTTACAGCTGTGCCCTCTAAGACATGCTAACATGTTACATTGGAGAAATCAACAGCCACAACTGTTCTGACCCTATCAGCCTCGGAGGTTATATAACCTGAGGCTGGATTCCACTCAGAAAGAACTCGAAAACTGTGAAGCATGCCATTTCCCCAGGCTTGTAAATAGTTGTGCCTGAATCAGTGGTGCTTAGAAGCTGAGAAGAGGCTGTCACCATGTGCCTGAACTCAGTGGTACTGAATTCAGAGGATTTGCTCTGTAGAAAGACCAAAGTCTGTCCCTGGCCTCCCGTACAGTATTGTCTTTCTCTTTTGCTGTTGTCTGAGGCTGCTCTGTTGGCTAAGGAGGAACTCTTGGCTGTTTTTCCTCATCTGCTATGGGGCTTAGTGGAAGGCTTTTTTGTTACTGTCCCTCACTGGGGGTGAAAACTCAAAGAACTTAGGGTTCCCAATCACAGGACTGTGTGTGGCCATGTTCCTAGAGACTCCATACGTGGAGCTATGAGACTTCCATAGCTTCAGGCCTTGCTTAAGAGCAAAAAACAAACCAAAACCCAAAAAATGAGAGTTCAAAAATTGTATGCAAAGGGTAAAAATATGCATGTTCTCTATAATTAAATGGAATAGGTAAACAATGTATTTCATTTGTAAGCCAGATTTTCCACAGATATTGTGTATCTTCAAGCTTCAGTTCTGAAGAAAGCTTCATTCTTTGCCCCCCATTGTATTGACACATGACTTCCATTACTACTCAGTGTAAACATTTTAAGTTGTTTGTACTTTGGATATAAATATGTGGATAAAATCATCTGGTACAGGGAGGGATTTAGAGTGACACTCAAATTGAGCTTAGAATTTTCTATTCTCAGAAACAGGGCTTGAAAGATGTGGTTGAGGTTTGAGAGGACTTCATTCTTGTTGTGCATTTAATATTCAATTTGTTATCATTTAATTCCTGCAGGGCATCTGTCTCTTTTCCTTTTTCTTTCTTTCTTTCTTTTTTTTTTTTAATATTCCTTTTTTTTTTTATCTTTTCCTTTTTCTACGTGACTCTGTCTTCAGGCAGTAGGAGCTAGATGTAGTTGTAGAGAAAAATATGAACATGTAAGCCCTGGCCAAACTGTCACTTTTTGGTTATGAGTATTCCGGCTTTTAAAAAATAAGATAAATACACTGCTGTTTCTTCTGCTTGCTTATCTTAACTTCAGGTGGAACCCATTTGCCCTTTGGGCCCAGCCCAGCCCCAGCAAGTACCCCAGCAAGTGGTGTCACAGCAGTTCTGGTCCTCTCCGCTGATCTGACCAGTGCAGCTGCTCTTACACTCAGAAATAAGGCATCTTATTAATCTTCAAGATGTCACTTGTAAATTTTTTCTTTTATGTTTTAGCATCTCCTTTTCAATTTCAATTTCAATAATTCTAGTCTTTTTTTTTTTTTTTTTTTTTTTTTTGGTGGAACCAGGAATTGAACTCAGGCCCTTGCGCTTGCCAAGGAAGTGCTTATTCTACTGAGCCATCTCCCTGAGCCCAATTTAGTCTTTAAAATAAGTCAGGATTTAGGAACTTTTCCTACTACGAGGTAAAGTATGGTTATGTTAAAAATATTTTACATTGTATTTCAAAAGCAGCCATATACCAGGCGTGGTGGTATGTGTTGTCCCATTTATGTGCAACATGGAGACAGGAGGATCACTTAATGCCAAGAGTTCAAAGCCAGCCTGAGCAGCATGGTGAAACTATCTCAAAATAAGAAAGAAAAAAAAAAGCCACCTTATTTTTAAATTTAAACATGGCAAAAAGAAGTGTTGTAGAATATCTATAGCACAAACATAGCATGTGAGTAAATTCAACTTGGTGACTATATCTTCAGAAACTTCTGCCAATTTAGAAAATGGTCACTTTCACATACTGTACCAATGTAACAACTGTAGCTAACAAAAGTTATAGCTAGCTGTAGCTAATGTGTAGTACTACTTGCCCAGGGATTGTAAAAATATGATGTAAGTCTCCATAAGTGAATTGCTATTTTTTTGTTTGTAGAGAGACAGGGTCTCACTATGTAGTTCAGGCTGGCCTTGAATTTTTGTTTGCCCAGGCTGGCCTCAAACTTGCAGCAATCCTCCAAACCTTAGTCTTGCCAGTGCTGGGATTGTCGGTGTGCACCACATCTGGCTCAATTCTTAATTTTAACATATTGTTTTTGAACCATTACCATTTTCTACCTAAATTTTTTATTGGATTGGAGGTAAATTCTAAGAACAAAAAGAAAAAGAAAAATTGTAGTACTTACAATGTCTTAGAACCAAAGATAGTTAAAAGTTACATTGGAAAGCTGAGTGATTTGAGGTACGCAACCTTGATGAACAGAGCACCTTAATCTCATTTTCTAGGATTATTTTCTGTATATTAAATAGGAACTCTAATAGCTCTTACTTGTCACATTCTTTTAAATCTCTTTCTCCTTAAGTAATACACCTGAGAAAAACTCCCTGAAGTTTAACAAATGAGGGAATTGATCCCCTGTAAAAATAGAATTAAGCAACTTTCTGCATGAATAGAAGAAAACTAATTGGTTTTTAATCCCAAGCCTGTGCCAAAAAAGGATTTTCCTTCTCTGGACTTCTAGTTTCCCAAATTGTGTATGCAGATGTGCCTCCCTTTAGGAAGGGGTTATGTCCTGATAAACCATGTAATATGGAATATCAGAAATCAAGCTGCAGGGGCTGGTGAGATGGCTCAGTGGTCTAAAGCACCTACTTAGAACAAGCTTAGCAAAGCACAGGGACCGCGGTTCAATCCCCCAGCACCAC
>NW_004524616.1:15723394-15739357 GCF_000260255.1 Octodon degus | reverse complement strand
AAAAAAAAAAAAAAAAAGAAATCAAGCTGCATTTAATCCTCTAACCTATGGAGCACTGTAATACACTGCAGTATGTGGGTGTGCAAACTTGTGATCACAGGGCTGACTAGAGCTGCAGCTGGCTACTGCCAGCCAGCTCCGTGGGACAGTGGTATTGTAACCACATCTCTCCCACTGGATTCTTGTTCTGTAGGTAGTGGAAGAATGAAGCCAACAGAATGGCAGTGAGAGCAGAACTGGGTGCGCTCCCTAGACAAGGGCGCTCCAGGGAGAATTCTGAGGAAATGCCTCAGTCTCGGGGCTTATGTGCAGCATTTGGCATGCAAAAGGGATAGACAGATGTGCAAAACTGGAGCTATCCGATTGCTGCAGAACAGTACTTGCTGTCAGCAGAGTTTGTTAGTCCTTTGTCCTTTGCATTGCAGTTAAGCCTTCATTCCCTGTGCTCCAGTTTCCAAGGCTTATCTTAGTTTAGCCAGGGTCTGACTGTCAGGTTACTCAGGCCTTGCCTTTGCCCCTGCGTTGCCTGGTCTCAGCACACATTTGCTACCCCAGGAAAGATCACAGTTCAAGGTACTGGTGCTCATGAATGTCTGTCATTTTTACACCACTGCAAATGGTGTGGGGTTTATCTATACTAGGAATTCATCTACTTTGAGGGATGTTTAACTTGTAGATAAAAAGAAATCAATTTGCTTAATGGTGAGCCTTCACCATGTACCAGGGGTGTCTGAGGCAGAAGCATTGAACCCTTGAATCATAGCCCCAAATAAGTAACTTATTTTATCCATTTCTGTTTTCTGTTTTCCATGGTATAAGCTCCCTGTCTAGCCCCAGTAGGACTACAGAGTGCCAGTTCCAGAGCTCACTTCCTCTTACCACATACACCAGAGCCCAGGGGAGAACAGGATATCCGTTAGGAGATGTAAGGGAGAAGGAGGAGGAGGGGTGTTTTCCCTTGAAGGTCTCCCTGGTCCTCCTGGCTTATTTTTGCATACTTGCCCATCTCTGAAAGCACTTAGCCAAAGCCTGCTCCCAAAGCTCAGGGTGAAGGTGGGTGATTTTCCTCAGCAGTAACCATCCTTGGCAAAAGAAATGGCAACATCCTGAAAGTGAGTTAAGGAGCAGAGTGCAACCAGGGAATGTCCACTGAAAACAATGGTGCTCAGAAGGTTTGAGTGAATTGCTGAAGGCCACAAGAAGGTAAGGCCAGCCCTGAGACTAGAACCTAAAGCTCCTTCCTAGTTTCCAGGGAACTTAAATCACAGGCATCTTTGACATTTGATTATTCAGAGTCATTCTTTCCCTTCATTCTTATTTTAAAAATATAAAATAATAATTATACATTAGCCAATATAATTTATTTTTAAATTTAAGTTATTACTACCAATAAAGTGAGAAGCTTGAACATTAAGGAATTGAGCATCTCAAGGCATTTAGTGGTTTCTGAGAAGCAAAAATCTTAAAAGTAAATCAATTGCTGTTGACCATCAAACACAGGTAATATGATAGTTTTGTTTCTTGGTTTAAGATGATCCTACAATTTTCCTGAGATCCCATTGAAATAAAAATATAGAAAGTCAAGATGAAATAAGCCTCCAGGGCCAACCAGATAGCTCAGTGGACTAAAGCGCCTGCTTAGGCAGAGCACAGGGCCCAGGGTTTGATTCCTGGCACCACATGCAGTGTCAGCCCCGCCTCAGACTGTGATTGAGACTGGGCATGGTGGCATGCACCTATAATCCCAGTGCTTGGGAGACTGAAAACAGGAGGGTCACTATGAGTCCGATCTGTGTAGTGAGACCCTGTAGGCCCCGTACTAAATATGTAAAATAAATAAATAAATAAAAGATTTTAGAAGCTGAAATAAACCTCCAAAGTTACATGGTGAATTGCCCAGCAGAAGAGAGGATCATCCCCCCAAAAATGCTCACAACTTTCTGGAAGAGGGGATTGACTCGTCCCGCGAGTCAGGACACGGGGTGATTACCTGGAGGAGGAATGGGGATGAACAAGACAGGACAAGAGACAAGAGATGGAGACAAGACAGGCTTTCTGATCAAGTCTTGTTTATTGAGGAAGTGAGCAGGATCTAAATAGCTGTGTAGTGGAAGTAGTTGGGCGGGACTAGTTGCAGATTGGTAGCAAAGGTCTGGGACCAGAGGAAGATGCCGAGGCAAGCAGGGATTGGTGCTGCAGCATTTCTTGCCCAAATAAGGGAAAGTGTAAGAGGAGTGTTCAATCCCCCCCACCCAGGGGATGTTCTGAATGTACGTGGGACACTGGCAGAGAATGGAAAGCAGCTGCCCAGGCTCAGCATGGAGCCCTAGGTGCAGGGAGGCTGCCTGGCCACAGCAGTGGCAGACAGAGCTGGGCTCAGGAAGCAGGTGAGACAGGAGGCACGGAAACATTAAGCTGACTGTGGAGCATGGGCTAGCTACCCAGGCCGCTTTGCCTCTACACAGTATGTGCAGCTTGATGTGCATCAGCAAATTTTTAAAATGCTTTTTTCTTACAAACAAAACACTACAACAACAACATATACAGAACTGGGAAAATAAAGCCTTCTAGATAAGGATATTGGGGCCCCCAAGTGAACAATGCTTTCCCCACCCCTTGACCCCCAAAACTGGCAAAGTCAACTGGACCCACCCTCCTGACACTGAGTGGCAGAGGTCTCCTCAGCCACAGGTCTGCGTTCTCAGTGCAGATGGACACCTGGGAGAACTGTACTCCCTGCTGAATGCAAGGAACATGAATAAGAAGACCAGTGTGGAGTAAACTATTGAGTCTTCAGGAAAGACACAAAACGTACCTTCAAATTGACGTGACAAATTAAGAGAGCTTCACAAAGGTACTATATCTAAATGATTATGATAGAATGCTATCTAAAGGAAACAATGCCAGTGCAATAGGAGACTTAGAAATAAATGTATTATCTAACAAAGACATTTAATATCTGTGCATTCAAAATGGTTAGGATAGATATATAGTTACATTCTCTTAATGAATAGAGGGATTTGTTCTAATAGTGTTTGTAAATAGGATATCATGTCTGCATCTTTTACAGCAAATAACCACTAGGAAGAGAGTATGCAGTATTAATTATTGGAACTGTCCTACCCATTTGATTTGAAACTGTCTCATTGCTATTTGTTTCTCAATGAAATTATGGAAAAAGAACCAAAGACATTTAATAGAAGCTGTCTACTTGTAGTCCTGTCTGATAATGTACAGACAAAAAAGCTCTAAAAATATAGAAGAGATAGAGGACTAATTCAACTCCAAAGTCCTACTTCTTTTAAGAATTTTATTTAAAAAAAAAAGAAACTAACAAAATGTGAAAGGAAGAAAGGCTGGGAAGGTAGCTCAGTAGTAGGGCCAGATACCCTTAGCAATAGAGTGCTAGCGGGCTGGTGAGATGGCTCAGTGGTCTAAAGCACCTACTTAGAACAAGCTCAACAAAGCACAGGGACTGAGGTTCAATCCCCCAGCACCACATGCCAGCCAGCCCTGCCCCCTGGTGGGCTGAGCTGGCCACACACACATAAATAAATAAATAAATAAATAAATAAATAAAAAATAGAGTGCTAGCCTGGCATGTGCACCACCCTGGCTTTAGTTCCCATCACTGTTGTTTGTTTTTGAGCAAGGAAAGGACTAATCAAAGGAAAAATGGTGACTTCCTGGAGAGTATGTCTATTTACATAACATAAGCCCTCCACAGGCAGAAACAAAGAATGACAGAAGCTCTGTTGATACCTAGACATACTTGGTGAAATTTTAGTACACAAAAGTCCATCATCTTCCACAAAGAAAATTAGCTGATGGTAAGGTTGCAGTTCGCTCATTCATGGCTTCATTTCTTCCTTTCAGGCTGGCTCATGGGTCAGGTACCACCGTTCTTTTGCAGCAACATTAAAAGACTTGCTTGCTTTTAGACATAGGCTTTCCATGGTAACCTTGCATTCATTGCTTGTTCCATTCATTGCAATACAACATTTGTCTTTCTGAGAAAGCTACCCACATCTTGCATCACTCATCTGAAAATAACTGTTCTTGTTTTACATTTTCATATGGTTTATAAAGAATTTATATAATTATATAGTAAATGTTGGCAGCTAAACAGAAACTTCTTATAGAAATTAAGAGTAATCTGGGGTCGACGAGATAGCTCAGCAGTATAAAGAGCCTGCTCAGACAAGCTTAGACAAGCTCGGTGTCAGGAGGCTGCATCCAGTCGGCTCAGCCAGTTTTGGGG
Source organism: Octodon degus (assembly GCF_000260255.1). Taxonomy (NCBI): domain Eukaryota; kingdom Metazoa; phylum Chordata; class Mammalia; order Rodentia; family Octodontidae; genus Octodon; species Octodon degus. The sequence goes on along the minus strand of NW_004524616.1, from coordinate 15,735,096 downwards.
GGTAGGGGGCAGGGAGAGCAGGGGTGGGGGCTGGTTTGTTCTGCAGGTAGCAGATGCGGGATGCTGTCTTCATAGGACCATTTCACCTGACTAGTGGCCCTCCATCCAGTCCTTAAACTGTGTAGTGTAGTGTAATACTTATCAGGTCAGTGCTATACAGTGGACCAAAGAGTATTATGTTTTTAACTTGTATAAGAGAACACGAAATGCTTTTCAAAGTTGGACATGTGTGTTTGAAAATTAGTGTATTTTCTATAATTCTTGAGTCAATAGCTGCAGATCTGTTTAAATATCCCAGCTTAAATTTCTTGTTAGAGATATAATTGGCCTTCATTCATCTACACGTGCTTTTTAATCACTGTTTCTATGAGTTGTTTTGTTTGTTTTGTTTTCTTGCTTCCTTTTGGATTGGCGAGATTCTTTTTTCTTTTTCTCTGGTCCCCCACCACCCCCACCCTGTTAGTTTAAACCTATTATTTTTACTTTCTTTATGAATATTATAAGAATATTTAAATGTAATCACCCTGAATATAAGGGCTCTGGCTCTCTGAGCACTTGCACAAGACACTTTTTCATGATATCTGACAGAGAAACTTTTTTTTTTTTTTTTTTTTAATGGCAGAACCGGGGATGGAACTCAGGCCCCAGGGAAGCACTTATTCCACTGAGCCATCTCCCTGCCCCCCTGAGCACTTGGAAAATATGATGCTATCTCATGTTTTCTGTTTGTTTTTCTTTTTGTTTTTGTACTGGGGATAGAGCTCAGGACCTTGCACTTGCAAAGCAGACACTTACATTGTTGAGCTATCTCCCTGGCCCACTTTCTACTTGTTTGTTTGTTTTTTTGTTTGTTTGTTTAAATCTATCATATTTTTCCCCTACCTGTAAGATTCATCTTAAAATACTTGTTTTCAGAACTTTAGCCTTGTCATTCATTTTCAGAAGTGCACTTGTACTTGAGATTTCTCCCCTTGAAGTTCTCAGCTTCTAGATTCTTTAGGTTAGTGTTTCTTGCTAGATTCAGAATTCAGGCCACCATTTCACTGACTGCACTTTGATCTCCCACATCTCTTCTCCTCCCAGAACTCTCATAACAGGATGTTGATCTTTTTAATTTTTGCCCCACAGCCCCCTGAACTCTGTTTATTTTTTCTGACTATTTTGTCTTGCTAGTCAGGTGGGATATTTTATGTTCTCCTTTCTTTCAGGTTACTGATTCTTTCCTCTGGTTTTTCCATTCTTCTGTTAAGCCCATACACTGAGCACTTTATATTATTATGAAGTTATGATATTTTTCAGTTCTCAGGTTCTCATTTGGCTCTTTATATCTTCTCTCTCTTTGCTGACTTCATATGTCTTTGCTGTGTCATTCTCCTTTTTTGTTTCACATGTGCTCATAGTTATTGATGGAAGCATTTTAATGAGGCTACCTTCAAATCGTTGTCCAGTGGTTGTGTCTCTGTCATCTGGGTATTGGCATCTATCCATTGCCTTTTATATTCAGTTTGAGGTCTTCCTTGTTCTTGGCATGATGAAGGAATCTGGTTGGATCTTTATATTTTACGATGAGACCCTAGGTCTGACCTAATCCTCTTAGGTTAGCCACCTTACTCTACCTGGTGGAGCAGGGAGAGGCAGGGTATAAGCAACAGTGTCACCTGCTTTTTCCTGGTAATGGTAAAAGCCTGAGCTCTCTGTGTGGCCTTTGTTACTCCTGGGGGTTAGGGCACATGCCTCATTATAGCTAAGATTTCCAAAGTCCTCATTCCTCACCAAGGCTTCTGTGATGCCACCATAGCAGGAAGTGGGGAGCCTTGTTCCCACCAGGTAGTCGTGGATACTGAGGCTTCCCAGCTGGGGCATGTGAGCTGGTGGTAGTGAAAGTCCTGGCTCTGCATAACTTATTGGATCCCAATGAGGACAGATGTCTGGGCTTCCCACTCTGATTCTGCCCCATGAGTGTTTGGCTGAAAGTGCTCAGCTGCCCCTATCTTGTTCTCTGGAAGAGAAAATGGGGTTACATTGGTTTTGTTTTTTGGGGTTTTTTTTAGTATTTTAGGGAAGGGTCTACAGGGTGTTCAGGGTCTCACTACTAGATCAGACTCATAGTGATCCACTGTTTACAGCCTCCCAAGAGCTGGGATTACAGGCATGTGCCACCACACCCAGTCTCAATTGCCATCTCCACACGTGCCCTGGGGGTAGGGCTGGCACAGCACCAGGCCCAGGGATTGAACTCCTGGCCCCTGCACCAGCTTGTAGGTGCTTTAATCTACTGAGCTATTTGACCAGCCCAACAACAAGTTGAGAAGGTTTTTTTTTTGTTTTTTGTTTTTTTTTTCTAGCTCAGGCTGCCTTAAGGATGGGTCTGGTAAGGTATGTGGAGCTGGGGATCCAACCGTGGTATCCTGCGCCTGACTGCATTTGCATAAGCAGGCACTTAAACAACTGAACAGGCCTCCCTACATTCGGTCTTTATTTGCCCACAACTCTTGGTACTTCCTGTTGCCTTCCTCAGAGGCTGGAGTATGTTAGGAAGTACAAACTCAGGAACGATGATAGTGCTGTGTCACTCATGGGTGCTTAGGGTTCCTGAAAGGTCTCCCTTCTTTCTTGGGCCTTTCATAATCTTCCTATGTTTTACATATTTTTAAAAACCCAAGGTTTTGGGCCAGGGATATAGCTCAGTGGCATAAGTGCCTGCCCAGCAAGTGCAAGGTCCTGAGTTTAACCCCCAGTACCAAAACCTGACAAAACAACAAAAAACAGGGGTTTTAGTTTTAATCCATAGTACCAAAAACTGATGAAACAAAGCAGCAGAAAAAAAAAAAAAAAAAAAAAAAAAAAACCAGAGTTTTTAGTTAAACTAAGTAGGAAGAGTAAGGAAAGATGATCTACTTCATCTTGTCAGAAATGGAAACCCATCACAGACTTCTTTTTTATTTCAAATTTTTAAATTTGTTATATGTATATTATAAAATTTAGTATTCTACCAATTTCATTGCTTTTATAACTTGACAAAAGTTATTCATATTTTGGTGTTACCATGTAATATTTTGATATATGTATATTCTAACTGGACATAGTGGCATGTGACTATAGTCCCAGCTACCTGGGAGGCTGAGGCAGGAGAATTTTTGAATCAAGCCGATCAAGGTGAATGTAGACAATGTAGCAAGAACCCATTCCAAAGACAGAAGGACAGGATCATCACCAAAGCAAAAAGAAAACCCACAGATTAGGAAAAGTCTTTAGCTGACTGACCCTCAGACAAAGGACTTCAAACTAGAATATACAAAGAATTGAAAGAATCAAGTCTCCCAAATTCAAACACCCAATCGAAAAAATAGGCATCTGAGATGAATACAAACTTCTCAAATGAAGAAATACAAATGGCAGGCAAATATTATATGAAAAATATTCAATGTCATTGATCATTCAAATTAAAACAATACTGAGATTCCATCTCACTCCAGAAACAATGGCTGTCATCAAGAAGTCAACCAATATCAAATGCTGGCAGGGCTGCAGGGGAAAAGGAATCCTCTGCTCTTGGTGAGAGTGCAGACTGGTGCATCCACTGTAGACATCAGTGTGGTGATTCTTTAGAAAACTTAAGTTTAGGGGTTCAGTTTGACTCGGTTATTTGCCTTCTGGGCATCTTCAAAGAAGAATTAAAAACGTTCATACCATAGTGATATATGTGCATCCATGTTTATAGCAACACAATCTGTCATAGCTAAATCTTGGAAATAACCCAAATGCCCATCAACTGAGGAATGGATAAAAAAGATGTGTCATTTTTATATAATAGAGTACTACTTAGCTATAGGGGACAAACTTGAGGTGTTTATAGGTAAATGGATGCAACTAAAAACCATACTTATAAGCGAAATAAATCAAACTTGCATGTACAAACATTGTATTGTCTCCCTAGAATAAGAAACTAAAAAAGTAAATAAGACCTAAAATCTACAACAGCTATTGTGAAAGGGAAAAAAAACTGTTCAAAAAGAACAAAACTGCTCGAGAAGAAAGAACAACTGGGATGGATGAAAGAGGAAGGGAAAAGAAAAAAATGTTTATATGTAAGATAAGAAATTATACTACTGGCTTCTTTTAGTTCATTGAGAAAAATGGTCTGTGCTTATATTGCTTGATCAATTGTGCATTGCTTGTATCTGTAATCTGAGCAGCTAATTTGAAGATAACAATATGCAATGTATTATCCATTGTTAATCTATTATTTTAAAATTATGTACTACTGATTTTTTCTTTTTTAAAATAAAAAAACAAGGAGGAAGGAATAAAGGAAAAAGAGAATGTTGGGTTTATGCTTTGTCTTACTTTTCTCTTATTACTGAGACAAAATACATGGGGGGAAGGTTTGTTTAGTTCACAGTTTATATTAGTAAGTGCCTGATCAGCTGGCTGCAAGGCAGCGTGGCCCTGCAGAGCATAACAGGAGGAATACTTCATGGCATGCAGAAGCAGAGAAAGCAACAAGCAGTGAACCACTAGTGACAATTGCTGTTACCTTCAACCCTTTTTATATTCTATCCAGGGTACTCAGTTTAGGGCAGTTGCCAAAGCAATCAGCAGACTAATTTGATAATCACGTACCCTGAATCCTAGCACCCCTAACCCTAGCATAGCATGAATCAATCCCAGAGTGTCACAATCTCAAATCCAGCCACCTCTGAAAAAGCTCAACTATGACTACATGAGTCTTTGGAGGGACGTCTAGATACAAGCCATAATATGCCTGTAATCCCAGCAGTTGGGGTTCTGAGGCTGGAGGATGCTACCTAAGATTTTAAATTTGAGCCCCCTGTGAACAGTTTAGCAACTTAACAAGACTCTGCCTCAAAATAAATAAATAGGCTGGGGAATAGCTTAGTGGTACAATACCTGCCTGGCAACTGTGAATTCCTGAGTTCAATTCCCAGTATCCAAAACAAAACAACATAAACAAACAAACAGAAAAGGGCTGGGGATATAGTGCATTGTAACAGCTCTGAGTTCAATTCTCAGTACAGCCAAAGTAGTAGTAGGAGGAGGAGAAGGAAGAGGAGGAGGAGGAGGAAGAGGAGGAGGAAGAGGATGAGTGGTAGTAAATGAACTTTATTCTAGTATTAAAAGATATATAAACTTTCTTATTGTTCTTGGAAGACATCTAAGAAAGAGTAAGAATAATGAAATATAATTTTTTTACAATTAGAACTACCTTAATTTTTTACCTTTTGAAAGTAATTTGTCATTTTCTCTGCTTCATTTAGGATCTTATTTTTGGTGTTCAGTTTTACTGTGGAACTTCATTACTAGAATTATTTTATATCTAAGCATTGATTTTTTAAATGTATATATGGTATGTACAATATATGTTATATATCATGTAATATCTGTATTGTATGCCATACACTGTATCTCCCATACATGTTGTGTGTGTGGTGCTGGAGATGGAACACAGGTCCTAGTCCTGAACATTTCTGGGAAGTGACCAGGTATCATGTCCTGGAAGCCTGACTTCTCCCTTTTCTATTTTTTTTTTTTCTGTTTTAAATCAAGTAATTTAATAACTGATGTCTTTCCAGTTCTAAATGGACCATCTCTTATCTCTACTGGTTCTTCCTTGTGGTTCTTTGTTTTCTTACTGCGTGTGTGTTTATGTGTGTGTGTGTGTGTGCTCGTGTGTGATATTTTGTTTGTTTTTGTTTATTTGGCTAGGTGATGAAGCTCTCTGGATCTTCATATATATGATTTTTTTATGGCCATAGTTGAACTGCATCACACAGAAAGAATTTCTGCATGATTTTGTCAGTCACCTGAGAACGCCTGTCTACCTGCTGGAACTTTTTAGCTTAAGATTAAAAAAAATTAAACCAATTGATGGCATTAATTTAGATTCTAAAGCTAGGAGGGAACTAGCTTATGATTATGAGTTCTTATAATACCAGGCTTAGATCGTTCTTCACAGTGGGTTTGTTACTCTCCCTTCCTCTGTAGATGTGTGTGTTCTTTTGAGGCACAAGCTGTCTTTGAAGATCACCGTTTAGATCCACCACAGCCTAACTCAAACCTAGGAATTGTCCCTGAGCGCGAGGCCCTCACAGCCTCCACAGTGGCTGCTCTAGGTGCCAGGGCTGTAGCGTGCCGGAGGACGCCAGCTGTTGTGCTCGTCTGCCTGTCAGGATCTCTCTGTTTACGTTCAATTTAAAGGTGCTGAAGAATCCTTTTTTATTTTTTTAAGCCCACTCAGTAATGCATTCTCCTTTCTTTTTTCTTTTTTTAATGTCTAGCATTTTAGGATGATTATAAGTCCTTCCCAAGAAACTCTGAGCTGTGGAGCATGTACAGGTGCTAAGTACCCTCAGGATCGTCTGCACCAGGACGGACCTATTCAGGACCTGACTTCTCCGAGCAGTGCTGCATAAATGCAGTCTGTGATAGGCTTTCAGGCATGAAGGCTTTTAAATAGCAAGTCTAGTTATTTTAGTGACTTTAAAATTTTATTTGACAGTGTTTGCTTCCTACATCAAAATCCCAGGAGATCCTTTGTCCTGCCACGTGACAATGACTTTGTATCCAGTCCATGAGTGGGGACAGAGGAGGCAAGGTGGTGTGGCTCTGTGACAGGTGCTTGGGGTGAGTGTACACTCATAACACACTGCCTGTTGTCCTTGCACACTCATGAACTCACATAATCCCAGCAGAGGCAGTCTCATGACCTTTTTTTTTTTTTTTTAACACAGCTTCTATGTAAGCCTGTGATGGATTCATGAATGATGGAGTCTCTGAGACTGCCTTTGACCCTTTTCAGCTGTTGTTGGTGCTTAACACATTTTGTGTTAGAGTTGGTGGCCTTCTGCACATGATGAGTTTGCCACTTAGCTTTTATTTATATGTACTTCACATTCTTAAAGAAACCCTGCAGTAACTTGGCTACTTTCCCACAGTGCAGTGAAAACTGCCCTAAAATGTCAGAATCGTTCTATTTTGAAATTTGTTGGGCAAGCCAGATAGCTCAGCGGACTAAAGCCCCTGCTTAGGCAGGTGCAGGGACCGGGGTTCAATCACTGGCATGGGGCCAGCCAAATAGCTCAGCAGATTAAAGCACCTGCAAGCAGGTGTAGGGACTGGGGTTCCATCCCCTGGCCTGCCGTGTCGGCCCCACGCCCAGGGTCGCTGAGACAGCGATTGAGACTGGGCATGGTGGCACATGCCTGTAATCCCTCCTCTTGGGAGGCTGTATGAGTGTGATCTAGTAGTGAGATGCTGAACACCCTGTAGACCTTTCCCTAAAAAAAAAAATTCCCTGGCTTGCCATGCTGGCCCTGCCGCTGAGACATCTGAAACTGGGCATGGTGGCGCGCTGCTGTATCCCAGTACTTGGGAGCTGAAAAAGGAGGAGTCCCATCTGTGCAGTGAGACCGTGTAGACCCTGTACTAAACTACATTAATAAAAGAAAATTGTTGATATCATGGGTGCCATGTTCTGTTCTCACCTGTGGCTTCATGAGCATGCTTAACCCCATCAGCCCAGGGGTCGCGTGGTCCTTAGAGCCAGTGGCCTCTGGTGCCTCCTGGCACTTTCCCTCTGGTCACCTCCGACCCTTGTGAGCAGCTTCCACACCCACAAGTGTGCCCTGAAGCTGCTCTGCAAGCTACCTTTCCTTACTTTCACTCTACAGCATAGCTAGTGCTGGACTTATTTTTCATAAATGACTTAAAAGTTGGTATTTTACCCTTAGTTACCTCTTTTATGACCAACAGCCACTTTAGGTATACATTTTCATCTTTTTCTCATCTTTAAAATGATACTAGCAATTAGTATTTTTTTGGTGGTGGTGATGGGGCTCTCTCCAAGTCCTATACAATTTCTAAAGCTTTTATTTTATTTAAACCACTTCATGAAAAATGCATAACAAACATAATTGAGGTAAGAGGGGGCTACACATGATGGAACCAAGATTCAGGTCTTCACTGATATACTTTACCAGGGAAGGGACTGCCCCTTGCTCATCTCAGAAAATGCCAACCACTGCACATCATATCATAAACTGCTAAGGCTTTGAGTGGCCAAAGCTTTGCAAATTAAATTTAAAAGGAATTTCCAATTAATACTTTAGAATTTGATTATTTCTAAGTTAGTTATACTTCTTAAAGGAGGTTTTCTTTTTTATTACTATCAGTTATATAATATTTCAGCTTCCCCCCCCCCCTTTATGTATTTGGTACAGGGTCTCACTACGAAGCTCAGACTCATAGTGATCCTCCTGTTTTCAGACTCCCCAGCTCTGGGATTACAGGTGTGCACCACCACGCCTGGACTTGGCCACCTGGCTCAGCATGCGCCAGGGGCAGGTCGGCATGGCATATGGGACTGGAGATCAAAGTATTTCTTATATAGAATATTTTTATCCTTACCTTTTCTCCACCTCCCAATTTATAGTCACAAGTCAAACATGTGCATACCTTTTGCTTGGCAGCCAAGTCTGGCTCAGGATTAACTAAGAATTTATCTTTTTTTAATGAAGTTGGGTAAGGCTGAGTGCAGCAGGGAAACCCACCCCATGTCTGGGGCCTCCCTAGTCCTTGCAACTTGCATTCTGAGGACTTGAATTTTAATTCGTAGATGAAATAGTGATTTGTAGTGGCAGCTTTAAGTCTTACCAAGGATTTCTTTTAAACTGCATCTGAAGTAAAGATTAAGACTGAGTACTGGAGAGAGGGGGGCCGTCTGTAAAAGAGGGGGTGTCAGTAGAACTTCATAAAATCACTATAGAAGCCCAAAGAAGTAACAGCATCTACAAAGATCCCACTTATAACATGAGGCAAACTGCTCTTTGTTCTTGTTAAAGATTGTGAACAGTGTGTTAAATAATATTAATGGCTGGGATTGTCAGTACTTAACTGTACCTTCCTTGTACAAGTGATTTTATTGATCGATACAGACTCAATGTAACAGGGGCAGATTATTTTTACTGATTTTATCGAAACTTTAACCAAGTTTGTTAGCGCATCACATATCTTTAAATAGATCTAGATGATGATGTAGATTAAGAAAAGCAAACCACCATCCATCTCTTTTTGATCTGTTAATAACTTAAATCCATCATTGCTAGCACGCATTCTCAGGTTCTGTTGTGTGTATGTTTCTGTGTGGCTGGTTAGAAATCTTATAATCTTGTTTCAAGGGTTGGTTTTTTTCATACAGAAAAATCCTAACCATTAATGTAAGACTTGGCAGATAAATGTGTCAGTGTAATTGGTGAAACAATCGACAAAATAAGAAAATAAGTAAAACTTTAGAAATATTTGTTTTCTAAATTTAGTTGAGTTAGGCAGTGACCTATAGATTCGTGCATATAATACTTTTTGTGCTAACCTGGAGGCAGTTTATGATGCCTACAAATAATTTCTTAGGACAGTATGTGATATTTCTTCTCATAATAAAGACCTTGCATCTTAACTGTAGAGAATTATGCTGCTTAATTCCACATGTACTTTATTTTTCCAGTGATTTGTATGCTTTTCATTGATCTCAAAATGATATATATGTCATTTAATTTTTAGCGCAGAGCAGTTTTTTTTAATTCCTAAAACAGCCATATATATTATTTTTAAAGGCACAGTGCATTTGTTTTTAAAGAAAATTAAACCAGTATTTTGAAAATTCATATGATGTGTTCCTGCCTGCCTTAGGTGGACAAGCTTGGTGGGATAGCTAATGAGAAGCTAATGAGAATTTAGAGGTGGTGAAGGTCAGTAGGGGTGATGGCTCTGGTGATAAGTAAGGGCAATTTGAAAAGCTTTAGGAATCTCAAACTGTTTGTGATCTCAGGGAGAGGAGTTTATGTGAGGGTGGAGGAGAGTAGAAATAGGAACTCCAGTGCAGTGTGGCCCCACAGCTTTGACTGGGCCTTCAGGAGTTGTAAAACTATGAAATTGGCATATGTTGCCCACCTAGTTTGGCAGTATGGGCCCTCTCTTGTAATGGCCCTTCGTAGTCAGACAGGTTAAGGGTCCATGACCTAATCTAGAGCCCCAAATACATAAGGAGAACTCTGTGGTAAAATCCTCCTTTGCACCAGGGCAGGACAGTGCCTCCTAGCTGCAGGCAGTCTCTAAAGAGACCGGGGGTGGGGGGTGGGGGATGTCACTGTCCTCATCACAGAAGCCCCTTCTTAAATAGGTTGGTTAGTGATATAGTTTCATTTATGTGAAGAGAGAAAAAGATTACACATGTACTTCCTTTTCTTCACTCTCAGATTTCTGTTAAAAGGTTAGTGGTTTTGTCTAATAACAAACTTAATATCCTAAGTAGTATTATACTTCTGTGAATAGCAGTCCTTCAGGAGACTGTAGTGAGTTTAAATCCCTCTTCAGAACTGTCCTTCATCATTCAGAAGATTTAAGACATTATTCATAATATTCTTAGGTTAGTGTTTTATCACATTTGTGTGAAGAACCATGTATTTTAGAAAAACTTGCTTTTTTAGTGAAGTTTGCTTTTAGCTAGATGATATCAGTTTAATTAAGGAAAGACTACAACAAAGCTATTTCATGCTCTTTCCTTTTCTGATGTAAGTAATCTGCTTCTTCACAGACATCAGGAGTGCTCCATGAAGTTTAATATGATTTAAGTAATAGTGAGCTTTGTCACTGTTTTGACTTTATGCAAATCTATATACACATTCAAAAAACTTGAAAAACCAAGAAGCCCACAAGAGAAATGTAGGTTTTCTATAATTCCTTGACTTAGACCAGTGATTCTGATTTTTTTGTTTTTGTTTTTATTTTTGTCTTGTGTTTTTGAGACAGGGTCTCACTATTCGGTTCAGGCTGGCCTCCAACTTAGAGCAATTCTCCTGCCTCAACTTCCTTGGTGTTGGGATTGTAGGCATGTGCACCATGCCCCGCTACACCAGTGATTCTGAACTTGGAACAGCTTTTGCTTCACAGGGGCTGTTTGTTTGGCAGTGTCTAGAGGCAGCTGTAGTTGTGGCTGTTGTGAAGGAGGGTGCTACTGGCGGAAAGCAAGTAGAAGTACGCCTTCTGCAGTGCACAATTCTCAACAGGAAACAAGTTATTTGGCCTACATGTCAGGAGAGAGAAAGCTTTAAAATCATGACTTAGTCACCTCAAAATTGTATTGTGTTTTATTTTTCTTGTGTGCATTTCTAATTATAGATTTTAAAATATATCATCTATAATGCTATTAAGAGAATAGAAAATTTTCTTAATCTGAAACTATGGCATAAGCATTGATGATGTATTAAATATTCCTATAAGAGAAGATTTTCATGTTTTTTCTTAACTTTATATTGTGTAAATTATCAACACATGAAAATAGTATTATAAAGACCAGGTTGTCACCATCCAGCTCCCAGAGCTACCAACACAGAGGAAATCTCATCGTCTCTTCCCACGTTTGTGCCACTCCCCGCATGCATAATTCTGACAGTACCCTGATACCACCTTCTCACCCCTAGATATTTCAGGATATCACTCTAATAGATAAAGTTTCTTTGTGAACCATTTTATTTTTTTTTTATTTTTATTTTTTTTTGATTTAAACATTGAATTTATTTTTTTTCTACAGTTTTATTGATAAACATATAGCAATGAGACAGTTTCAAATCAAATCGGAAGTACAGTTTCAACAAATAATACACTGCATATATTATTCTTAGTGGTTA
>NW_004524616.1:15684349-15721470 GCF_000260255.1 Octodon degus | reverse complement strand
ACCACCTTCTCACCCCTAGATATTTCAGGATATCACTCTAATAGATAAAGTTTCTTTGTGAACCATTTTAAATAAAGATGCCATAGTATTCTTTCCTGTGGACACAGTATTTTTTAAGAGCCTGTTGTGAATTTTTGGGCTTGCTTTTCATTTTCTTCTTGGAATCTTAAACTGTTGTGTTGGTGTTTGGGGTCTGTTTTCTCTTTCTGTAACCTGCCTGGGGCATATTTTTCTTATTCTGCAGGTGGAATAGGAAGTGTGCAAGCCAAGCAAGCAGGAGTGAGCACAAGGCCCTTAATTTCATTAAGCACTGTGTAACTGGTAAAGATTAATGTACATATCTCTTGCTAATTCTTTCCAATTACTTAGTTCATATACATTCCTAAGCCTGGTTAATTATGCTGAAGTCAAGTAGTAATTTTGCATGGTGTTCTGACAACAAGGGAATTTTCCTGGTGTAACCTTGCCCTCTCTCACAGGCCCGCAGCAGATTAGGCCCTCGGCCCAGAGTCCATTCGTTTTCTGCTCAGGCCTAATTGCTGCCGACTGGCTGCCACAGGTACTGGGATAGCCTGTGTTAAAGAGGCAGGGACTTCTGAGAACAAATAAGGAAAGATTAATTGTTTGTTTTGTTCCCTCCCAAGAGAAATGTGGGTGCTTAATCAAGAAAAATAATTTCTTCTGTTGATTTGGCTTATTTGGAGAAAAGATAATTGTGTAGGTACTGAATGATGCCTTTTATACGAGGTACGGCCACTGCTACACCAGAGACAAGGGCACAGGGAAATAAACGTAAGACGCTGACGAAATGGATGGGGATGGCTCCCATTTCTCATAGTAAGTAATCTGGCTATTGGGCTTTTATCTGACCAGTAGTGCTAGCTAGTGTTGTCATTTGTTTTGTCTGCATCTTCGGAAATCTAATCAAGAACACAATAGTGTAAAAAAATCAACAACACTTTTCCAAATTGTTCTTAATTGTTAGCACACAGAGTGAGCTAAATGCTGTGATGTTTCCAATTAAAGAACCTGTTTGTAGCAGACACTATTAAATCTATCTTTCCCAATCTGATAAATAAGCTATCAAAGAGTAGAGCAGATTAATTGAGATCAATTAGTTCCAGATTTCTTATAATAGGAAATGTGCACCAACATTATTTGAATCTGGCAAATTTAGCATGGTAACTGTCACTTGTACCTTTGGCTAATATAAAAAGAAATACAATTAGATATTATTATATTGTCTATTTTATTTTTAATGTATTTGGCACAGGGTCTCGCAGTGCAGCTCCAACTCGTAGTGATCCTCCAGTTTTCAGCTCCCCCAGTGCTGGGATTACAGTAATGCACCACCATGCCCAGTCTAGGTGGCCAGCTCAGCATGCCTGGGGGCAGGGCCAGCCTTTATATTGTTTATGATTTTTACTATCCAAACTATTTTCTTTTCAAAGTCTCTAGTTATATGAAAAGGATATCTAATATGTTCTGGATTGAAGCTGACCCTTGAATTTAGACAGGAGTTAAAGTGATCACATTAAAAGAAAAGTGACCAGTCCCAGTCTAGGCTGTGGGCCCTGCCCCAACCCCTCATCCATCTCAGAACCTGGACCACAGCAGCAAACCTTTGCAGTACCTTGGCCACCACATTAGCTCCTGCAGATACCAAAGATGACGCCTGAAAACCAGTATCTGTTGGAACAGAGATTTCAGAAACAGCTGTCTGAACCCTGCTACCTCTTCCCCCCTCAGTCAGGGTGCCAGAGGATAACCACCCCAGTTACCACCGGCAAATGTCAGAACTGCTCGTCGCTGCTGCCCCTCCTCAGGGATTCAAACAAGAACACCATGTTCCACCGTATGAACACGGGGTCCCAGGAATGCTGGGTCCCGCAGAGCATGGGTTCTAGTCACCAATGGGAATCAAGCAGGAGCCCTGAGATTACTGTGATGATTCAGAAGCCCCTAACTGGTGAGTGAGACTGCCTGGAACCTACAGAATGCTGAATCGACCCAGAGCCCAAGCCCTGTGTGTGAGTGAGACTGCCGGAGGCCACCGGATCCTCAAAGCCCAGGTCCAGTGTGTAGCCTGCAGCAGAACTCACTGCAAAGAGGCTAGAGGCAAGACGCACCCAGCTGATTCAGGAGCAGAACATCTTGCTAGAGTGACACAAAGGGTTCAACTCCAACAGCTGCAGCAGGAAGAAGTGGAGCACAGCAGCCAGATCCAAGCAACACCCACCTGGAGGAATCTGAACTTCATAGATCTGGACCTGGTGCTAAGGTAATAACTCTAAGTTCTACACCAAAGGTCAGAAGACAGTGGTATACAAAATGACAAAGAAAAGGAACAAAATACAGTCTCAGGTCCTGAGTCTACCCAGTACAAATGCAGAAGACACTAGCATAGAAGAAATTGGAAATTACACACATGAAATCTCTGAAATAATAGTGTGTGAAGTAAACAAACAACTACAGAAAGGTATAGAGGAAATCAGATCAGAAATAATATCTGAAGTAAAAAAAGAAATGATAACTATAATGAAAGAAGCACTAAGTGCTTCTAAAGAAGACACTGATAAAAAATAGAGCAGAAAATAAAAATGATGGAATCCTTGAATAAGCAATATAGGAAAGAAATAGAATGCATGAAGCAGATCCAAAGTGATATACAGGAATTTAAAACCTCAATCACAAGCTGGCAAAACCGTTTTAATGAAAGTGAGAATAGATTTTCAGACCTTAAAGACACCATTGCAGCTAGTGAAAAAGTAAGAAAAGATCTCTTAAAAACAACTAGGATGCAGGGAAAAAATAATTGAGTAACTGCAAGATGATGCAAAGATGAACAATGTGAGACTAATAGGCATCAGTGAGAAGGAAGGAGTCAATACAAATGATATAAGAAGAATATGGGCAGAAGTAATAGCAGAAAACTTCCCAAATATGAGGAAGTTATCTGACATTCAGGCAACCAAAGCATATAGAACTCCAAATAACATGAACCCAATTAAAACTACACCCAGACATATAATAATCAAGATCCCAGAAATTTTACACAGGAATAGTATACTAAAAGCTGCTAAAGAAAAGAAACAGATCAAGTTTAAAGGAAAACCCATCAGAATAATGGCAGATTTCTCTTCACAAACCATCATGTCAAGAAGAGCATTGAGCAAAGTACTTCAGGTCTTGCAAAAAAACAAATTCCAACCCAGACTGATATACCCTGAAAAACTCTCTTTCAAGTATAATGGAGAAGTGAAAAACTTCCATGACAATAGAACAACTTAAGAATTTCATGATGACAAAGCCAAACCTACACAGACTACTAAAAGATGTTCTAGAGAGGGAGCAAAATGGCCACAACTCCATGAATGAGAATGGAAAGAACCCACCAAATAGAGCAAACAGTTAAACACAGGATGATAAGAGGTATACAAAAGCAGTCTTTCAGTTATTCTTTTGTATATAGCAGCAAGATATTTCCATAAGCATACTCCACAAATGGACTTCTCCTGCTCCCTACAGGTCATGATTCTGTCAAGTAAATAGCAGTAGCACAGTCCCACAAGTGACACCTGGCCACCAGTAAGTGTTATGAACATTATCCATGTACACATCACACTAGAACTTTGTGCAATATCCTATCCTCAAACTGTTAGAAGTGCTGGTCATTTATTTGTCATTCCAATATTTATCTTAGGTTTTATTCTTAGTAATTCTTTACTATCATGAAATCTTTTTCTTAGTTCAATTGTTTTAAAACATTTAATTTTTAATTAATTTGTATTTAATTTTTTGAATATTGCTTGATCTTAATTTTTGTTTTAAGTTTTATACTGTATATTTGAGTTACAATCTATTTAAGACATAGTATCAAAAAAGACATAGTATCATATTTTCTGCTAATATTAGAAACTTTAAAAAGTATATTTCCATTTTTCATTGACTTGATATTACTTCTTCCCTATCTTTTATACACACACACACACACACACACACACACACACACACACATATATGAAAAAAATATGGGTATAACCTGACATAAGATTGATACTGTTTCATAGAAATCTTTAATGACCTTTTTAAATGGGTTAATATTTTACATAGTCCTGCATAACTATCATTTTGAGAGCTTTTTATTCCTCATCCAGGAGCATACAGCAACTTCTCTTGCCTTTTGAATTATGCTCTTTGTTATTTCCTATATGCTACCTCTGGAGGTATTACAATACTTTGAGTTTATATAACTGGAAAATATTTTACTTTTAGTTTTCAAAGGTATGTTTGCTAAGTATAAAATTCAAAGAGGACAGATCTATTTTTTTCCTTTCTTTCAGTCCTTTACTTAGTCTAGTTTCTTATACAGCTGGCCTTTTTTTTTTTTTTTTTTCTTTCTAATGTGGAATAAGATGCTATTTAATTTTGTTCTTCCTTAGCTAATTTTTTATGTATATGCTTTAATTATTTTTTCTTTACAGTAAGTTTTGAACAATTTCATTTTTGTGTATCTGGGTATGATTTTATTCAAATTTCTTGTGCAAAAGGTTCATTTTTCTTGGAAATGTGGTGTTATAAGTTCAACTAAATTCAGAAATTTTAAATCTTGAAATATTTATTGCCTACCTCTTTCTACTTCAAGAATTCTAATTATATGAATATAAGTTTCTTGGTTTTTGACACAGAGTGAACTATTATAATACTGATCTAAGGGGCCGGGGAGATGGCGCAGTGGAATAAGCACTTCCCTGGCAAGCGCAAGGGCCTGAGTTCAATCCCTGGTTCCTCAAAAAAAATAAAATAAAATAAAAAAATACTGATCTGAAAATTCTTCATTTTTATTTTGGACAATTGTTCTTGTTATATTCATTTAAGTTTATAAATAATTTAATTACAATGTGCAATCTATTATTAATCTCATGTGATGTATTCATTTCAGAAATATCACTCTGAAAAATCACTGTCTATATCTTATATCTTTCACATTTCGGTATTTGCCTACAAATTTTAATATAATATGTAATTATTGATTTTCAATAAAGTTAAAAAAGAAGAAGTCTCTAACTGCCAGTCATCCTACATGAGAGGGGGATATTTCTCCAGCAGCAATGAAGGTTTTTCATATGAAAAAGATCCCAAATTATACTTCAATGACACTTGCGTTGTGCCTGAGCTACTGGAAGGCAAAGTCAAGCAGGAGCCGACCATGTATATGGAAGGGCTCCCTGCCAGAGGCGAGGCTCACTGCAGCTGTGGCAGTTCCTGGTCACTGTGCTTGATGACCCAGCCAATGCCCACTTCATTGCCTGGACCAGCCGAGACACCCAGAAGAACTGGCTGGCCATGAACTACAAGCTGAGTGTTCTCTATGTTGTTACTATGAAAAGGACATCATGTAGGAGGTGGCTGGGGAGCGATATGTCTACAAATTTGTCTGAGACCTGGATGCCCTCCTCTCCATGGCCTTCCCGGACAGTCAGCATCCATTCCTGAAGGCAGAGTCCAAATGCCCCTGGAGTGAGGAGGACACCCTGCCCCTGGCCCATTTTGATGACAGACCTGCTTATCTGCTGGATGTGGACCACTCTGGCAGCCTCCACTACGCCGAAGGCTTTGCTCCCTAAGTTCTTGAGAGGCTGAGCGGCCAAACCCTAAAGCTGGCGGCTCCCATTCAGCAAACAAGGGCAGTGGTTTTGTGCTCTTGGCTGTTCCTAAAGCTTTCCCTTTGAGTATTCTCTGAGAACCTGAGCCGGCTCTGATCACACCCTTACACACCTTGGCAGGGAGTGGGAATAGGGAAGGGTTTTGACAAGGTTTCTGGAAGAGATGGAAACAGAGCCTCCAAGCAATACCCTCTCAAGTTAGTATCTGCAAAATGGGCCGATGGTGAGACCATCTGCACTGATCATGGACAACTACATGTCTTTATACAGAAGGGCTCCACTTTGCACAGTTTATTGAAAAACGTCACAAGCCAGTAGCAGAGGAGGTAGGCTCTGTTGGGGAGGTCCAGGACAGATCATTAAGGCTTAAAAATAAATCTTGATTTGCAAAGAAAAAAGAAAGAAAGAGTGTATATTGTCCCTCTGATGGGAAGGGGATGGACTTGCAAATTTAAGAATGTCTAGAACCACCAGGAGGTGACAAACCTTCTATAAAAGATTACATGGGAGTGGAGGTCACATGACTGTTACAACTACTTACCCCTATCATTGCAGTGTGGAAACTTCCATAAAAGTAGGTCTGTGTTACAATAAAACTTTATCGCTAAGTGCAGCAGCAAATCCAACTTGGCCCTTGGTCTGTAGCTGGCAGTTGGAGGCAGCCTAGGTGGACTGGCCACCATGGAGGACTGACATGGAACACTGCTCTGGCATGAGAAGGTTGTGAACCCAGGGACCCGAGCCACCACTTCCTGCTGTACGCACTAGGTGGTTGGCTACTTAATACCTCTTGAGCATTGGTCATCTTTTCTGCAAAAGAGGAAGAAAAAGACACACAGAGTTGTTCATAGTAACTACTTGAGCTAGCACACATGAAGCATCTTCCAGTTCCTAAAATACATAGTTTTACGTAAGGAGTATCTTTTTTTACAGAGTTTCAAAACAAGATTATAGGAAAGTAATAATAGTTAGTATATTCTGTATTGTTATCTTCAAGGTAGTTGTTCTTATTATGAGATATAGGCATGAAAAATTGAGCTGTTCTTTTTGCCCAGCTCTGTGGACTCTATTTGGCAAACATGTCCTGTCCTTGTTTTCCCCAAGTCCCAGAAAATCCCTAGGACTCCAAAGAGTCACAGGGATTAATGCCTCATTTTAATTACTTAACCATGAAAATTAAATTACCAAATGTTTTTTCATGAACCAGCTTAGCAATTCAGTGAAAACCATGACTAATTTAAAATGCTATTTGGGACCAGGCAGGGCAAAATTTTAAAGATGGTGCAGAATGTTGCGACTGGAAAGTTCTGATGAAATCTTTTAGTCATTCATTCACTTACCCACTAATTCACAAATAAACATCTTTTAGGGATGGGTTCTGGCCAGACCTCTGCAGGGAGCTTTACTTTGATTGTCTCCTGGTAGTCATCACCATCCTGGCTCCACAACAACACTGGGTACTTCAGCTCAGTCTGCCTAAATACTGACTGCTCCTTGGAAGGCCGGCCATGTAAGCCCGACCATAAATACATGGCTTTCCTCAACTGAACAACTTACTAACAAACAGCACAGGCATCCTGATGGAACCTCAGGATGTAGCTCAGTGCCAAAGTGCTATTAGTCATACATGAGGCCTTCAGATCAATCGCCAGCACTACAAAAATGAATAAATAAATAAACAAACAAAGACCCAGTGGTCAAGGGATGTGGCTGCAGGGTGCCTGTACGGGAAACTCCCGAGCCAAGACCTCTCACTAGTCAGTCTTCCCAGTGAGGGGCAGGAGGCAGCAGGTTCAGTATCATGGTTTAGTCAGTTTAGTAGTTTTATCTCCTTGTTGTGCATATATTGTTCTTAACAGTGGCATTCATTAAAAACAAATCTTTTTGAAGTGGACTGAATTTTCAGTCACTCTTGGACACAGTAAAGAATATTTATTGTATTCCAACCTAGTAGAGCATATCTGGAGATAGTATTCACATTTTATTTTTTTTTATTTTATTTTTGTATTTTTATTTATTTGAGAGAGAGAGAGTGTGTGTGTGTGGTGTGTGTGTGTGGCCAGCTCAGCCCACCAGGGGGCGGGGCTGGCTGGCATGTGGTGCTGGGGGATTGAACCGCGGTCCCTGATGCTTTGCCAAGCTTGTTCTAAGTAGGTGCCTTAGACCACTGAGCCATCTCTCCAGCCCCAGTATTCACATTTTAAAATATCATTGTCATTTTAAAATATGGGTGACAATGTTCTTTGTATTATTAGTAAATACAATAAACTGTATTTTAAATGTTATATTACTTACAATATTTGTGTGTATATTTAAATGATACATAATTGACACAGTAGTTCATCTGTGTCAGATATAAGTAAATGATGCGTACCTGCTAGGATGTGGGCTCAGCCCATCCTCAGTACAAGTGTGTGATGGAAAGTGTTTGGGAAACAGTGACTGAGGAAACCCCTGCTCCAGTGTGCCAGCTGTTTTAAGTAAAGTAGTGCATTGACAGTGCATTTACAGTTTTTTAAAGGAGAAGGTATACATTTTGTGATGCTTATAATTTATTTCCAAAATCATTATTTTAAAAATCCTTTCCCATTCAAATTTCGGCAGACTTGTGAGAATGAGTCACCACACAGTTTCATGTGCGAAGCTACTTATCCATAGCCCTTCTGTGGATGGAAGGGCCTCATTTCCACATCCTTGTGTCTGTTGTGCATTCTGATTATGGTGATGCAGTGGAGGGCTTAAGAAAGTCTGGTACTTTCTAAAACATTCCCTGGTTTTGCCTCTACTACTTTTTCTACCTCCTTTTACAAATTAGTTTTTTTAATAAGTGACATTATGACTTGACTCCATTTCTTCTATCCCTTGCTCTGAGACAGATACACAAGCAATCCAACTTTTGTCCTTTTATCCGTCTTATAATGGGGTAGGAGCATCAGGAGATGCCATCAGAACTATACTGGAGCTCTAATTGTCTGTTTCTGTTATTATTTTAACCCATCTATCATAAAATAGCCACAAGCCCCGCAGGTCCTGCGAGACCTTTTTGTTGCATGTACAGAACCAGATTCAGCATCTTCCTACCAAGCCTGCTACTCCTGGGGCTTGCTTGTTTCCAGCATTTTGTTCTTTCTCCACAGGCTGTTCTTGCACTACTGTGGAAAAATTTGGGCCTGTATTAGGTTCTTATAATAAAATCCCTGTCTTCACTAAAAATAATACATGCCCTGGAAGATATTCGTGCTGAGTTGGAGAAGTGCTTTCCTTGTTTGTCACTCCCGCTACCATCATCACTGGTCATGGTCTGTTCTTTTGTCCAAGACTGTCATGGGAGTTTCCTCACTCACTGTGGCTGCTATAGCTGACATTCACAGTCTTCCTGTGGGTAATCCATTCCAACTTCATCTTTGATGATCATACTTACCTTCTTGTCTGGTGCCAAAGGTGAGGTTCTTAAGCCAAATGCCTGATTCCACATTTATTCTGCATGCCTTTTATGCATTAGCCCGTGAGCTTTATTGTCCCCATGCTTGGCCCCTCCTCTTATCATGCCCTGTACATGCATGTGCATCCCCTTCTCATCTCTGTTTAGCAAAGCTCCCTTCTAGACTGCCTTCTGGTACCTCCTCATTCATGGGGAGGAAAGTTAAATACCAAGACATGGTAGTTGACTATTAACCCTTCACACCTTACCTGCTGCTGTGGCTCTTAAAGCATTGATCCTACATCTGTTACCAGCTTACCAGTCCTGTATGTTACTCCTTCATGCTTCCCCAGTGTTTCCTAATTTGAACTCAGACCATCCTGATTGCTTTCAGCTGTTTTGTTAACAGATATTTGGTACTTTTTTTTAACCTTTTGGTTAAATTATTTAAAATGATTTTTTTAATTTTTGTTCTTCTCTGACAGCTTGGCACATCCTCTTATAGTCAAATGAGTCAGAGTTCATTATGCTGTCTTTTGTTGTGTCACATTCTGATAGGGATTTGCCTGTATTACTCAATGTGTGCACCCTGTAAAAATTGGGGTACAAAAGAACATTTAAATTAAGTATAGCCAAAAATTCACTACAATTCTAAATCATAAAACAAATAGACTAGAAAATATGTAAAATACACATGACAAATGTGATTTCTATGGTGTAGGAGTCAGAGCAAGGAGTTTTTACAAGTCATTGGAAGGAAGACAGTCCAGTAAAAAAAATTGGCAGAATCTATTCATTCAAAAATAATTACAAATAGCCAGTGAACAAAAAAGAAGCTTCGTTATTAATCAGACAGTAGTAAATTAATATAAATATTCACTTTTAGTTATATAAAGATTAAAGCAGAACATTTTTACCTACCATTGATAAGGATAACAAAGAAATAAATATTCACATATATCTTTAATGGGGACTACAAAGTGCAGCTACCTCTTGGGAAAGCAATTTGACAGTTCTTTCTATGAAACCATCTTGCGCTTATAATTATATGCTCTATATAAGGCATTTTCAATGTAATGCAGCTAAAAATTGTGCAAAGGAGGGACATTGGTTCAAAATGTATAAGAATAGCCACTTACACGATGCTTCATAGTGGTTCAAAAGAATGCTGTGAATCTATGTATTCTGATAGAAAAAAATATCCAACAAGTATGGACTGATATGGAAAGATGACTTTAAAGAAACAATAATTATTTATCTTCTACTCAGTAACCTTCACATTTGGAACTCTGACGAGACCATTCTTAAATTCATAACTTTCTATTGTTAATTTTATTGGTAAGACAAATCCCATGAGTTTAGTAACCCTGCTATGTCATCACTGGCCAAGCAAGAGGACTGACTGTAGAGCTCCGAGGATGGAAATCATGACCTCTGATTGATGCTGTTTGTTTTTCACTGGCACTTGAAGGTTGCTGAACATCCTCTGGTCAGGTTCTGCTAGCCCTGTCCACCAGTAATTACAGTGTTCCATGTCTTTATCGAGGAGCCCCTTGCCAGCTAATTTTTAGGAGGGACAAGTGTCAGAGAAGAGAAGCCACAATGAAGTACCACGATGGAGCAAAGAGTACACTGCTCAGGTCACTGTACAAAACCTGGTGAGTTTGCTGCCCAAATAAATGCCTAGGGTGTGTGAGACAGCACAGTGACCCCAGGAAGGAAAGTCAATTGCAATTCATATTTCATATATCTGTCATTGCTAGTGAAAGCATGGCAGTGGTTTGTTTGCAGGGCTGCTTTTCCTCTCCTGTTGTTTCCTTTCTTGTCTCTAATGGTCATGTCTTTCACATACTCTGATTTACAGGGAAGCAAAATTTGGAATTTTTTTTCTTGTCTGCATTACCATTCTTATTACCAGTGCTCTGTACTGGATTTGATCAGTGCATTGGACTGTGGACAGGCAAGGGCCGTGCACTGGTTGTGACTATTTCGTGTTGAGATTCTTGAAGGTTTGGGGCAGTGTACTTTTGTTTTGTTTTGAAGGGAAAAAGGGGGCTGTGGAAGGAATCATCTTTCATCAGGACAGTTATTCATTAGGTTTTGAGCATCAGATGTGGATTTTTATTCATGACTGTGTGTTGTGTTATTTCATCAGGACAAGGGACCCCATATACCTGCTAATTCTGAAAATCATCCAGTCTGTCTATCCTGTCAACTTACTTTGGCTCTAGTTACCCCCCGCCACCATACACACAATTTCTTGTACGTAGCTACTTTTAGATTCGTAGCCCTGCTATGGACTGAGATTGTCATAGGGATGGAGAAAATGCTGCTCGCTTTATGGATTACTGTTAGGTCAACAAAACTTTGGCAGCATTGATTAACTTGACAGTGAGTACAGCAGTACATTTATCACTTATGGCTGTGCTGTAGAAAATCTAATAAGAGGCAAACAATTCCCTTTAGAGCAGTAACAGGTTCACTGTGGCTAACAGTGCATGCACTGGAAATTTCTGCCTTTAAATTACACCCTGGCTGCTTGTTGGGTCATTGACTCAAAGGTACTTCACTGCTCTAGTCATGCCGCCGTTAATTTCATCACAATTGTTGGACATACGTAAATATTTAAATATACATAATGATTTCAAAATCTGAGATGAATTAGGTATAGTTTAGAATGATGGTCTAAAAATAATAGAAAATTCTATTGTTTCGGTTTTTATGAAGTTATATGAATATCACAAGAAAATTACTTCCTGTAATCAATGTTACAGAATTTAACTTTTTTCATAATGGAGAACCTTGGGGAGATTTCAGTCTCAGTTAAATACTTTGAAAAGTATTTGTACTAGTGCTTGATAGAATACAATATACAATATATAATATGTTTGCTAGGAAGTTGGTGGATATTTTAGTGTACTTTTCTTCATGTTAAAGGTGTCATGCTAAGAGTCTGCATACCCTCCACTTTCTTCCACATAATGAACCACATTGCTCATGTTCCCCACACATCTTAGATCTTTAAAAGTGTATGCTGTTGTACATGTGGAAAAAGAGGGTAAAATATATTTATTGAACAATATAAATTATATCTAATGATTCAGACAGTGCTTATAAGTTTGGTAATTTGGTAGATCAAGGTAAAGAACAAAAAGACTTAGGTGTTTTCACTAGGTGGTAATAGTTATCAGTATAACTTAAGAGCATTTGGTTAACAACCTGTCATTTTCATAGCAGAAAAAAATATGAAAACCTAAAAGAAGGTGATAGCTCAGTAGTGTAACCACTTGCCTGAGTTTGGTCCCTGGTACTGCACAAAAATAAATAAATAAATAAGTAAATAAATAAATAAATAAATAATAAAAGCCATCTTCATGAAGCACTCCTTATTTTACATGGCACTGCTTTTCTATCAAGCCGCTTGCGCACATTTCTAGGAGGATACTTAGTTTATTTTATCTCATTTTAGTCCTGATCCAGTGTACTTACACTCACACTTCAGAAGGAGCCAGTTAACATGGGAAAATTGCCACCTTTTTTATGCTTTGTATTTTGCTAGAAAATAGTCTTGAAGTGAAGGCTTTTCCACAGCAGCATCTGTAAGATGATATAGTTTTCTTTGTTGGAGAAAAGTGTTCTTCCTGAATCAATTGTCAAGAGATTTAATATAATAAGGCAGCTTGTGGAATGACTAAAAGAAACACTGTGCACTAGGAATTCCCAAAGCAGTTTGTTTTCAGAAGAAAAACTGAGTTCACCTGAAACATGAATATATTGAAAACCAAGATTTAATAAGGCAGCACCTGGGAGGCGCTGGAAGGGCTGCCGTCCAAAGGTCCAGGTCACTGACCTCACCTAATGTTTTTTTTAAGATTCTTAAAAGCATATGACCCAAAATTACTTCTTCTTGAGCTTTGGGAAGTACTGGCCTGGATCATTAGCACTCAGGCTTGTTGATGTTAGTGTTCTGATTTAATTCAGTGAGAATGTACTCTCTTTAATCTACAGGGTAATTGTACTATTTCTCCCTTCCAGAGCAGTCTTTCCTGAAAGAGCTCTGTCTTCCATCCTGGGTTTCTTAGCTTACAATAGGAGTACCCCCACCAACTGCTTCCAGCACACAGGCTGGGTATTGATTAACTATCACACTGGCATCAGAACTACTCTTAGGATTCAATTTTTTTGTTGTTTTGCATATTTTATTGATCAAAGTGGTAAATGAGCATCAAGCGTGCAAGAAGACGATGAATTGTTTACTTGCATAAAATAACCTTTCAATAAGGGAAGATGCATGACTTACACTTTGGTTCTGTTCTGCGGCCCGAAGCAGATGGCATTCAGCTGCTATTGATTTGCTTCCGTAGTTAAGGAGCAGCCTGCAACCCGGCATGCCCCCTGCATGGTGAAAAAGGGTGTAGATTTAGGGACCAGCATGGAAGCCAAGAAGGACTGATGAGGCTGCCCCAAAATCCAAAGGAAAAACAATCTTATTTGGAGACCATGTATAGCTAATAACTCGAAATTGTGAATTAATGTAATCAGAAATGACAGAGCCACTTTATGCACTAGTGCTTTAGAAGAAAGAACATTGAGGTCATCATTTATGCAGATGTATCTAATGAATAACACTAATAATCACAGAATACTAATTTTAATATGTGCTCTTTCAGTACAGCTGAATAAAACCTTTCCTTCTGCTTTTAGGGTAAGTTAGGTAATTGTCAGATCGTAGTACATGCCTTCCAGGGAGCCTTGAGCAGTGTGAACACACAGCTGTGCTGACGCCCACCTCACTTACCAGCTGTGCCATCTCTGTTAGACAGAAGTTCACCCACACCCTTTACTCTCTGTCAGCAGTCACATGTGGTTTTGGTCTTTTTTTTTTTTTTTTTTTTTTTTTCCTGTTTTTTGCTGATTTTTTTTTTTTCTCGAGAACTGGGAATTGAACTCAGGCCCTTGTGCTTGCTAGGGAAGCACTTATTCTACTGTGCCATATCCGCAGCCCCTCACATGTGGTTTTCTATGATAATGTAGTTACAGATGTCAAATTTACAAATATTTTCTTTGAAATTGTGTCCAACAATGACTTTGTATCGCAAAAACCAAGGATGAGCTATCCTATCAATTATGACCTGCGTGTGCGTGTGTGTGCACCCATGTGTACCCCTGTAAGACTCAGCTATTAGAAACCTCTTCTTAAAAGCAGTATGAACAGATACTGGGTCTGGTGGTACACACCTGTAATTGCAACAGTTGGGAGGATGAGGCAGAAGGAGTGTTACAAGTTTGAGACCAGCTAGAGCTGCATAGTTCAAGGACAGTCTGACCTACAGAGCAAGACTATCTAAATAAATAAACCAATAAAGACAAGTAGTAAATATATTTATATAATAAAACATGTGTTCATTATCAGTCAAGCATTGAGCAAAAACTTTCTATTGATCCCACCTGCCTGTAATCACAAACCTGCAGCTCTTCATTGGGCTGTTTCACGGAACTATAGGAAAGATATCAGAATGTTTCAAAATCATACAATCAGTACTCCATTTGCACCAGTATGTTGATTTGTGAAAAAAACAAAAGCAAAATTGTTCATTTTAGGCAGTTAAAAGTTAAATTATTAAAATCTATTTTAAATTGCTCATTGTGCACTTGTCCTTATTCAGACAAAACATTTGTCCTTTGTGCCAATTTCATATGTTTTTAATAGTATTTTTTCCTTGGCCTGAAATTAAATATACAAAACACAGTATGCCTAGCTAGTCTTTCATCAGAAAAAAATCCTATCCATTCTGTTGGCCACACCTGATTCTGAGCATCAGCCATATTCCACATTTTTGCTGAACCCCCAAAAGAGTTGGTCAACATATTTTGGAATTTAGCCTAATTATCTGACAGACTCAGATATCAGCTACAGGAGAATGAAAGGATAAAAGACCTAAATTTTTAAATAATCTTAGTGAAAAAAAAAAATAACCTTAGTGAGATATAGTTTTCATATAAATACACACATAGTGTATTATTTAAGCTTTTTAAAATAAATTTATGGTTGTATGACCATTGCCACAGTCCCATTTTAGAATATTGCCCTCAAAATTGGTCTGTCCATAGGATCAACTTTTGCTTATAGAGTTTGAGTGATTTTTATCATAAACTTGAAATTTTAAAAATCAAATACATACTAACAGTTGGTGGTATCTCCCCTCCTGTCTACCACTCTGTCTGTCTGTCACTTGAGTGTTTCAGCTTTGGGGAATGACTGGCCCCCCAAATGCAGGCCCCCTTGAAAGGTTAGGGCTGTAGTAAAGAATGCAGCAGCGCTCCTAGACAGCCAAGAGAAAGAGACGGAAGGCAAGAAAAAAGTGCTTAAACTTTCCTTCTATTTGTGCCTTACTCATGTCCTTTGGCAAGCACATTTGTTTTCCATGAAAGAATGACTGGTAGATAAAACTTTTCTGGGTTAATATCATTCCTCACCCTAAATGTGAGGCAGAAAGGAATTTGTTGAGCACCTGCTATGCTTTAGGGACTCTCCAGGGCCTCCTACATGAGGTAAAATTAAACTGGAAAACTGCTGTTGTGTCATAGTCCACTGCTGCTCTTCACCCTTTGTCTTTAAGCAGTTTTTAAAGACACATATTTAATTATATCCCATTAACCATGTAAGATGTACTTTTATGACAAATTATTTTGTGTATTATAGAAATTTGGAATTATAGGCAACTTATTTTTCTTACTTGAAAGAAGAGAGGACTTATAGGTAATATGTATCTGTAATATATATAACTGGTACCAAAAGCATTTCTCATATAGTGAATTTTGAAGTTATCACAATACAAACCATAAAATAACATAAAAAAGAATACAGATTATGCTATCCAAAAATTAAGAGAAAGATGCCAGAATTCATTAGATACTTAGAAATCTGTTAGCTGCTGAGTACAGAGCAAATTATTAGTATATAATCTTTGCCTTTGAGTAATTTAGTTGGCCATTCATATATCTAAACAAATTACTACAGTGTGATACGTATGTATAAAGTGGTAGTCATACTAAAGGAGGAAGCAAGATGTTACTTAGCTTTCAACAAAATGTTTTTGTAGGGTCAAGATTAACATTAAATTGAAATATAAGAAGACGAATAATAAAGTCTATTAGAGATTTTTTGTATTATCTACAATGAATACAATAGTACATATTACCTGAACTTCACATGTTTTACTTAGAAAATATTCTTGTTTAAAAGTATCTTAGTAATAAAAATTGTAATGATGCTGATGATACAAATAGATCTATTTCTCCAAATTAAGTTTTTAGTATTTACTTCCAAAACTGACCTGTTTGCTTCAATACAAATTCAAGGACACAAAGCTATAGGTTCTGTTTTCAAGTTCTGTTTCCTTTTCTGTTCTTTTAAAAAAATTACAAAATTAGTTCCAAATACAGATGTAAATGAGACTTGTAGCCATTCTCAAGTAAACTCAAGTGCTTACAAGTACATTAGTTTAGGTTATACTTCTATTATTCTTTCTCTTTTATTTCTTTTTTCCTCTTAAATGAAATAATTATTTTTTTTTCATTTTCTTGTTGACTTTCACATAGCCAAAACGTATTTCATAATTTGTCTTCTCTGTTGTTTGTCTCCCTTAAGGCAGTTAGAACCTGTGGTTTTTAAATCTTTCTGACTATTTAGCACACTACCTACATAAAACACAAACCATTTATCCTAGGCTCTGTGCATCTTAGAACCAATCCATTGGAGCCACCAATCCAGGCCGACTGTGAGACCAAAACTAGGAGTGAACTTGCAGTGGTAGAATGATCGGCAATTCAGACTTCATCACAATTTTTAGATTCTATCTGGGAAAAATTATTTTTAAGCTATTTAGAGTAAGTTGGTGTATTTGAAAATGTGTGCTTTAGTATTTACGAAATGTTCATATTATCTGTGGTAGTTGTAAAACCATGGAAAGGTATTAGTTTTGTACAGCATCAACATCGGTGGTTTTTCCAGAGTCATTCTTGTTTGTTTTAGTCAGTTTTGGCTCCTTCCCAAAAACTGGGTTTACTGGTAGAGAATCCGAAGCTCACAGTGGTGTTAACCCTTTGTTCTCCCCTAGGCTTTGTATGACCATCACAGCAATCCGGTTACAGTTCTAACTCGCAGGAGCAGACTTTGTTTCCTAAAGTCATGATTAAGCAATTTGCTTCAAAGCACTCAGCCATTGCAGAGGGTGTATTTACATCAGCTACCATGCACCAAGCTGCATTTTGTAATGCTTTATTTCAGTTTATCAGATTAATCCGTCTTTTGTCTCTACCCAGATGACACACTTAGTGAAGCAGAGGATAACTAAGCTTAGAGAAGCTCCTAAAAATGAGAACATTAACCCCAAGCCACAGCCTTCCCAGAACGGCTCTCATGCTACTGCTCAGCCTCGAAGTGGGCACCTGCTGTTTAATGTAATTAGTTTCAGAGGGAATGTCAGATCAGGCCTCAGGAGTTGACTCTGGCCCAAAAACCCTCGCAAGGAAATATCAGTGAGACAAAGCAAGGCAAGTTGCTGCAGCCGCCGGGGCACCCGCTCGCTGCATTCCTGGGTGTGCATCCGGCTTGGTCGCTTTTCATCGCAGAGGTGCACCTGTACTCCCCACGTGTGTTACTGTGGCAGCCTGCTGCTTTCCTCTTACAGAAATGAAAGCACAGCTGCCTACTGCAAAAAATTGTAGAAATCACTTTTTTTTTCTTTTATGTGTTTAGTACAGGATCTACAGGGTCTCACTACACAGATTGGACTTGTAGTGATTCTGCAGTTTTCAGCCTCTCAAGCGCTGGGATTATAGGCGCGCACCCCCACGCCATGTCTCATTTGCTGTCTCAGCACACCCTGGGGGTGGGGCCAGCATGGCTTGTGGTGCTGGGGATCAAATCCAGGCCCCTGTGCTCTGCCTAAGCAGGTGCTTTAATCCACTGAGCTATCTGGCCGGCCCTAGAAAAAATTTTTAAATGTTTGAAAATTTAACACTAGTTTTTAGCATTTATAAGATTTCAAAATTAAAGACAAGTTCAGCTAGTTTGTTTTCAGCCTGCATTTTCCCATCTATGTTAAAAAAAAAAAAAAAAAAGTACTGAACGAGGCTGTTTCTAGTTTCCCATCTTATCCTGAAATTCAGATTGCAGAGAATTTAGTGAGGAGGCCCAAAAGGGACTCATTGGTGTAGGGTAGTCCTGACACCAGTGACAACGTTGCTGTTCTGTCTGGTTTGATTTGTTTTTCCCACTATTTAAGCAAGCAGTGACTTGTTTTGATGGTGAGTTACAAGGCATAGAAAGAAGTCTTGTGAGGGGCCTGGCCTTAGCTCAGTTGTTTAAGTGGCTGCTTCCACAAAGCTGTCAGCCTCAGATTGCTGTAGTTCCATCCCCACAACACTCTAGCCAGCCAAACCACCCCTGAGGGCATTCGGAGAAAAAAAAAAAAAAAAAAAAAAAAAAAAAAAAAAAAAACAACCTTATAAGGGCCGGGAAGATGGCTCAGTGGGATAAGCGCTTCCCTGGCAAGTGCAAGGGTCTGAGTTCAATCCCCAGTTCCACCAAAAAAAAAAAAGAAAGAAAGAAGTCTTGTGGCCCTGGTTTTGTTTTTTTTTTTTATCTCAGTCCTTGTTGGTTGATTCTGCTTACATAACTGTGGCTGTGCAGGAGAGTCTGTGGGCCTACCTCTGGCCAGAGAGGAACGGGGAAGCAGCTGAAGAACCAGAAGATGGTGAGTGAAGGCTCTCTAAGAGAGTACAGACCCGGATCCTTGATCTCCCTTTATTAAGATGGTAAGATGGGAAGTCAGTGAACATTGCCAAATCCATTTTCTCATCCATAAAAAGCTCTGAAACTTATCTAACTCACAGTAGTCTTGAGGTTTGAGTGACCCCGCATTTGAGAAGCCACTCAGCAAGCCATAAGACATTCTTCAGGAATTAGATTTTGTGATTTTTTTTTTTTTTAAAGAAATCCTTCTCACACCTGTCTATATCCTCATGCAGGCACTCCTGTGAATTGGGCCTCCTACTGCTTTTGGTTGAGCACACGCTGTGGTGGTACTTGTTGGCTTCCAAAGCAGACCAGTACATCAGGAGGCTCAGCTATAACATCTCTCCTTGTGGGTGTGCCTCCTACTGTTGCGTTCATTGCCTCTGTGTTTGGAAGAACCCACACACATCTGCCCTGTATCTGGGATGCAGGGAAGCTATGGTGGGCAAGGCACACCCAGTCCCATCCCCTTGGAGCTGGACTTGAGTGAACAAAACCCAAGGAAATGTGTAGTGAAATAATTGCTAGTTCCACAAAGGAAATAAAAAAGGCAAAAGAAAAGGGTTATCAGTGTGAGAGTGCTTGAGTTTGGGAGACCAGGAGAGGCACCTGGGATGCAGCATTAGGCTGAGACTCAGGAGAGAGGAGCCTTAACTATGTGGGACAGAGGTGGGGAATGGTGTCACGAGGTTGTGGATGCAAGGGGGGCAGTAGTGGCCAGACTTGGGAGCACTGCGGCAGCAGCTTCCCCAGTGGGCCAGGAGTAGCTTTCCAGGTGAGAGACTGGCTCTGAGGGTTTGGGCTGGGCAGATGGTTGGTGCTAGCGTTTGGTGCTCTGGGAAGGTGATGGGAGATAAAGTGGAAGACTTTTCTTGTTTAAGAAAATAGTGTTCTGTTTGGACATTTTGAATTGGAGATTTGTGTGAAATGAGGTGGTGATGTAATTACATATTTCTAAGTCTGAGGCGCTCAGTGCTGCCCTCTTAGGGGTAGGGTTGAGTGGACAAAACCCACAGAAATAGAAGATGAAATCATTGTAGTTGTGTTCATATTGAGTGTTTTTTCACAGTATTCAGCAGCTTGGCTTGAGATGCAGATAAGAGATTGCTGGGATGCAGCACAACATGGCTGTTCAAGGGCAGCAGACGAAAAGGTGATAGCAATGGAGATGTTTCTGGGGAGTCATCTGACAGCAGATCCGGGAATCTAAGCTACTGGAAAGGAAGAGCCGGCAAGGGAAGCAAGGACACGGGGTAGTGGGCTACAGGTCTCCCTGAGAGCTAATGGACAGCAACAGCACACAGGGAGTTTGGGAAGCAAAGCTAGGTCTGACCTGGGTTGCTGTTGGCTGCAAAAACAGTGCTTTGAAGATCACTCTGAATGGGTTCTGTATAAGAAAAGAAGTCAATAGAGTAGATACTTTCTTGGGTCAGTGTACATTCATGAAGGGGCCAGGAAGCCACAGTATAGTTGGATTACATATAAACACAAGCTTTTTTTTATTTTAGGGAAGGGTCTACAGGGTGTTCAGGGTCTCACTATTAAATCAGACTCACAGTGATTCTCCTGTTTGCAGCCTCCCAGGAGCTGGGATTACAGGTGCACGCCACCACACCCAGTCTCAATTGGTGTTTCAGTGCACCCTGGAGGCAGGACCTACACAGCAGGCCCAGGGATCAAACCCTTAGCCCCTGCACCTGCTTGCAGGCACCTTACTCTGCTGAGCTATTTGTCTGGCCCCAAAATACAAGTTTCTAAAAGAGAAATTAATAATAAGTAAAAGCATTAAAAAAGTTCCTTTTTATATAAGGTATTAAAATTATCTGGCTTCTATAGTTGATTATTTTGTTCATCTCATGATAATAATGATGATAGCTATGTCAGGTGTCCCAGACATTAGATTATGACTGTGTACCAGGCACGGTAGCAAGTTGATAGGCATGAGTTTCATTTCACCTCTGTGATAGATGCTGTTATTGACCTTATTTACAGGTGAGGAAATTGAAACAGAGAGGCACAAGCAAGCCTACAGTGAATTATAAACAACTTAAATGTTAGCAAGCACATGCAATTCACACAGTTCTTGTAAGCCAAAACTACCTTTTACCCCTCAGTAACTATGAAACAGTGAACACAGTTTTACATAATCATTGGCTGTCCCAGAGGGATCACACCCAGCTGAACCTTGGGAGGACATGCTAGAGAAATGTGTTGGCAGGAAATGGAGAACAGTCTGTTGGGTGCACCAGGTATTGGCACCGGCTGGTATGAGTGCCTGAGTAGTTGTTCCCTGGAGAAGCTTGTATGGCTGCCTGAGGGGGCCAGTGGCCAGTTAAGCAGGGCTTCAGGGTTTGGGGTGCTCCTCTGTCCATGGTATTGGTGTCCCTTGTGGGTCTCCTGAACCTCTGCACCACCAGGATGATGCTGGTCCTCAGCAGCTCTACCCAGGGACAGCCTTGAGCAAGGAAGAAAAAGTAACCCTGAAATGTCACCTTGAGACCCCAGAGACTACTCCTAGTGCTGCTAGTTCTTCCTTTTCACTTTTAAAAATAAATTTGTTTCTTCCTCAAACTTTTCTAAGATCTTCAAGATATATATATATATATATATATATAGTCATTTCAACTTGCTAGAATATTCTTGTAAATCTGTGCTAGTTCCCTTTAATTGCTCTTTATAGAAAGCTATTAAAAGATCATAAAATTTATGATTAAAAAGACCTATTAAAGTAGAATTGTGTTCTCTTGCACCAGCCAATGCTAAATTATCCCCTATGGCTTATTATACTATGATTTGAATAGCTGTTTATAAAATAAGTTTAACGAAACACTCCATTTCCATAGAGATACTATGTATGATGTATTTAAAAGACCCAGTTTGGGGAGGACATTTCTCTAGATAATCAGCTTGTATTTTTCTTTTTTAGTCTCATCTCATTAACCGTAAGTTTGATTCCTTTGTGGTCTAGTAATAGGTGTTTCTGGCACCTGCTAAGATAGGCATACTCGTTTCCCATATATTGGTTCTCGTCTTGCTTTTTATTTATTTTTTGTCTTGCTTTTATAATGGCACAAGGTATTATGAATCTAATTATTTTTTCGTCTTTCATATGTTATGGCCTTCTTAAAGTAATAAGTTAAAAGTAATATTGAAGTTGAGTTTTTTCTTTTTTTCCCAAAATAGTCTACTCAGAACTAAGATAGTACATTTAAAACAGAATATCAGGGTTGGCCAGATAGCTTAGCATACTAAAGAGGCTACTTAGGCAGACTCAGCAACCAGGGTTCGATCCCCTGCATGCTGTGCTGGCCCCGTCCTGGGGGGGCACTGAGACGGTGATTAAGACTAGGCATGCTGGTGTGCACCTCTAATCCCAGCACTTGGGAAGCTAAAAACAGGAGAATCACTGTGAGTTGGATCTATGTAGTAAAACCCTGTAAACCCTGTAGACCCTGTCCTAAAATACTACTACTACCACTAATAAAGAAATAGAAATAAAACAATATCATATTTTTCCTGTCCCCCTGACCCCACCCAAAGTGTTTTGCTCAGTGGACCAAAGTAGAATGTCACAATTTGCAGAACTAGAGTTTTGTATCTGTAGGGGCTTATGTTTTACCACACATAACAATATCCCTCCCAAAAGAACTTCACTAAAATTAAACTTTATCTTTCAAGTGTTGGGAAGTATAGCAAGAAGTAATTGTAGGCTTGAGTTACTGATTCAAGCTAGGAAGGGATTAGAAAATTTAATTCCTTTGTCCTCTTACTCATGGTAGCTGTATAATTCTTTTTTTCTTTTTCTTGTTTTGGTGCTGGGAATCACACTCGGGATCATGCACTTGCCAGGCAGGCACTGTGCCACTAAGCTGTATCCCTGTGCCCTCATGGTAGCTGGTCTGAAAGATGGTGCCCATGCTGCAGGAAGCAGGAGGGAGGAAAAGTCAGAGTCAGCCCTGAAGCCTGGCCACTCACTCTGAGGGAGCTGGTAGCTCTTTCTTATGAGTAATACCCTGACATCTTACTGGCCGGATCTGTGTCTATGCAGAAGGAACTGAGAAGGGTTGGGAGAAAGGGATTATTTTCATGATTTTGTTATTATTGTTTGTTTCAGGCTGAAAACTTGCCACATCCTCCAACAGAATCAGTGTACTGCTAACAAGGAGGAAAGGGAGCATGGATAATGAGTGTGTGGTCGGCCTGTGCCCAGGCTCCAGGGCAGGCAGCAGGCAGAGGCTCAGGGTGCCTGCTCAACAGAGTAGGTTTTCGTGTGCCTATCCCATGCTTGCTTTCTGGGGATAGCTGAGCCTGGTGGGAAAAGGCTGGTAAAATCTGTACATCTCCCTGGAAAAGACCCTTCCTTGCTCATTGTTGGGATAGATCACTGAATAAGCATCTGTAGTGTAGCTCCAAGTCAGGGGAGGATTTATTTCAGCACTCAGTTTGGGAGAAGAGCTGGAATGTTTTCCGGAGAACTCAAAGAACAGGT
Organism: Octodon degus; assembly: GCF_000260255.1. Lineage (NCBI taxonomy): Eukaryota > Metazoa > Chordata > Mammalia > Rodentia > Octodontidae > Octodon > Octodon degus. Next base: position 15,698,092 of record NW_004524616.1, on the reverse strand, counting down.
TCTTTGACTTACAGTGTAGTCAGCACCAGCCATATGCACAAGCCTAATTTCTCAGTGTTCTGCAGTTAGATTCTGTTTCCTTTGATGTTGTTCCCTGTTAACTTATGAACGATTTCATTGACTGCAATTTTATTGTAACAAGAAGGCGACATGCATAGATGGTTTTATTTCAGGCCTGTAAGGCAGCTCACAACAAGGGCCACTTCTCATTCTTCATATTGCTACACGTCCTGTCACACAACTTAGCGTTTGCTACTGTCTTCCCACTAGTGAACTTTGTTCATCTATATTCTTAAGCTCTTGTAAAACATTAATTGTATGACTTACTGTAGCGTTCATACAGGTGGCTGGATGCAGAGTTTATGCCTGGACAATAAGAAATGCTGTTGGAAGTCTTCATTTAAGTGTTAGCCCAATGGACTGTGTCTTCACCACAGTGCAGTAGGGGTGCGTAGACCTTGGAAAGCTGACCTTTTGTGCGGAAGCTGGGTCACCATGTACAGCACAGAAAGGAAGAGAGTGGCAGACCAGCCAGGGCAATCAACCAGGTAGCTGAAGAATGGGTTAGAGACTTGAGAGGGAAAATTGTTTTCAAGCATTTTAAGAACATTAAATCACCAACATGCATGGGTCATGCTAATTGTAAATCTTCCATTAAAATCCTATCTCCTGAGATGACTTACAGGCACCTTACAAACCTAGTTGTGATTACTATTTCTTCTTCTTCTTCTTCTTCTTCTTCTTCTTCTTCTTCTTCTTCTTCTTCTTCTTCTTCTTCTTCTTCTTCTTCTTCTTCTTCTTTTTTGCCTTGGTAACATTTTTTTTTCATAATTACTATTTCTTCTGTAAAGTAATGACAACACTTCCATAAACATATTCTATAATTTGTATTTAAATTAGTGCCTTTCCACATAATTTGAACCACTAAATCAGCTTTAGTTTGTTTTGTAACACAGTTTTATTCAAATGCATTACTCCCCTGACCTTAGTTTTGACCTACAGGTAGGTAAATAGCTAACTTATAATTGATTGTACTATTGAATCATCAAGAAAATATCTTTTAAATTCTGATGTTATCTATAATGTATAGTGGAGACACATTTTTATTTAACATATAAGTAATTTAAACACATCAAATATGTATAATATATGACTTTTAAAAAATAAATTTGCAGGGGCTGGTGAGATGGCTCAGTTGTCTAAAGCACCTACTTAGAACAAGCTTAACAAAGCACAGGGACAAGTTCAATCCCCCAGCACCACATGCCAGCCAGCCTCAACTCCTGGTGGGCTGAGCTGGCCACACACAAATAAATAAATAAATAAATAAATAAATAAATAAATAAATAAATTTGCAGTGCTGGGGATCACAAGCCAGGGGCTCACATACACTAAGCTCATGTTCTGCCGTTGATCTGCAGTCCCAACCCCAAACTGTGACTAAATAGTTTTATGCTGCCATTTGTTGAAAAGTTTGAGCTGATCAGAAGTTGTCTTAACAGATTTTAACTCAGTCCTTTAGTTTAATTTTCAATTTTTTAATATAAAAAAGATTATTGCCTTTATATACTTGTAAGTATTAGTTCAGATGTTAAAATAAACTTAAAATCCAAGGAAAACTAGGAATGAATTTTAAAATAGCTGATTTCACTGGCTTCCTTAAATTTATCTGTGCAATAAATTAAGTTTACAACTATAATAGAAAAATATGTACTGGGAAAGGTAAAAGGTTCCAAGAAAAATCAATAAGAAAAGGACTAAATTTGTGGAATAGCATTGCTGTAGGTACAGAAATACTAGCAAGTACTTGGGAAATGAACAGATGAGTCAGTGGATCAAAATACACATCTGAGTACAAGAGGCCCAGGTTCCGCCTGAGACTGTCGCTTTACCTCTGGAGCTTTGCACAGGTTGTTCAGCCTTTCTGAACCACACAGTCTCCTACTAGATTCTGAATAACCATAATGGCTCACAGCATTAAATCTGTTAAGAAGTCTGGCACAGGGTAGACACTCAATATTATAAACCACACAGAATCGCCGTTGGTAGCTTAAAATTGTTGAAAGTTAATGATTCAACCCAATGTTAATCATGTAAAACAATTCCATTTATAATAAAAGATAATTTAGCCCAAGCTGAGATTTTGAGGAAAGTTTCCAAAGATGGTAACACATAGCTGAAACTTGGAGGATGAGTCATAATAGACCAGGTTGGAAGAGGTAGGAAGAGCATTTCTAGTCATAGTGTACACCCTCACTCAGTTTGCCTCTGGGTGAACTAGGATAAAATAGACTGTTTCAAGTAATGTTTTTTGAATAGATGGGAATTACTGCCAGTTACTAACTCTTTAACATGCTAAACAAATAAGTGTAAACAAATAAGTGCTGATTTTTTTTTTCCTGAAACACAATGAATGACTGCTTAATTCTCCACTGAGCCACTGGGTATGAAATTGAGAATGAATGCTTTCCCAGTGCTTCATACAGATGTTTCCTAAGAATTTAAAGCTTATGACTTCAGTACCTACATGACTGCAGAAGCTGCAGTCCAGAAAAATAATGTAGTCATCCAAAGTTGAGTATGTCTGTAGGATCCAAAGATCTGCTTCTTAGAAACAGAAGTAAAATCTTTCAGGAAGGACTGGCCTTGAAGTTGGCCTAGAGTAGGTTTCTGTGGATGGATCCCTGCTGAACAGGAGCACATGGACCAAGACTACAAAACAGGAAGGAAAATAAAAGTTATCAGAATCCAAGACCTGCAAATAAAAAGAACAATTTAATAAAAACCAAAACACATTTAAAATAATAGGAGATAAAAAGAAAAGAACAAGAAACAAAGAAAAAATCCAGGATTTGAAAAGAAACCAAGTATGCAATGAAAAATGTGATCATTAGCATTAACTCAGTGGATCAATTTAGAAGTCTTTGGAGCCAGCCAGGAGGAGGACCTAACATGTGTCTGTTGGCTCTGAGGACTGCTGCTGCTGCTGCTCCAGGTGCAGTCAGAATACAAATCAGATCCTGTCCCATACACCTAGATGCCCGGGCCACTGTGCATCCACACAGGACAGTTCAAGGTCTCCCACTCCTCCTGTGGAGAAGAAACAAACACTTCTCCTTCTGACCCAGGCACCCACCCCCTCTCAGCTTCTCCACTGAGAAGAAGGCTTCTTCCACTTCATTGCTTAGCTTCAGTATTTTCTTTGACTACTTTTCTGTTTTCCCAGCATTGTTCTCCTCCCTTCCACATACCTTTGCACAAGCTGTGCTTTGTGTTTGGAGCATCCCATTCTTTACCCTCATTAGCTCACCCAGTCCAATTTGAGGGCCAGTAGAGAATCCAAGGGTCCAGAGTTGAGGGTCGCTCTCTCAGGGAGGCTTTCTTTCATCCCACAGGTTAACAAACGTGCTTTGTTACGAATGACCAAGGAAACCACTTCCCGTCAGCATGGTAACTCACTTTGTAGTTGTATTCACTTACTGTGATTATTTGAACACCACCAGATGTCAAACGCAGGGAGGGCAGGGCCATGTTTCTTTAGCTAAGCGTCATGTCCTTGTCACTGGGCTTGCACTTGAGAAAGACTAACATTTTTATGTGAATAGATCAGCCAGAAACAGAGTATAGGCTTTGATATTAAAATAACTCAAAAGATAATTGATTTTCCAGTTTCTACTGTTCTGCACTTAACTTTGTCTTTTTAACCACATTTTCAAAAATGATATTCCTCTTTTATTTTTCAGCCAAATTATATTATTTCTTTGCACAGGTTCTTTGCTCTTTAAATAGACACAGCATATAGTACAGGTCCTTGAGTTTCTTGCGATACCATCTGCAAAAGCCCTGTGAAACCTTAGCAGGTGTCTGTTTGAATTTCACCAATAGTGTAGTTTTTACTGTGACACAAAGTGGACGCATGTTGGGAAGGTGTCACACATGAGAAGGTGACATAGTCGTACAGTGAGCTCTTCAGAAGCACATCTGATTCTTATTCTTTAGATTGGGCTACTCCTTCTTAGATGTGTGTATTGGCTGAACTTTTTGTGTGTGGCTGAATTCTTTGCTAACCTTCCTGGTTCATTTTGCAAAGTTGCGGTCACGCACTGGGAAGGGGTAAATGGAAAACTGAGGACTACACAGTCCCTGTGAGCTTGTAGGTTTGAGTCCCTGAGGACGGTGACACTGCAGCCCACTTACTGCAGCAAGGAGGTATTGATTTTTCTCCCTCCCTGTTCCGAGCACCTCTGCTGGTACTGTGTGAAGCATCTTTCCTGGTAAAGAGAGGAAAAACTGTCATGGTGAACTTTGTCACCCCAGAAATCAGACATTTCAAAGCAAACTAGATAGACCCAGGAAAGGGCTCAAGGACTCCTGGAAACCTCCTGGCTTAGTTCAGTGGCTTGGCCTTTGAGACACAGAGGTCTTGACAGTTTATAGCAACCTTGATAGACAATGGAAATGTGTGTGTGTGTGTGTGTGTGTGTGTGTGTGTTGAAAAGAATAAAAGGATCAAATTGGTGAAAACAATACGGCTTTGTGCAGTGATGCTGGAAGGTTAGCAAAGTGGTCTTGTCTAAGTTTTCAACAAGATGTACCGTTCCTGTTATAATTGGCTGCGGGGTAGATTTGGGCCTAACTAGAATGCCAGCGTTCGATTTCCCCATGTCCTCGGTGGAGATGTGTCACCGTTTATGTTCGCCTTAGTGACAATTTTCTAAAATGGAAACTCATGGGAAATCATTACAGTGTTTATATGTCTCCCTTGTCGGAGAGCGTTATCCTGTGATATTTTACCAGTGTTTTCCACTGCATGATGGCACCTCTAGAAGGTTAAGGTGGAACAAGTCCCTCTGTAATTTTGTGACTACATTTTCCTTACTGAAGAAGAAAAGATAACTGACAATTAAGTATTTGGGATGTCACAAAAAGAACATGTGCTAGTAATCAATGGTCTCCTTTGGGAACATGATTTTATGAAGCTGATAAGGTAGAAAAATCGGGATTTTGTGATTTGTGTTACATGATGATAATTGCACCTTTTCAATAAAAAAGACATTTCTCTGAGAGTAAACACTGAGCTTGCAGGAGCCGCGGGTAGCGTGATGTTGTTTTTCTCCTCTATTCAGGCAATTTTTTGTAAATACTTTTGCAGTATGAGATTTGTCTTCCATTTATCTTTTAGAGTGGTATTTGTGAAGGAATATCTAGTCTACTTTAAAGAAAGTCATGTGTTCATAGGAAAGTAATACTAGAAATTAAAAAAAATTGTTTTTGCTTCTAAACCTCACTCAATTGTCCAGTTTTAATATTTACTTGGAATCAGATGTAGCCAGTCAGTCACGTCGCATATCACACATGTGTTACAGTTCTTTAATTTGACATCTTTCTTATGCCATAATAATAATAAGATTTTTTTCTAATGTATTTCTAAGTGATAACCTGGCTGGAAATTTGTTTAGTGCATTTTTCTGTTGACTATTAAAACCTCCCCCGAGTTATTCCAGTGCTCCTCGCTGCCCCTTCTTCCCATATGGCTCTTCTTGCACAGCTTCAGTTAGAGGTAGAATTCATCCCTGCTGCTTTCTCCTTGTGTCAGCAGCTTTGAACAGGCTGGGTGTCCAGCGACTGCTCTCTAGAAGAGCACTGAGTTAACTTAAACGTTCTTCCTCTGGCCCTTGACTGCCTTATTCTATGCTTGGCACCCGCTATTGTGTGTTCTTTTTTATGGGAACTGAAGTCTTTTACTTATTTTCATTGCTTGCCTAGACCTCTTCCCACATTTACTCCCACTTCTTTTTCTTTGGGGATTTGATGATCCAGTGTCAAGTGTACCAGGAGCACAATGGCAACATTTATTTGACACCTGGTGGAAGCAGCACTTCTTGCTGACCTCCAGCTTGTGAGTAAATAGATGCTGTCTTGCATCTGGGTAATTAACTCTGCCTCTTCTGGTATTTTACTCAGTGCTTATACCTGTGAAATGTAATAGAACTTATTTCTAGCTTTTCTCTAACTTGTCACTTTCATTCTAAATTCTGATATCTTACTGCATAGATTGTTGCCAGGCCTTGCATGCCTACTTGCCTCTAGGAATGGGAGGAGTGGCAGCGGGTGGAACACTATCACCAGCTCCTAGGTGATGAATTAGACCTGCCGCCCCCCACCCCCGCCGTTCATACCCTCACCTGGAGATGTGGCCTGCCAGTCTTCATAGCTGCACTCTTATCTAGCAGGAAGAGAGCTCAGAGCCGTATTTTCCATGTTCTGTCAAGTTTGGAAACCTTCCACACCACTAAATGTTATGTTTTTGAGGTAGAAGGCACAGGAGCTGTAAGTATGAACTACTTTCTAGAACTAGTAAAACAATATTTTTGGTTTCATTAGGAAATAAGCCTTTTTCTTTGTAGTCTCACTGCCAAGCAAGTGTTTTCAGCCTCAGCCCAGCACTGAAAGCATTCATGAATTCTAATAGCAAGACAGCACACACTTCAGCAGGATTTTAATTGACAGAGAGGTGGAAAGCAAACGGGAGGGCTGGGGTGTCCTCCAGGGAGTGGGCGTGCAGAGAAGCCTAGGTTCCTGCCAAGAAAGTGTGCCTGGCGGTGTGTCTGCCACAGCTGACCTAATGCAGGTGCCTTTCACCTGGCCATCAGGCTCTGAAGACCTCCTGCATCTGCACAATTTTGTATTTGTGGGTAGTTTTCAGCAAGCAAGATATTCAGCTTTTTCTCAGTTTTCAAAAGAATCCATGAGTCAGGTGTTCAGAAGCTCTGTTTGGGCTGGCAAGATAGCTCAGCGGACTAAGCACCTGCTTAGGTAAGCACAGAGACTGGGGTTGAATCCCCAGCACCACTTTCTTTCTTTCTTTCTTTCTTTCTTTCTTTCTTTCTTTCTTTCTTTCTTTCTTTCTTTTTTTTTTTTCGGAACTGGGGATTGAACTCAGGCCCTTGCACTTGCCATGGAAGCGCTCATTGCACTGAGCCATCTCCCCGGCCCCCCTCCAGCACCACTTTCTGTGCCGGTCCCCGCCCTTGGGCACACTGAGCCAGCCACTGAGTCTGGGCATGGGGGTGCACGCCTGTAATCCCAGCACTGGGGAGGCTGAAAACAGGAGGATCACTATGAGTCCAAACTGCGTTGTAAGACCCTGTACCAAATACATAAAAAAATAAAAAAGAAGAAGCTCTATTCACCAGATGGACAATGATCCAAACTTCCAATGTGGACAGAACAGCTTTCTGGAAATTGATATGACCAAAATACACAAAGGAAAGATCATTAGTATCTCTTCAGTGTTCATTGTTGTATGTACCAGACTCATGGAAGCATTTTATTGAATCTTCACAGCGACACTAAAGGAAGGGATCTGAACCCAGATCTTGCTCAGATGCTCATGTACTTGATGCGTACCACACTATGTATCTATAGAATGGAAATGATGAAACATTGAAGATTTGTAAGAAATAAACAGTCTGAAGCCATGGAGACAGATGATTTGACGTACAAAAATGTGATCTACTAAAAATTTAGAATTATCTTTGGAATAAAATTGAGTGATTTAAATCAGACAGGGTCCTAAGTATATGAAATGAGGTAGGCTGCAGCTTGCAGGAGGGGTCGTTCATCCTGAGCAACAGCTTTTCAAAAGCATTGGAAAATGTAAGTGGAACAGAGCCCAGCCCCTCTTCACTGCATCGTCTCTCCAGAGTGAGCGCACACACTTACAACCTGAAGACGGGAAGTAATTTCATTCTTCTTTACATCTCTATGCTAGTGATAGTTGTTCACTTGTACAGATTACATTAAATTAGGTGAATTCTGCTGTACTACCCTTCATCTCTGTTTGCACTTAACTACACATTCTTTTCATACTCAAATAATAGAGCTTAGGAAACATTCCTGCCCACATACCTGAACGCTTAAGCAGCCAACCCCCAGCACTACCTTTCTTCTAACTGCAAATCCTAAAGAACATTTTGGTCATTGTTTTCTGGAAATTATTAATTGAAAATATTCAGGAAACAAAAATAAATACAAGCTTCTGGAGGTGCTTTCTATATACGTTTTTGCCAGCATATCTTACCTAAAACAATGTGATCATCTGTTTGGAGAACTCTGCAGAGGCTGAGCAGGATTAATTCTCATGCCTCTGTTGCAGTGTAAACAGCTTTTTGCCTGTCTTTTGTCATTAATGATCATGCTGTAGATGTAGCCAGTGCATTGTAAGCCAATCTGTCAAGGCAAATAAACAATTCACCTTGTTAAAATTCCCTAAATCTTGCATTAATAAAACCAAAGTAACCCCCTGAACACTCAAGAGATGTCTCCCTCCATACTGCAGTGATGGATGACATGTCTAAAGATCCTGGAAATTAAGTAGTTCGGGTCATTAAAAGTGTCCCACACTTGTTATTGATTTAATTTATTTCAAAAAGGTGGGGGTGGAGATAAGAATGTTGCACCCTTCCCCATTCTGTTTTCAAATCTGAAAGTCACCACTTATATAGATAAAACTGTTGCCTGGTTGAACAGCTCCAAAATACATTCAGGTTGTTTTATTTTTTAATTCTAATAGGTATTGTATTGTCTTCTTAAGCAGACATATAGGAACATCTTGGAGATTTATGTGTGTCATGATTCTTAGAACTTCTGTGTTGTAGACATTGAAATAATAATCTCTGGGCGCCCATAAAAAAGTCCCTTAGATGAGTAAATTTAAATGGAGATGAAAATGATTTGGGGAAAATTTACTGAAATAGTAACAAAATTGTGTCTATAGGCAAAAGGATTTTTACTGAACTTTTCATTTTTCTATTTTTATAACTAGGGAAATAAATATTATGTAATGTGGGTGAATGGATGGATGGGTGGATGGATGGATGAGAAAACATTCAGAGAATGGTGCAGAATTTTGGTTTTGTATCGCTGTCCTCTAAGCAGAGGTTAAGTCGTTGCACCTGTGCTTGCCGTTTATCAGCAGGCTTCCCACCAGCCCATGCTCCCCTGGATCCAGTGTCTACTGCCACAGCCCAGTGCCTGATAGATGTCTAGTAATATTGAACAAGTGCAGCAGGATCCCAGTTACCTTTGCTGCGTTCTCTACCCCTGTGCAGTACAGTGGGCCTTGTGAGAACAGTTGCAGCCCCAGACAGCTCTGGTTCTCCAGGTGTAGAGCTGCAGGAGGGCTGGGTACTAGTGCCTCACAGAGCTCACAGGCAGCACTGCAGCATGTGTGTCCCTCTCACCGTGTGTCTGTTCTGGACGGTGTAGCAGGGATCCAAAACCTTACGAGGAATGGGGCACCTCAATATGTAAATTACAGCCCCAAACAAGATACTCTGTAGACTCATGTACCCACAGATTTGACCTGCCTTTTCTCATTTGTTATGTTATCTTATACATTAACTCATGTAGCTGTTCCTGAGCAGCTGTGTGGGTGATATTTCCCCATAAATTCTCATTGTTCTTTTTGTTCTTTAAACAACATGTACTTGGGGCAGGCAGGGGGGAGGCTGGCCCATAGTATGTTATAGAAAAGGACCTCTGAGAACAGTTGTACTAATTTCAGAGATTGTTGTATAGTCTTTGGTGCCTTTCTCTCAGGGCCTTTGGGGAAAATGGGAAGGAAATACAGGGAGGTAGTGATATACAATCAGTTCAAACACTGGCAGATTCTTTAAAAACTGTAGATATAAAAATGCACCCTATAGTTCTCCATCAGATTTCTGCTTGTAATTGCATAATTTGGATCTCTGAGTGCTGAGTGCTCCCATTACACCAGCTCTTTAGCAGAGCTCTTTATTTTTTTTATTTTTTTTTAAATTTTTATTTATTATTTATTTATTTATTTAATTTATTTATTTTGTGTGTGTGTGTGGCCAGTTCAGCCCACCAGGGGGCGGGGCTGGCTGGCATGTGGTGCTGGGGATTGAACCGTGGTCCCTGTGCTTTTGCTTAGCTTATTCTAAGTAGATGCTTTAGACCACTGAGCCATCTCACCAGCCCAAAAAGTACGTTTTTTTTCAGTACCAGGGATTGAACTCAGGATCTTGCACTTGCCAAGCATGTGCTTATGTCACTGAGCTATCTCCCTGGCCCCCTAGCAGAGCTCTTTAAATGAAAGAACACTATAGATTTGTTTTCAACGTATACACTGATTTACACTTAGCAGTAAAGTTGTTACTGACCCTTTAAGTGGAGCTGTCCAAAGGACAGTGTCAGTTGATTCTAATACTGAAACAAGTGATAGTAGAGGGCTTTGATCAAAGCTTTCAGTTAGCAAAACTATTTACAGTATTACACATTCATGTATACCAAACCATTTTATAACCAAGAAAAATCTGACTTATGGATCTTAGCAAATAAAATTAACGTATTTGGGTTTTGACATATTGTAGATTAGAATCTCCATGAAGGCAGCCACCTTGCCCAGGTAGTTCCCTGCTATGCTGTCCTTTGTTCTGTGTCTGAAGGGTAGGAGTGCTCATAAATGTTGGCGAGTGAAGAGATAGAGATAGGTAAGTGCAGTGGGTGCTGGTGCTCACAGCCTGTGCTCAGCCTGAATTCCTGGTGGGTGAGTTGGGGACCACTCCTTAGACTGATCATGAGGAGCGGTGCTGGTGAGGCCTTTGATAGACGGTGCTGACTTTTTGATATAGTTTCTTTGATTGATTGTTGGGCTCACTTCCCTTCAGTTTCTAATTCTGTTTTTTTGCTTTCTCAGGCTGTCATTTTAGAAAATGAAGAACTTCCAAAACTGTTTCTTGATTTCCTAAATGTGAGACACTTGCCTTCTCTACCAAAGGCAGAAAGTTGTGGGTAAGAATTGTTGTTTACATATTGGGTGTGTATTTTAAGTTACTTCCCAATAACTGATTGGTCTAAAAACAAATACTCCAGAGTGACCTATAAGGACTGGGCCAGCCGCACCTGGCCTTTGGTTGGCATAGCACTTGCTCACCTGCTGCATGCAGTGAGAAGAATAATTCTTAAGCTCTTGTCCACATCTTATGGCCAAATAGCCAGCACTCAGGAGTTTGTATTTAGACCCAGGACATGACCCTTTATGTTGAGCTGTTGGCATAAGTGAAGTTACATGATGGCAACTATGAATCTAGGTGTCTTGCTTGGGGACTGCTTATTTATTTGTATATACTTAAGCCAGGTCCACATCCCTTTGGTATACTTATAAAGCTATAAGTGACCTTAGAGATGATTTTCTCCAACTCCCCTTATTTAATAGTTGAATAAACAGAGACAGAAATTCAGTGCCTTTCCCAGTATCTTCTACCTCACAGTTGGCAGAGCCCAGGCCTTCGAGTACCAGCCTTTGTTCTCCCAGAAATTTCTAGCTGCTGGGCTACAGACCCACTCCCGTCTACCAAGGAGCCAGAGGTCTGGTAGCAACACAGTAGGGAAAGGCTTCCCTGAAGAATATGCGGCAGGATCTGTGCTCCTTGCCCAGTGTCAAGTGCATGCCTGGGCTCCTCTGGCCTCTGCTCAGTGAGCAGCATCCCTGCTGAGTACATCCACTCCCAGGTCCTGGCAGCAAAGGGCTTTTACCTGCTCTTTCCCACTGCCTCCAGAGCCCCTGCAGAAGGAGCAGCACCATCATACTTCATTGCGCCAGAGTCCCGCTCAGCCCTAGCCAGCAATGGGCTTGTTCCTCACCAGAACCATGCCCCTGACCCCAGAGCCAGAAGCCGACAGCATGCTTGCTTTTATGTTGTCATGCACTCAGCTCAAGCCTGTGTGAATATATCTATGAGTGGTCAGGCTTCTCATATCTAGTTCCGCATTTTCAGAAGAGACGTGAGAAATAATAGTGTGTGAAGTCTTTATTCATTATACAAGCCCCCAAATAGTCTTGAAACCTTAGGACTTTACAGTGAACTTTGGGAAAATTAAATCCAAGAATCCTCCAGGCTTAAGATTCCTCGAATGAGTCACCAGCTCTATGGTGGCTCAGGCTCAGCACAGAAGCCATGACTGCATTTGTCTGTTTGTTTCTGAATTCAGTGATGTAAGAATATCAGCTATTTTTTCCTTTGTTAGCATAAACATGACTTCTACTTATCTAGTCTTTTTCTTTTCCAAAAATTTTAGATCCTTTGATGAGACAGAATCTGAGGAGTCAAGGTAAGAGCTAGTATTAGCCAATAAGGAGTCATACAGATTAATAGGACTAATAGTTTTATTAAATATGTAATTACCCTGATAAGGTGATAAAAGTCAAGTTTTCCTGAAAACTTCTGTTGAAAATAGGTTATAAGATTGTGAGTGCTTGACAAGGAGCTGTAGAGTAACCAGTTATAATAAGGAGTGATGGGACAGGAGCCCTACACTGTGTCATCTAATAGGAACCCTGCTTTATTTATCATCATATTCAGCCATGTTGTGCTGTACAGATTGCATATCTGCCTCAGATTCCACAAAGAAACACTTGGAAGATGAGTACAGTGCTGGTGTGTTCCTCTGTGTTCGCTGTTCCCCCCATACAACGTGAGATACCTAAGTATCAGACAACCCCACACAGCAGTTTGATCCCCTCAAAGCTAGTTTGTAGTGTTTTCTGTTTACCGTCGTCCCCTGATGCTGACATGCTTGTTCTTGACCTTTCTAGCAGACTGTCCCACCAGCCGGTGCTGTTGTTCCTCAGGGATCCATACGTCTTGCCTGCAGCCAGCGGTAATCAAACCTGTCATCTGCTAACAGCTCTTTACTGATCTGACCTGTGCCACATAAACCACGTTTTTAATACAGGTCTAACAGAGTGGCATTGGTCCAGGGCTTAATCATCTGCCAATAAACCAGTGCTCTCGGTGTAAGAGACATTTAGAATTTTAATTGGGGCCAGCCTTTCAGCAGGAAATGTAATTTTTCTTTCTCTCTTACCACGCCATTTTGAATTCGAGCAGGAAGAGGTAAGATGGGAAGGTGTTTATTGTTTTCAATTTTTGGGGGCTGCTGCATGTTTTTAATCCAGATGCCAGGCTTCAAATTTAAAGCTCTAGTCCTTTCAAAAAATGTTTTTTTTTTCTCAAAATACTTTTTTTAGTTGTATCTCTATTTTCATTTAGATTGTAGCATCTTTGAGAATCAAGGATATATATTTTAAATATAGTGAACTTATTTAAATATAGCTTAGTATTTTAGTCTTGTTTCCTTTCACTGTGCTAAGAAGTTCAGATTCCCCTGAGTCCTGTTCAGAGTGAGTATGTCCTCAGACAGTAAGTATCTCAGGTAGTTTTCTTAACAACTCTTTAGAATAGGCAGAGTAGATACAATCATTGGTGAGGTGAGAAAAATGGGACTCAGAGAGGCGCTGGCATGCCTGTTCTCCAGTGACTGATGGCTGGACCTCTTCTAGCCTGAGTTCTCCTACCCTTCTCGGAGCAAGTTTCAGCCATTATTTCTGAGTTACTAAATGGCATGCCGACTAGATGGCAATAGGTGAGGGATTCATGTAAACTGTGCCTTGTTTCCGACAGTAAATCCCTGTCACTAGCCAGAGAAAGGGATCTGTTGTCTATCGCAAGCATGCTCAGGCTCAGATCACCCCAGAGCTGTCAGCTGGGAGAAAAGTGGCCTGGACAGCCCTGCTCTGTTGAGTGACCCATCCTAGCACCATGGTCAGGGCCAGCAGCCTTTCTGTAAGAATGAAGTCTCATAGTGTTCTCCCCTCAGGCTTTTTTGGTGAGGAATAGTTGCCTCCCATAAGCACTTACTTCCCATATATATATA
>NW_004524616.1:15671747-15684249 GCF_000260255.1 Octodon degus | reverse complement strand
ACTATATTTATCAAATATTCACAATGTAATCATCTAGCTTAAATATTCAGTTTTATAATACATTATCTTTTAAAAATGGCTCTATCAGTACTGTTTCTAGGTATTATTTATGTTTAGACATTTCATGCACTTGACCAAAATTCCTGCAAGAATATAGAGAATGGAATGAGGGACTGCTGACAAGAGTGCCCAGGATACTTGATGGAAGAGGGGAGATATTTTCTGTCTCTTTACCCTGCTCCATCTAGCTTAATGAGAGATGCCCAAATGCTGAACAGCTGGCTTGACAAGCGAGAGCAGGAGAAATCTTCTGGGGAGAACATCAGCAAATATATGGAACTAGAAGGAATAAGAAGCGTGTGTTGCTAAGAGCTCAGTAGTGTGAAGAAGGAATTGTAAAACAAAGAGTTCACTTGGAGAGTGCTGAAAGAGTAGGCTTGGCGGCTGGCTGGACCCAGGTGGGAGAGGGGCCGTCACCACAGCCATCTGTGTGCTTGAAGTTTTGACCAATCAAGACTCATAAGTGGTATTTCTGTTGTCTTAGAAGTTTTATACTAATGATCTATTCTTGCAAATCTTTTGCATTTGACTTAAAGAGGAGCTTCATCACATTTTTAGATCTTTTAGCAAGATGTTGAGGTTATTATTCTGGAAAATATTGAATATGAAAAGATTTTCATAGGTACACTGATTCCTACAAAGTCAAAGTGTCTGCCTTTAAGGTTCTGATATTTAAACACCCATTATCTTCTTATAAAATATTAGTAATCAGACATCCTCTTAACTTTTAACATCAGACGCCAAGAGACTTATTGTCCTTCTTCACAGATTGGAAGGCATGTATTTCTGAGCTCTGTTTTCATTTTCTTTGGAAGTTCAAAAGAACTCTGACTGGTTCCCAGCAACCTCTGCTATGGCTGCACCCTCTGGATGGTGTCTTCACCTGACTTGGCCTCTCATCAGCCTCAGATGAGGGCCACATTCTCCTCTAAATGCGGTTTCCCTTGGAGTGTCCCAGCTACCCCAGAGGTTTGCAGACCTCTGCTCTGCCCATGGCCTGCAGCCTGGCGCACCCCACATGTGCCGCTGAGGAGTGAGCATGGTTCTTGCTGCGAGGGCAAGGCACCTATGTCTGCCCTTGGTGTGTTCCCACTGGGGTCTTTACACAACTAGGCCCCAACACCTGTGACTTCTTCCTGAGCCCTCCCTGGCACCCCCACCTGGTGCTCCTTGAGTCTTCTGTCTGTGCTACTGGCCTTCCTCAGTCCCCAGGCCTCATGTAGAGTAACAGCTTCTGCAACCATGGCCAGCACACCTTGGATGGAGCCTCTGGGAGCCCCTCCTTTATCTTCCCATCAACATTCATTTAAAAAATAAAAGTTATGCATTACATCATAGTCTTTCTTGTCACCTCTCAATGGTAAGCAAGGGTAAGGACAGTTTTCTGAGTGATTTGAGCAATAATTATAGACAGTGTGTTAAGCTGGGCATGCTGTGAAGCCAAAATCCAAAACTTAAAACAGAGGGAAAGCCAGGCAAGGCACACCAAATAGATCGCAACAGATAGATGGCATGCCTATTATCCCAGTGCTCCTGGAGGCTAAGGCAGAGAATCGCCAGTTTAGGCCTAATCTGGGCAATTTAGTAACTTAGTAAGACTCCATCTCAGAATAAAGACAAGGAGCCGGGGAGATGGCTCAATGGAATAAGTGCTTCCTGGCAAGCATAAGGACCTGAGTTCAATCCCCGGTTCTGAAAAAAAAAAAAAAAAAAAAAAAAGAATAAAAACAACCAGCATGTATGCTCCAAGGCATAGCCAAAACTACTGCTTACTTACATTTATGATAAAAATACTTGGCCTGGTTGTAACCGGCACTCAACTCACTGCATGGCCTGCCCAGCCTTGACATTCCCTTCCCTTAGTGGTAGGAAGTCGATGTTAGGAAAACCATGCTGCAACTGAAGGAAAGGCAAGTTAAACAGCCCAGTTGCAGTGTGAACCTGCTAAGTAGTTTCCTGGCACACAGAAGCCCTTAGTAGATACCTGCTGAGGTGACTGTCACGGTGTCACCTGCAGATAGCACAGTTGGAGCATCCTAGAGCCTCTTGAACGCTGCGAGCTGAAGCTGAATGATGCTGCTTTCCTCGCGTTCCACTGTCAGCCTCTGCTTGCATGGCCGCAGCTCAGGGCACTCTCACCTTCCTTTTGCTCACAATTCCCTCAGAGCTGCCGCTGTGTCAGACCCCTTGTTCCCTAGTACCTCTTTTTTGTGTGCTCCACACAATTAGCAGCCCAGTGACAGCGCTGGTTTTGATGTGCCCATTTTAGATGTCAGAGTCCTTTTCAAAACAGTCTTTTCCTATCTCACTCAGCAGCCTCCCATTGTATTCCAGATAAAGCCAGATTTCCTGCTAGGTCTTCCCAGATGTGACCTGGTGTCCCCACCCCACTCTACCCCTCCACCACGCTTGTGCTCAGCTATGGAGGCCTGCATACCCCTCTAGGACCTCCTGGCCAGCAATGTCTTGCTCAGCTGCCCCCAGAAGCCTCCCTCAGTGAGGCCTAGTATCTGTGGACATAGTCTTTACATAGTAGGTACAATACTTTCTAAAGGAAGGATTAACAAAACATTTCTTTTCTGTAAAGAAATTTTTATATTTCCTTATATATTAACTTATACTTAAAGCACTCAGCTTTAGCATAGTTCCTGGGTATAATTACTGTGTGTGTACAGATCAAAGTTTAGAACAGACAGCCAAACCACTCAAGAAACCCATTCATAGTTTACTTCTCTGATAATGGAACAGGGTACAACATACTGTGAGCCTCTGGTTCCCTTTGCATCTCCCACACAAAAGCAGCTGGTATTTCAAGTTTGACAGGATGACTTTTGTTGGAAATTTGCCCTTTAAAGTTAGGAAGACAGACCCCATCTTTCTGCTCCGTGGAAGCCAGTGTAATAGAACAAGTATACTCGAGACAACTTTGAACTAAATGCTGCTGTAAACCACAATGGAAAAACTGTTGCAAAGTATTCCCAGTAGAAATCTTGGAATTCCTTCAAGTATATTGAGATTTTGTTAGAAATTGAATTGCCACTGTAATCCATCTTCCTTGTGAGAAAACATTCAGATAAAGAGCTGGGGCTTAGCAGCATTAGCCATTAGAACATCCCTTAAATCAATAAGCTACAAATCTGGTCATCCATTCCTGCGGCGCCTGCTGTTGGCTGCAGGGCATGAGTGATGGCACATCCCGAGCACACAGGCTGCGGGCCCTACAGATGCCTGCTGATGGGGCCTCTGCTCGCTAAATTCTGAAAAATACAATTATATTTTATTGATGTACAGAACAGAATGAGTTTTCCTTTTGTTTTTCAGATTTTCCAAATGTGGTCATTGAAGGCGTGCTCCATGGGATATTTTACCCTCAGCTGCAGCCCAGGTAGAGGTCCTGCGCAGCTGGAAGGAGTGGAAGCAAGTTTCACTGCCGTCCTCAAGGAAATCAATATCCACCAAATTAATCTAAACTCTATGACATAACAACTCTTGCCAGTGATCAAATTCATGGTCCCAGCTTAATTCAGGGCAGGGGCATTTCCATTAGAATGGTGCTTTTAAAAGTAGAAACTGAACTGGGGTGGTGATCAGGATAAACCAACTGTGTGAGCAGAGCACAGACACCAATTTAGAAACCCGCTAGGAGGCAGCCGTGGCGGACTGCTGGGAACCCGGAGCATAGCACAACCGGTTACTCTCTGCTTGAGGCACCATTTACTCACTGGACATCACATCTTTCATTATTCTGAGATTCAGCAACTTGGCTGACTGCTTGTTCAGATCCCTTACCATGCTGATCTTTTCACCCTGAGGTTTTTCTCAGCCAGAGATGGTACTTTGCAAAGTACTGTCAGCCAGAAGTGTGTCACAGAAACGGTGTGCTAACTACAAGTGAGAAACCAGAGCTGGAAAGATAACTCAACAGCACAAGCGCCTGCCTGGCTGGCAAACTTAGATCCTGAGTTCAAGTTCGATCCCCAGTACCAAAAAAAACCAGGACATTCAACTATGCTGACATCATTATGGCATTTGCAAATCATGGCGTTTTAATTACCTCACAGTGGAGTTTAGTTACACCTCGCATTAGTGCCTAATATCCATGCAAAGATGAAATGGGGACCAGGAGGATCTAGCCTTCAAGGGATGCTACATGAGAAGTCTGGGCACCTCACGACAAGATTTTCCTGTGGCGTCAGAAGCCCTGTCGTTCCTTTGAAGGCCAGTGACACTGCTTGTGGTTTTTAGAGGCCACGTTGTATAAAAAGCACCTCCTTTTAAAAACTAGACTCACACTTAGTCCTGAGACATTCGCATGGCAGATGAAGCATCAGAGAAGGCGCAGGCCGGGCGCTGGGGTTTCATGCGGTGCACGCTGCTGTTCTCTTCTTTGAGTTCCTTCGTCCTGGCCTCATGCTTGAGTTAATGTAATTTACATGTGCACAGGACTCCACTGGATGTCATGGCCACATTCATCGTTCTTAGTAGTGAAGGGTGAGAGCGTATATGCTACCTACATGTGTGTGCTGGGTGGGGGCTTTCTCGGAGCACTAATTAATAGCTAGCCTATTTATGATGAATAATTTTAACATGTTTGTGTGGAAGAAAATATTTAAATTTGTAACTAATAAGTCATGCTTTCTGAATAGGATCTGAATATACAGGTTTAAAGCCTGCTGCAAACTTTTAACGATTATGTTTTGTGATGGATTATGTTATTACATGTTAGAAATAAGCAAGAACTAAGTAATGAGGCATTCTCAACCAATTATAACTGAATATTCAATATTAGAAATATTTTTAAATGTTTTTATGTACCTTACAGCTATTTTGAGTTAAATAAAAACAAGCAACAGGAAATACTGGAATTTTTCTCCTAGAAATGTGATGGAACCAGGACTGCATCTCCACATGTGCACACAAGTGTGAAACTTCTCACATCTTCGCACAGACATTCATTTCTAGTCTCATAGGGTGTTGCGTTAACTCATCTGTCTTGTAATTCATCTATTATTAAGCCAACAGATATTTATTAAATACTCAATGATGTGGCAGGATAATAAGAATTTTAAAATAAATAACAAGATACATAATGGAACACTGCTCAAGGAATCTTTTTTGTGAACTAAAATGTTTTTTAGAGATAACTTTCATTTTTATATTCAAGTTTTCCATATGTCATTTCATCAGTTAAGATCCTTGCAGGAAGTAGAAACCACTGCAAGTCTTTTAAGCAGCCAGGGCTGCGTGTGGTGGTGCACTCTTTCCCAGAAGGCCCTCGAGGCCAGCATGGCCTGCAGGGAGCCGCAGCCTATGCGGAAAGCAGGGATGCTGCTGGTCAGGAGCTGCTCAGACAGCAGGAAGCGCGCGGAGTCACTGTGACTGCCTCCCAGCAGCACCCAGGAGGCCGGCTGCTGGGCACTGGGACAGCTGCCATACCTGTGCCACACTGCCTGTTGACATCCATGGTCTTTATCTTCTCCAGCTACCACACAAAGCTAGTGTTCCTTCTCCTCCATCTCTCATCAAAGTGTAAGATGTCATCAAAAATGTAGAAAGTGTTTACATTTTTTAAATTTTATTACAGTAAAAGCACATTGCCAACAACAATGGGACATGTGCTCAAGCTGAGGGAAAGTATTTAGGGGGAGATTAATGGCAATGTGTCTCTTACCCAGTTTTGTAGCTGTAAGCCTTCACCGTATCTTTTGAGCACCTCACATACATCAGCGGCAGAGCCATAGCCTGTTGTTCCCTGCTGCAGCGGAGTCTGGGAAGGAGCTGAAGGCTCTGGTTGTTGCAGCTCAGGATGGTGCACTGCAGAGACGATGGCTTATGGTGCCATGGCCCAAAATTCAATGAAAAACCTAAAAAAATACATTAAAAATATTCCACTTCTTACATGCCCAGATCCTGTCCTGCAGGCAATTAGTAGTCACTACACTGAGGTTATACATGCAGCACTTTGAAGAATGACTCATCCACATGCAAGCAAGTATTATGCATTTACCCTACATGCATTCCATTTATTCCTCTTTTACAAAAATATTAGCATGCAATACTCGTTGTTTTTTTTTTTTTAAATCTATTTCCATGTATCGATGTTTTTTGATTTTGGGGTTTTTTTTGGTGGAACCAGGAATTGAACTCAGGCCCTTGCGCTTGCCAGGGAAGCCCTTATTCCACTGAGTCATCTTTCCTGGCCCCCGTGTATTGATGTTTTGCCAGTTTTTCCATACAGAACCTTGAGCGCTTTCCTCATCACAGTTGCATAGAACTGCTGTAATATGTGTAAATAGTCCCACACTCATGAGTATTTGTTTCTATTTTTCTATTATAAAATGCCATCAACAATACACATGGATTATAGTCACATAAAAAGATGCCAGTGAGGTAGCTCAGCAAACTAAATTGCTTAGGCAAGTACAGGGAACAGGGTTCAATACGTAGGACTACATGCCGTGCTGGCCCCCATCCCAGGCATGCTGAGCCAGATGCTGAGACCAGGTGTGGTGCATGTCTGTAATCCCAAGCACTGGGATTTTTATACAAGTCTGAGCTGTGTAGTGAGATGCTGTACCAAATACATTAAAAAAAATGCTCAAAATCTCTATCCATTAAGTAAATGCAAGCTAAAACTACAAAAGGATATAACTTCACACTCAATAGGGATGGCTATAGTAAAACAGACAAAAGAGTGTGGGTGAAAAAAAAATGCCTTCAACAACTTTGTATGTGTCAATAACTATATAAATCACATATTAATAATTTTCTTAAAAATTCTAAAGTCAAATTATAGAAACTTATATAAGAACTCTGGCTGACAGATGCGAAAGTGCACACTTATGGTATTTCATGGTGTGTGACTATGGGTTTCTTCGGCGATAGTCACCCCATGTTGCCGTGCAGAAGGTGCCTGCACACTTCCATCTGGGGTCATGTGCCTGGTCCACAAGGCAGAAGATGTCCCTGGGTCATGCTTGGACTCCTGCTCTTGGGAGAGTAACAGAAAACTCATGTGGTCAAGGGATGGATGCATAGGCAATAGAGGTAGAAGGTAGAGGAAACCAGAAGAAAGAAAAGAAAAATCCTTTTAGCACGTATTATCATTTCCAACCCACCCCTTGGTTTATCTTTCTTGCGCCTCATCTCTCTGGTCCACATAGTCCCTGGCCACCTGGTATCCATCCTCCCTGTGTCCTTCCAGACCTCTCCCATGTCCAGGGCCAGCCGTGTGCACATGGTGAGTAACGCCATGGGTGCACTGCCTGGTATACCCTATGGTGCAAACTCTAGCAAGTGTAGCAGTCTCATAATCACAATTTGGAGGCATAATCACATTTCAGAAATGACAAATGAGGGCCGGAGAGATGGCTCAGTGGAATAAGTGCTTCCCTGGCAAGCACAAGGGCCTGAGTTCAATCCCCGGTTCCACCAAAAAAACAACAGAAATGACAAATGATCTCATCTGGTCTGTCAACTTTGATCATTTGAGAGTGGTTGCCTAAAGAACTGTGGTAAAAACCATTCTGGCATACTGAGGATGGTGACTGTGAAAAACAGAAAATAGCAAATGTCAATAAAGATACGGAGAAATTAGAATGCTGGGGGAAATGTAAATAGATACAGTTTCTGTGGAAAATGGAAGGATGATTCTTCAAAGAGCTAAAATAGCATTACCCTATGACCCAGTGATTCCACTTCTGGGCCAGAAGTGAAGGTGGAAGCTTAGGCAGGCATTTATACCTCTGGGTTCTTAGCAGATCTGGCCACAAGTTGAAAGGCAGAAACAACTCAAGTGTAGGTCAGTTGAAAGACAAATAGAAGGAAATAACATGGGCGAATCCAGAAGAAATAAAACAAGCCAATCACAAGAGGCCATGCACTGTGTGATTACAGTTATGAGGTTACCTACAGTGGTTAGCTTTACAGACAGGAAGTAGAATGGTGACTTTGGAGGGTTCTGACACACACACGCTGGTGGCTAATCTCAGAGCCCCGGCAGCTCCGAAGACTGCAGCACAGAGTTCTAAATCAGAGCTGTGCTTCTGAATCATGTTCTTAGCCTCAGCTGGGCTTGTCCTGGATGGTTAGGAACCCTGCTGATTGATTCCGACACCCAGCTGTGTTCATCCTGCTGGAGATATTCTTTTGTATCTCTCTCTCTCTCCTCTTCCTTCCTTCCTTTCTTCCTTCTTTCCTTTTCCCCTCCCCTGTATCTTTATTAAGAGAATACAAAAAATAGTTTTTAAAAACGCGTTAGAAATAATACAGAATTTCATTAAACAAAATGAGAAGAATTTAACAATTGTTATGCTGCATATTGTTATCTTCAAATTCGTTGTTCAGATTACCAGATATAAGCCTGTAAGGGTGGTCAAAACATTATAAAAAGTTAAAAAGGAGAAAAGAATTTGAGCATTAACTGCTTCTTTCAGTAGACCAGCAAAAATCAGCAGTACAATAATCAAAGCTAGCCTATGTATATACATATATAATTCTTTTTCCCTTCTTTGTTTTGTCCTTTTTCTCATCCCAGTTGTTCCTTCCTTTTGAATAGATTCTTTCCCTTTCACAGTATTTAATGTACCTTTCAGATTTTATTTACTCTTTCAGGTTCTTACACTAGGGAGACAATACAATGTTTGCACATGTGGGTCTGATTTATTTCAGAGTACAGTCTCTAGTTGCATCCATTTACCTGTAAAAGCCTCAAATTCACCTTTCTTTATAGCCACATAACTATAATACCACATCTTTTTTATCCATTCCTCAGTTGATGGACACTTGGGTTGTTTCCAGGATTTAGCTATGACAAGTCGCGCTGCTGTTAACATCAGTGCACATATATTGCTGTGGTATGATGTCCTTAGTTCTTCTGGAAAAGTACCCAGGAGGGGAATAGTTAGGTCAAATGGGACCGCTAATCCTAGGGGTTTTTTTGTTTTTTGTTTTTTTGTTTTTTGGGGTTTTTTAGAAATCTCCACATAATTCCATAGTGGTTGCACTCCCACCAATAGTCTGCTCCTATCTGTCTCTTTCTCTTTCTCTTTCTCTTTCTCTTTCTCTTTCTCTTTCTCTTTCTCTTTCTCTTTCTCTTTCTCTGTCTCTGTCTCTGTCTCTGTCTCTCTGTCTGTCTCTCTCTCTCTCTCTCTCTCTCTCTCTCTCTCTCTCTCTCTCTTCTTTTTTGTAATTTTCTTGTTTTGTTTTGTTTTGTACTGGGAGTCAAACTCAGGACCTTGTGCTTGCCAGGCAGGCACTTGTGCCTCTGCGCTATATCCCCAGTCCCTTTTTCTTTCTTTAAGATAGTGTCTTGCTGTATTTGAGATAGTGTCCAGGCTGATCTCTTTTTCCTGGGCTCAAGTGATCTTTCTGCCTCAGCCTCCCAAGTGCTGAAACTAACAGGCATGCTCTACTGCAACAAGCTAAGTGATTTATTTATTGGCTATTGTAACTGCCTCAGAATCCACTACCAAAAGAAGACCTGTTTGGTTTTGGGTTGTTGCATGGGGTCACAGGAAGGGACTCTGAAGATGCACAGTCTCATTCATCATATACAGGCCATATACAATGAGGAGCTACATATTCACTAGGCCATTCAGTGTCGGAGTTCCTCCAGTGGGTTAAGCCACTGCAGTAGTGGCCTAAAGAAAACAGACATGATGGGGGTTTTTTCTTGAATTTTCAGCCACTTGCTAGATAGTGTCTTTATTGTACTGAATTGGGTAAAAAGTTCAATCTGTCTACTCCTCTTGGGGGCTCTCCTCACCATCTTGGCTTTGTTTTGATTTATAAATTTTGAATTCAGTAGTGGAAATCAAGGAAAGTAGCAGCCACCAACTTCAATCTAAATCACCCACATCCTTTGTTTCTGTCCCGTAGGAACAAGGTTGGCTGTGTTTCTGATGGGGGAAATGGTATTTCTTTTTGCCTGAAGAGGAGGGGAAATGCCTTAAATTATTGGGGTGCATGACATTTACTAGAGAAAAATGTTTCACATCCTAAGAATATGATTGTAAATATGACCTCAATTGTGAGCCATCTTCTGCCTTCAAGTCTAGTAGCAGTTTCGGTGACACTGAAGGTGCCCAGCTGAGACGCTGTGTCACTTACTTGCTCCTGAATTCAGGGCTCCTCCTGGTCACAGGTTGTCGGGCCAGGGCTTACATGTCATCTCTGTTACTGCTCCATCAGATGGTGTAGAACACCCTGCTGCATTCGAGAGGGAACTGAAGATCAGAGAGATTTGTGCTAGCAGAGTGGCTACTGATTGAGCACTGGGCATCACTGAGCCCAGCAACGCCTGTGATGAGGTGTGTTGTGATTGCACTTGGTGGAGAAACAAAACTAGGGAGGTGGCACCGCTTGACCAAGACCACCGGCTAATAGAGGGCATCTCAGCTTTCCATCTTCAGAGCTCCTGCTCATCCACCTCCTAGTGTCTTATGTTAGAACTGGCTGGATTGATGTGCAGCTTTATTTGTTTGTGTTTGGTGTTTCATTTTGTTGAGACAGGGTCTCACCTTGTAGTTCAGGTTGGTCTTGACCTTGAACTCACTATGCGGCCCCAGCTGTGCAAGTGCTGGCATTACAGGCTTGTGCCACCACACCCAGCTTATGTGCATTTTTAAAACCAGATGTGAATATTCAAATCAGGAGTTTGTATTGTACTAGTTGTTCCTATTGATGCACTAGTTGATAGAATACAAAATGCTTTTCTTCCCTTGATTAAACCAAACTCTGTGCTAGCAGCAGCCCCTTCATGATCTCTCTACTGCACTGGGTTTTTATTACAGGCTGTTCTTGACCCCAGAGCCAGAGTGGCCTTTACCTGCCCACTAGATCATGTTCCCTGAGCTCACACCCAGTTGCTTCCATTCCCACTTTTAACAGCATGCAGACTCCTCCCTGCTCCAGCTCTCTGGTGCACCTTCTGTCAGCGATCATCTTGGTGACAGCAGTCGCCTTTTGGTTCCCTATATACCGACTGGTCTCTGAGATGGCCCACATCTCCAGAAGGGAGTAAGCCAATTGCATTAGTACATCCCCTGGTGTCAGGACACACTGGGCAGTGGTCTGAAGCACAGTTCCTGGGCCAGCGACAACGGCATCACCCAGGTGCTTCTCAGAAGCCCAAGCTCCTGCTGCCTGCCTTCCCCAGGCTTGCAGAAGACGCTCAGAGCCACTTGGGAGGTCTGACAGACCCAGAGCCAGAGGCACTCCCGCGTTACAGACCCATGGCCCCACGGCACTTTGGATTATTTTCACATTGTCCATTTTTTAAAGTTTCAAATGTTTTTCATTTAAAAAGAAAAAATTGCTTCTGGGAGGAGCAGGCACAAAGCAGGATGGCAGGATGGTGGCTACAAAAGGCCTTCACAGCAGAAGTCTAGCTCATTAGCAACTCAAGTATCAGGATGACTGGGAAAAACCAATGAAGGTTTTGTTTGCTTTTTTTTTTTTTTTTCAATTTTCTTCTTTCATTTATGGAATACTCTTGCCAAAATATTGTTAATACTGTTTCTTCCAGCTTCCAAATTTCAAACATACAGAACTGAAAGAATTGTACAAGGAAACTCAAATAACAATTTCTTCGATTCAACAATCTTTTATTGTACTCCAAGCATGTATTAGTATTTTTTAAAAAATCTTTGACTTTTTTTCCCTTTATCTGTAATGATGTTTGTTGGCTTTGATTGCCAAACTACATGAGAGGAAGTTGCAAGTTTTTTGACATTTCATCCCCCAAAGTAAGGACAGTTTCCACTTAACTATAACATCAATCTCACTTAGAAATTAAACAACTTATTTCTAGCTATCATTAAATATCTCATCCTTATTAAAAATTTCCCACCTAATAGGTTACTTTTAATGTGGTAAAAAGTAGCAATATTGTACACTTAGAAATGGTCATCAAATAACTATTTTTATGTATTTGATACAGGGTCTCCCTACACAGCTTGGACTCGTAGTAATCCTCCTGTTTTCAGCCTCCCCAGCACTGGGATTACAGGTGTGCACCACCACGCCCAGTCTCTGTGGCCAGCGTAGCATGCCCATGGGTGGGGCTGGCATACCCGGTGGTGCTGGGGATTGAACCCCTAAGCAGGCGCTTAGTCTGCTGAGCTGTCTCACCGGTCTAAACTTTAAATCTGGTTACGATGGTAATTTTTCCTCATCCACAGAAGATAATGTCATGTCTCTCTAAATCCTTACCATCTTGCCAGATTTGAACTTGAGTACACTAAAATCTTGGCAATTACAGAATTTTCAAAAGACTGTGATAGTGGCTAGGCAAATACCCAATTTTTAATTTGAAGTGCCCAAAGTGGCATGGAGAACAGCTACAAGTCCACTTAGAAACAAAGAAGGGGCTGGGGAGATGGCTCAGTGGAATAAGCACTTCCCTGGCAAGTGCAAAGGCCTGAGTTCAATCCCCGGTTCC
>NW_004524616.1:15665335-15671637 GCF_000260255.1 Octodon degus | reverse complement strand
ATGAGACAGTTTCATACCAAACTGGTAGGGCAGTTTCAATAATTCACACATTGCATACATTATTCCTAGTGATTAATCGCTGTACAAGATGCGGACATGATATCCTATTTACAAACACCATTAGAACAAATTGCTCTATTCATTAAGAGAATGTAACTATATATCTATCCTAACCACTTTGAATACACGGATACAACATGGACATTCATCTGTATACCCTTTTTTTGTTAAGTTCCGTTATTTGAATATTATAGGTGTGTAAACTCAGTAAAATATTCTGAAAGAGTCCAGTAGCCCATAATAGTATTGGGTCTTCCGCTTCACTGGCAATGTCAGAAATTGTTGACCTGAGTCCCCTATAGCTCAACATAACAGCATGGCTTTACTTCCTGTATTTCATTTTTATGCTTTTCTGCTGGATGGTTAGACCAAGGTAAAGCAGGACCTGTGCAACAAGAGTTGCAGCCTTTGGGTCTGATAAGGACAGTGAAATCTCCTCAGGACTTATCCTGAGATCCTGTACCTTAGATTGTAGAACCTTTGTGTCAGCCATGTGGATGAGTCACGGCCATTGCTTGGCTAATGTGCTCTCTGTGAAAGCCTGAGAGAATGTTTTCTCTCCAAGTGACTCTCCTTAGGCACACTCGACATCATCGATCACTTTCTTCTTTGGCCCCATAATTTCCTTGATCAGAAAATTTGAGATACTACTGAGTTAGATGACATTACAGTACAGGTTCTCATATATCCTGAGTGTTAATTGACCTTGGAAGGCTAGGGCCAAAATGCTGGCTTTCCTTGCAGCCCTCCTTTTTCTCTAATTTTGGTCTAGATTTAGACAGATCTGGAAGCTTCCCTGATGTAGTGACACTGAAGTTGACCACTTCAGGACAGTGGAGGGATTGCTCAGGCATGGGAGAGAAAGGATGCCACGGAGATACTAACAGATTCCAGAGCCCAGAAAAAGAAGAGAGCTTTATCAAAGTCCCAGAAGAAAGCTATGAGTGTGGAAGGTGGTGAGGGGCAGGGAATCAGTGAGATGAAAAAGACCAGATCCCACAGGCGTGAAGCCGAGACATGGGGACCACCTGTGTAAGCGAGCTGTGTGAAGACCTGGTGTCGGGCAGGCACAGACGGGATGGGATGTAGGTCCTGGTGTTGTCTTGTGTGGCTACCCAGGAGCTTGCAGCTGGACTTTATATGAAAGATGAAAGAGAGACAGAAAGAAGGAGTTTTGGCGTGAACAACCTGGCACATGCTGGTGCTGTGCACTGTGAACAACCTGGCAGAGTGGAGGTGGGCCCTGTCTTCAGGGTGCCGGGTACTTAGTGAAATTCTCCAGACTCTTCCTCCCACCTGCTCAGGTACAGATTCCCCATTTACTAGGATGTCTGCAACTACTTGCAAGCAAAACTAGAGCGATTCTGACCTACCCCCAAAAGAAAGGAGCCTAGATCTTGACTGATTGTGGTGATAGATTTGTGTTGAATGGTGTCCACGTTTTGCCCAGCTCACTAGGCCCAGGAATGTGCTCTGTGGTTAGAAAAAAAGCACAGGGATCAAACCAATGGCCCTTTGTCACAGGGCATCAGACCACAGCGCCAGCCCACCCTGACTGGGCCACTCTCTGCACTTTGCCAGGCTACTGCCATCAAGCCCTTCAAACCTCAACTTGGAAAATAAAAAGCAAAAGTTTATTTTTAAAAACATATTTGAAAAATAGTAGAAACATTTGAAAGACCAACACTTGCCAGTCAGGGCTGGGAGAGGTTATAATGCCTCACAGTGTCAATCACGGTATTCTTTCTGGAACTGATTCTGCATATACTGAGTGTCGGTTAGGTATGAAACAGTGTGGTGATGGAGTAGGAGGTCTCTGCCCTGCCTGGAGGACTCCCAGGCAGGAGGTCTGGGACAGCAGTGAGCAAGCTGCTAGGCATGGCTTCCCACATGAGCACACAGTACAGGGACCCAGGAGCAGGCAGAGGCAGCTGGACCCAGGCACGGAGCCGGTCCATGAGCTCCCAAGTCTTAGAAGATGACTTTCCTTTATGCCAACAGGGTTCAACTGAGGCCTGAGTTTCTCCACTCCAGGTTGGCCTACCCTGGTGGTCACAATGTGGCTCCCGGTGTCACCACCTGGAGACAAAGCTTTTGAAACCAGGTGAAAGAACAAGGTTCAAGTTTGCAAGTAGAGATGTCTACCCAAGTAACAAAAGAGATTTACTACACAGGAGAGAAGGGGACTAAAGCTGTGAAGGACCAGAGAGCTACAGGATAAAAGTCCTTCGCACTGGGCAGTTAGTGGGTGTGGAAATTTGAATGATGTCTATAAAACTTCAAGGTTGGTAGGAGGATTCTGGATACATTTGGTTTTCCAAATTCTCTGTATTTTTGACTCCCTAACATTCTTTTTTTAAAAAACAATTTAAATTATTTATTTATTTACTTGGTACAGGGTCTCACTGCGCTCAAACTTGCAGTGATCCTCCTGTCTCAGCCTCCACAGGGCTGAGATTAAAGGTGTGAGCCACCACACCCAGTTTCAGTGGTTGGCACAGCGTGCCTAGGGTTTAGGGTCAGGGTCCAGCACAGCATGGTCCTGGGGATTGCACCCAGGTCCTCATGCTTGCCAGGCAGATGCTTAGACCACTGAGCTATTTCCTCAATTTCCCTAATGTTCTAATTTAACTAGAGGTGGTATAAGAATTCCATTAATTTGAGAGCACTTTTATTTTTTGAGACAGGACCCTGCTGTATAGTTCAAGCTGTCCTTGAACACACTATGTAGCCCAGGCTGGCCTCAAACTTGTGGCACTCTCCTTGCCTCTGTTTCCTGAGTGCTGGGACTATAGAGGTGTGCCACCACACTTCATTAATGGATTTTTGAAATTCATTGTTTTGTCTCTTGTCCTTTAGACCTTTCCTTCTAACACAATCCCTGTGACCAGTGGCTGTAATTCTGTAGTAATGCCAGCTGTTTTTCCACCGCTCTGCATATCAGTAACACTAGCAAGTCTTGGAGAGGGCTGTATCACACCTAAAGCCTACTCTTGGTCAAACTCTTAAATCCACAAGATGAATTACAGGCTTAAGTAAAAGCTGTTAGTGCTTAATGGCATCAAAACTTTCCATTACAAATACTGTTTTTATTCTTTAATTTGAAAAAAAAAAATGCCTTGAGGAGTCTTTGAATTTCCAAGACTTGTAGATCAAAGATTTCTTCAGCTGTCTGAACTGTAAGAATGTTGAAAAACAAAAACAAATCCTTATCCTGCTATAAAATCCTTGCCATGTTTGTCTCCATGTAACTCAAAACGGCTGAACTGAGAAATAAGATTGGTAAATTTTGTTCAAAATCTTAAAATGCATTCAAAATGAAGTAATGGGTAATTTCAAAAGTATCCTCTATTCTGACCCCAAGAATAAATTTTATTGAATTTTCAACCGATGATCCAGAAAACTGTTAAGTAGTGCTAGGAAGAGAATAAAATTGATTATGGCTAAGGATGCCAAAATGTTTAAATTTATTAAAATTATTCAAGTCTAAATTATAGTAATTATGAGCTTGGTAATGGTGACTGCTGCAGCTTCTCCTGATTCCATACTAGCCCACAGCTACATGCATATTCTTTTTGTAATATGACCTGCAAAACAGCAAACTGTTTGCTTTGAAAGCTTTTGCAGAAAAAAAAAATTACACCATAACAAGCAACAGTTCCCACTTTGATAGTCATCATTTTACTGTTTCAGTATAAGGCTTGACAGGGTACAAGAAATAAACTCCTTTTAGCAGAAGGAGCTTTAGCTCGGGGTCACCTGGTCTCATAATCAATTGCCTGGGCACCAGAGCTGTAGCACTCCTAAAATAACTCTGCTGTCTCTGGACAGATAGTGCTTGTGTCCGGGCTTGTGCCATCATAGACGGCTGACAGGGCATGTGGTACACATCCCTGTGGTGGGGTGACGCTCAGTACCCTACATGCTTTCGGATGACAGACTGAGGCACTTCTGCATGTAGAAGCCATTTATTTCTTTCCAATATCCTCATTTACAATTGGTTAAAATTTATAAAATCTACCCTACAAAAATTGGGAGCATAAAAATAAAATAATAAAAAATGCATAAAAATAAAAGTAAAAAGATCCACCATTTGCACTGACTTTGTATGAACTCGCATTTTGTTCCATCTGCTTTTGAGACTGTATTTACACAATCGCAGTCAGGCTGTACACAGAATTTCTACTTCGTACTTAGAGTGGACGTTTCATCCTGTCGTGCCAAGTGCTGTGCTGTCAGCCACGATGGGTGTGTCCTGCTCTGTGATGTATGCCTCTAACCTTCATGGGACTCAGGTTGCTCTGTATTTGCCATCATAATGCTACACTCCACATCTTTATACATAAA
The DNA here is from genome assembly GCF_000260255.1 of Octodon degus. Classification (NCBI taxonomy): domain Eukaryota; kingdom Metazoa; phylum Chordata; class Mammalia; order Rodentia; family Octodontidae; genus Octodon; species Octodon degus. The sequence continues at coordinate 15,667,230 of NW_004524616.1, read as the reverse complement.
GCATTTTCAATATTGCTGTATTAGACAAAAGACTTCTGGTTGCAAGTCAAAGGAAATCAATTTGCTCTAGCTTAAGCAAAACGGATACATTGGCTTGTGTGGTGAAAAGCTAAGAGTGGACGGACTTCAGATGCCACTAGACAGGAAGCTAAGTGATGTCCTCAGGAATCTATCCCTTTTCTCCCTAGACCGGCTTCCTTCGTAGCTCACCTCAAGGTCCTCCTGCAGAAGAATCGCTGCTCTCTCCCAGTAACTCCAGCTGAAGTCCCATGATTGAGGCTCATTAGCACGACTGAGGTCAGAAATCCAGGTCTGAGTGGTCGCTGTAGCTGGGGCCAGGGGAAGCCTAGAGGACAGCACCTGCCTCTCCCACCCAGCCAGCTGTGCACACCTGGCTGCTGTGTTTCCTGAACCCACCTGCCTGCCCTTCTGAGGGCCACTGCTCTGGTTCTCTCTGCCTTTCTCCTCCCGTAAGGCTCACTGACCCCTCAGGCCCTCAGGCCGACTCAGAAGCCTGCCCTGGCTAAGCTTCCCCTGCTATGTGCATTTCCCAATGTCTTCTGCACAGACATTACTCTCGCGTTCTGCTGCCCATTTACGCTGTGCCTACTTTCCAGGATGCACAAGCGCTGACAGGGTCTGCAGCTATCCTCCCCTCAACAAATAAGACCAAACGAGTTCATGAAAGACTTTGCCAGACCAAGAGTCTTCCAAAATATAGGGTCGGCACATCTCAGGACAAGAAGTGACCGAAAGAACCCTGTGATTCTCTCAAAAGTAATTAATAAGTCAGTCAGCCTGGAGCAGGGAGCCAGGATGCCGCACTGTTCTTAGTGTGGGCCACCTTCCAAGGCAATCTGGGGAGCAGCAACAGTACAAATTCAGGTTCACTGCTAAGTGCTGCTTCTGTGTCAGCCTGCCTTAGAAATCCTGATAGCAGATGAAACCCTTTCTGAAATGAGTCTCACTCTCCTCTGAATTTGGAGACTGACTGCTCCCACTGTAGTGTGATAAAGAATCCTTGGCCTGGGGCCCCTGCTAGCCTCATACACTGGCTGGCTCCATCACAGCTGTGTGACCCCCTGGAACCCACACCTTTCCTTGGGACCCTGGGAGTGCTCTTTTCTTGCTGGCTAGGTTACTCTTCGAGGCCTTATCTGGCCCCTGGTTCTCCTTCAGGCCTAAGCTGCTCCACCTCCTCTGCACACATTTGCTTTGCAGCGCTTGTTATCCTTTTGGTTTTCTAGTTTTAACTTTCTTCCCCACCAGTGTCAGCTTCATCCTGCCTTTCTCTTTCCATTGCTATATCCCCAAAGCCCAAACTAGGACGCCATACATCAAAGACCTTCAACATATTTTTTTTGAAAAAAAATGAAAATCTTGTTCTCCAAGAGGATGGTGGTAATTTACACCTTTACAGTGGCAGGAACACGCACTTCCTCTCCCACTGGGGCAATTTTCTTAGAGTACAACTCTGAGGGGTTCTTCTGCTGCTCACTGCGTGCACTGGAGCAAGGGCGGCGCCCAGAGGACTGCGCTTCCCCATCTGAATTCAGCCTCAATCCTAAGTCCCACCGTGAGTGTAAGCAGGATTCCTCTATTGCACTCAGGCTCAGAGGAGTTTTCTAAACACTAAACATCAATGTATGTAGTGGGGATGGGGCTATGGATGCTTTTGTGCTTTCCTATCTAGAAAGGATATATCCTGTTGAGCTAGTGTTTTGATCTACAGAACTCTCTCTAATCTGCTTATTATCATTAGAGATATTTAATTTTATATTTTTAAGGGCTTTAAATATATAAAGTCTTGGGGTTGGGGAGATAACTCAGTAGAGTAAGTGCCTTCCTGGCAAGTGCAAAGGCCTGAGTTCAATCCCCGGTTCCGCAAAAAAAAA
>NW_004524616.1:15654815-15665235 GCF_000260255.1 Octodon degus | reverse complement strand
ATCTTGCAAAAAGAGCCAACCACATAAAAAGCACCTTTTGTCAGGAAAAATATCTATGACATACAGAAGATTAAATAACTCCAATCTCCCTTTACCTGAAAAGAATTGAATATAAAACAATAAACTTCACATCCAAATTTTTTCAAAAAAATCTTTAGCATCACTCAACATGGAATAATAAACTTACCAAAAACAAATGACTGTGTTCTTAAAAGTAAATAGTACAAAATTTTCTACTTTAAAAATAGCACCAATGAAAGGGGATGTCTTTTTTCAGTTTAAAGGCCCTTAAACAAGTGATTTACCAAAACTCATGCAAACTAAATTTTGAATGACTTTTAAATCTCTTGTGAACTAGTGTGAGAAATTAAAAGAAAGTTTAAAAAAAAACAGTATTTGAAGCATGAAACAGCCAGCCAGGCATAGTCCCGCGTGTGCGTGCGTGCACACAGACACACACCCCTGCCAGGCATGTTTCTGGCTCTGCCGGCTGTGTCACCAGTCAGCAACCTCGACCACAAAGGGCGTCTTCACATCTATCTTGCCACTGTTGAGGATGGAACAGCTGGTGAGTGGCCGGTCATGCCCATCAGTTGCTAGGAGCTCTATGGTGTGCACCACGGTCTGGTGAGAGAAAGCAGAGAGGAGTCCTCAGTCCTGATTGGTGTTGTGGCGGTCAGAACGAGTATCAGACCACCCTGAAAGCCCAAGGGGGATGTGAATTTTACCATTACAAAAACCACACAAGCTAAGTATGCAGAATTCAGAATGTTCAAATAGAGATACAGATGACAGAGAGATGACAGGTAGCAGGAAGAGATTCACCAATTACCTTCTCAAAGAATATATATTTTCTCACTTTTAAAATAAAATTTTGATATTCTAATACAGTTAGCTATTTAGTAAGCATCTACCTCCAATAGAAAGCATTTTTAATTAACTGCCACAGAACAGTGTAAGACTAACATGGAATCAGAGTCAGTGTAAACTCCACCTTATACCAGGTCTAGGTATTATTAAAATGGGCAAGAAAGCAGATTAAAAGTTGACCTAGTTCCAAGTTCACTCATTTCCAAGTTTCCCAAGCTGTTAATCTGCACATTGAATCCTAGACTCCAACACCACAAATGTGGAAGGACCACTTCTCTCCTGGGGCAGCTTCCCAAGCCAATGTATCACTTAGGTTTTGCATAGAGGAAAAACATCACACATTGAGAAAAAGGCCTTTGAATGGGCCCTCCAAATAGTCTCCAACTCCATTCCTAGACTTTGGTTGAGTAGAACCAAGGAGCGGATAGAAGATGTAGAAGAGGGCTAGGGAGATGGCTCAGTGGAATAAGCGCTCTCCTGGCAGGCGCAAGGGCCTGAGTTCAATCCCGGTTCCACCAGAACTGCCATGAATAAGACTGGGTCATTCATGTTTGGATGGATGTTCAAAACAACTCCCATGAAAATGAAATGTGGAAGAGGTCAAGAGAGGCGAGGCTAACCAAGATCTTGGTTAACCAAAGATAACCAAGTTTGGGTTGGGCAGACTTAATAGTGGCCAGTTTCAGAGTTGAGAGAACTATTCTGAATAGCTGATAAGAAATGCTGGGAGAGGGAGAGGGAGAGGGAGAGGAAGAGGGAAGGGGAAAGGGAGAGGGAGGGGGAGGGGAGGGGTGGGACAGAGAGAGAGAGAGGGACAGGGAGGGAGAGGGATGGAGAGGGAAGGAGAGGGAGAGGGAGGAGGAGGAAAAGGGGGTAGAGAGAGAGTTTTCAGAAGTACTCCTATGGGATATGAATTGGATCCTTTGCTCTGGAGAAATAACAGCAGATTCAAAATCTCTTAGTAATTACTGGTTGCTATACTTCATGCTTTTGAATGTGACTTGGTGTCTGGACTGAACCTCACAGGTTCTGGATACAGTATTTTATTTTCAATCATGATAAAAAAACACATGAAATAAAATTTGCCATCTTATCTACTTTAAGTGTACAGCTCAGTAGTGTTAAGCATACTCATTACACTGTTATGGAATCTCCAGAATTTTTTCATCTTGCAAAACTAAAACTCTATATCCATTAACTATCAACCCCTGACAACCACTACTCTACTTTATGAATCTGACTACTTTAGATACCTCGTATAAGCAGACTCACAGTATTTGTCTTCTTGTAACTGTCTTGTTTCACCTAGGATAAGATTCTCAAGGCTGCTCTTTTTAAATATGCATCAGAATGTCTTTCCACATCAATATTGAATAATATTCCACTGTGTGTATATACAGAGCTCTGATTTTACTTGGTTACATTAGACAGGGCTTTCTATTTATAGCTACTAAAATAAATTACTTAATTTCTCCATGTCAAGACTTTGGCTTCTGCTCTAATGCCCCTAACAATTAAAATGCCATGACATTCATAATTTATTTATTAAGAGGCCAGTCAGCATATAATAATGGACCTAACAAGCCATTTAAAAATTTAAATGAATCAAATCACAGTACTTTCACAAACAAAGCTTTAAATAGAAAATATATCAAGTTACCATCCCATCAAGGACTTTCCCAAACACCACATGTTTGCCATCCAACCAGGTAGGCTTGGTCAAGGTAATGAAGAACTGGGAGCCGTTGGTGTCCGGCCCCGCATTGGCCATGCTGACCCAGCCAATGCCGTAGTGTTTCAGCTTGAAGTTCTCATCAGGAAATGTCTCGCCATAAATGCTCACACCTGAGTGAGAAAACACACAGCCAGGAAACCAGCCTCTGATGAAAGTAACTTTCATGGAATCATTTCTTACAGCCCTACAGGATGTGTGAAGGTGGCAAAGATGGTCAAACTCAAGGAGAGGACAACATTAACTCCCCAGGGGAAGCAGGACCCGAGGGCCTGAAACAAAAGCTTCTCATGTGGCGTAAGACAGCAGACGCTTCTGGTCTCAAAGGTCTGGATCTCAATTGAAAAAGTCAGTGATTTCTCCTCTGAAAGGAGAACAGCGGGCCAGGATTGTGCCCCACAGCCTGACAAAAGAGTGCTGAGCCATGCTAGTGGCTCTACCTTTGTCCTACGTCCAGGCACCTGTCCCAGGTTACTCTGACTTTAGCACTGAACCAGGGTACACCAAGCACTGAGCATATACCCTCAGCTTTTTATTCCCGCAACAACCCCACAGAACCAGTATTCTTGGTTTATTTTACTCTAGAAAACAAAGTTATAAAACTGAAAATTTGAATTCTGACTACCTACAGCTGGCCTAGACATCATTAAGCACGGCAACTCTCTAGCCCAGAAGGTAACAGAAACTGAGAGTCCCCAGGGATCAGCCTGTACAGAAGAACCAGCAGGACACACATGGTGTGGAGTGTAACAAGGTATAGCACAAGCCCCTTCTCAGAGGAACTATGGACTGTAAGAAACCTCTGTCCAGTCTCTAACACCTGGAGAGCCTGTCCTGCCTACCACCTCTTCGGCCAGCTTTTTTATCCCTCTACGGTTGGCAGCTTCAAAATTCCGGCTCAGTTATAAGGACCAGAAGTGGCCATCAGAGTATAGCAACTCAGAACTGACTGGTCCAGGACAAAGCAGGTTGCCTAGTGGGAACTCCTCCCAGAAGGCTCTAAGCTAAACAGAAATTTCTTTTCTTTAAAACTCAGAGAACTTCAGTCCAAGGCTCACATAAACACTGGGCATCAAAGGTAGACAGATAAAAACAGAAAACAGGGCCACGTAAGGCTCAGGCAGTGTTGCTGCCAGCCTGTGTGGCAGGAAGGAGGACACCAGCTCTGGGAGGACAATGCCAGAGCAGCAGGATTTTATGGGGAGAGCTGGCGGAGCGGCAGCTAGGTTCCCTCCGTGAGTGTCTCAGCAAAGCACATGACCTGGAGGAACCCAAACACATTTCTTCTTCATCCTATGTTCTCACATCATGGAGCAAGAGCAACAAGTAATCTTCCCAGAGTGCCTGGCAAACCAAAGAGCTGAACGGTAGCTATTTTTGCTGTAAATAAATAAACCACTGCAACAAATATAAAAGGAGAAATGATGTCTGGAATAGCCCGTTTCTGCAAGAAAATATCCACCAAATGCTTCCTGCATTTACATCTTAAATGCAAATTACACTTAAATTCCATGAGGTTACATATGCAATGTGCTTGGGAAAAGAACTCTCATGTGTTTCAGCAGGAAGGGAGTCCACGGAGCTGGGAAATGACAAGCTAAAGGGGATTAGAAACTCTAGAAATTTAAAAGTATTTGTCCTTTATTGAATTTTAACTTTGTTTTGAAGACTCAGTATATACTGATTACTCAGCTCTCACTTAAATTTATTAGTAGAAAAGGTGACAATGCCAGATGTGGTGGCACCTGCCTATAAAATCCTTATAGGTTCTTCCTTAAGTGTGGAACTTCAGTATTTGGGGGATACCAAGGCTGTGCCTCAGGCTTAGAAGTGAGGGAAAAGAAAGCACAGGAGCCCTTACCCAGTGCCACCTCCTGCAGTGAAGTCCCCAGTCATTGTGGAGGCTGAGGCAGGAGGCTCACAAGTATGCAATCTGCCAGAGCAACTCATTGAGACACTGTCTCAAAATTTTGTAAGGGCTGAGATATAGCTTAGCGTCAGAATGCTTGCCTACCGTGTGTGAGGCCCTAGGTTCAATGCCTAGAACAAAAAAAAAGGGGGGGGGGCAACAACAAAACGAAAGCCTCCTAGAAGGGTGACATTCACACTCACATGTGGCCTCAATTCCAGCTTGTCCTTCTGGCACTAGGCCCCTCCTCCTCGGCCACACCCACACGCTGCTAGCAACCAGCCCAGGGGACCCTCAGCTTTTTATCACGTCTTTCCTGCAGCAGACACTATTCATACTGCTATCTGCTAGTGGTCTAGTATTTTTAATAACCGTAAAATAGTCTGCCAAAGAAAATCTGCTCCACTGTGGGGAGGCAATGAATGCCAAACCAATCCTATTTCGTATTAGGAAGTCTCTCTCACTCATCCTCATTTGCTAGTATTCTGGGAAATGAGGTCCTCAAAAATCTACACTTCTTAAAGAATCAGAATGGTCCTTATAGGTTTTTCCTTAAGTGTGGAACTTCAGTATTTGAGGGACACCATGGCTGTGCCTCAGGCTTGGAAGTGAGGGGAAAGAAAGCACAGGGGCCCTTACCACCAGTGCCATCTCCTGCAGTGAAGTCCCCGCCTTGGATCACAAAATCCTTGATGACCCGATGGAAGCTGCTTCCTTTGTATCCATAGCCTTTCTGAAGAGAGAATTTTGAGTGCATACACTAGTAGAAGTTACTCACACTCAAAGATAAACCCCAGTGTTCATCTGAAAATGAGAAAATTAAAGTATCTACAGAACTGATTAGGTCCAGCAATGATCTACTCACAGAAACTTATCCATAGGTGACCAAACAATAAACTATGCAAGTAAAGTTATTAATTTAAATAAAGAGTGTGATCTGCAATTTCACGGATTGTTTCCCCATTTTTACAAGTGTAAAGGCACTACTTAAATGAGATTTTACAGGAAAATAAAAGATAAGATGTCACAGATTCAAGTGACATCATAATTTCATACTTATTTTCCAGAAAGACAACTTTATATTTGACTCTTCAAAAAGACAATTGTATATACAATTAAAGGACATAAAACTCAGACCTCTCCTGTTGCCAGAGCAACAAAATTTTCCACAGTCTTGGGTACAACTTTTCCAAAGAGGCCAATCACAATTCTGCCCACATCTTTGTCTCCAATCTTCACATCAAAGAAGACCTGGTGGTAGTTGAAACACAGTAAAGCTTGTAACTTGGAAAGGACAAAATAAAACGAGGGTCAAAATTAACATCTGTGAACTCATGGGAAAGACTGCCCCCTCAGCAAACAAGGCATCAATTGAAACAACTGTGTGGGTGTGTTTCACTCACAAACAGTCATTCAACAAGCAATCACTGAACATCACCTATGAGCCTGGTGCTATCCTGAGCTTAAAGCTTGATTCCTTCTGAACCAGGAGTATCACGAACAAGACTTTGGGAATTCACTTCCCCTTCAGCCCCTAGCCAAATGCTGCTGCTATTTCCTGTTTCCTGGCTTTGTGGATGAAGATTATAGTGGCAAATGCACGCTTATTCATTTATGTTGTGGCCAGCTCAGCTCACCCTCAGGGTGCTGGCATGCCATGTGATGTCCAGGATCAAACTGGGGTCCCTGTGCTTACCTAAGCAGGTGCCTTAGACTGTTGAGCTATCTCCCCAGCCCCCTGATGCTCTTTTAAAAGGTAATGCTTTCTAGTCTATGAAGGAGAAAAGAAAATGGTGAGGAGAGAGGCCAACTGTCTAGGTTTATTTTTTATCATTTCAAACACTGCCAAATGTCCAGTGAGTTCATGACAGACATCTGCTGCCAAGGGGCTTAGAAGACGGTGAACACACAGCAACCCGCCAAAGCCACCCTATAAAGCGGCCACCCCTGCCTGGCCCAGCCTATGCAACAGGCAGCAAACATAGCTCCAGCCCTGGCAAAGCGCAGACACCGCATCCGTGGGCCACACTCCCAAAGTCACACAAGTACTTTGCTCTTTCTGTGTCACATCTTAGAACCAAAGAAAGAAAACAGCCAGAAGTAAGTATGAGTCCCTTTTTTGCAGACTAAAGCTTGGAAGTTCCTTGGACTTTTAAAACACACAGTTCCATGTGAAATGAATCTATATGCGTTTTGCTTCACAAATCACCACGATTCTCAGACAGAGGCTTGAAAAGGCCACGGAGTCAAAGGGCATTCTATTAGCGAGTTTAGATTATATGAACCAATTTACTGTTTGAATGGGTAAAAAAGACATTCAAGAGATGGCTTTAAAAAATATAAGAAGGGTTGTCAAAGAAAAAAGATATCTTGCAGGTTAGAAAAATCACTAAGTAAAGACTGTCAGGCTTTCCTTCAGACAAGGGCTTCTGCCAATATGTCAGTTCACCTGTCACGGGTGATGTGATATTTAGGGTTCCGGGTGGCATTTCACAATTGTTACATGACCAAGGCAGCAAAAGTTTTATTATTATTTATAGAGAAGAGCTTTTTAGAATGCATGAACAACGTACCTGCTCTTAGGAGAGACCGACAGAGCAGGAAGGGACAGGAGGCCTCATATGCAGCCGGGCAGCAGCTTCTCTGGGGGTCTCCCAGGCTGCCTGGGAAAGGCTGAGGGCAGCAGGCCTGGGAGGACAGAGCAGCCTCCAAGGGCAAAGGTGGCACAGGCCCCACATGCCTGTACTTCCTGGCACTAAAGCAGCAGCAGGAAATGGGACCCATGGTCACACTGGGGTGGGTGCTGGGAAAGGAGCTCCCCAGCAGGTACAGAAGCAGAGGAGAAGCAGGCCTCCGAGATGCACGCTGTTACACAAAAGAGGGCAGGAAAGAAGTGTCTAGACAGTACTGAGGAGAAAACATTTGGAGCACCAGGTAGTAGCAGGGGACTGGAAGGATGGGCAGCAGAGAAAGGCATTAAGCACAGGGGAGAAAGTGGACCAGGAAGAAGAGGGAAGGAAAGAAAGACCCGCTCTGTGTCTCGATATGCTTTCCTTCATCATTTAACACACCAACACCCCCACTTTCTAGGTGGGGGAGCAACAATCAACTATTATGGCTGATTTACCATAAGACAAGTAGGGGTGAGAGAAGTCAAACAGTTGGCCAAGGTGTCCCATGGACATGGGAGTCAGAATTTCAATGCAAGGCTATGTCTCATTTAAACTGTGGCTTCCTATTCATACAGCTTTCCGGGTACAGACAGGGAACCCCTAAAGGCAGGCAGCAGTGTCTTCTATTCCCCACAACCCAGCTTCTGTTCCCCACAACCCAGCACAGTGTTAGCATAAGCAGAATGGGAAAATGTTCAATGGTTCACAGACAAGTAATACTAAACAAGGGTCAGGGTACACCCCCTACAGCAGGTGGGGCTGCATGGCAAACCTGACACCAGACTTCTCTCCAAGCCTGTGAGACCCCTGAACATGAGGCCCAGCGCTGAAGCCCACAGGACACAGAGTACTCGCACACTGGGACAGGACAAACAGGGCTCTACAGGACGGGCCACTCAGCATCTAGGAGGGCAGCGACCGTCTGTGGGGCTCATGGCTGCTGTTTGGGGCAGGAAGTGGCAGGTCTGGCCTCGCAGATGAAGTGTGCACCACTCACAGGTCCTGTGGCAGAACAGCCCCCAGATTTCTGTTTGTCAACAAAAATCACAGGAGAGGAAGAATGCCAGGGGAAACGATACACTGAACAGTGGCCAACTAATCTACTTTTCTGCACTCAGAGAAGTCATTTTTAATGTCATTTGCCTGTGTGGTTAGTTGTTTCAAAAACGTCACTGAGACAGAATCCAACACAGTTGAATCTGTAGAAGGCTTGCCTACGCAAATAGCCTTCAGAACTTCATAAAGGTGGTGGGAAAAACAAAAGTAGGTATGTTAAGTGGCCCTGCAGGAATAGAAGGCAAGAAAGACCCTGACAGTGTCCTGGGCCTGGACTCCCGCGGCCATGCCTGCCCGTGCTGGTGGTTCTTCTAAATGGTTCCCAGGCCAGGTCCTACCTCAGAATCACTAAGTGCTGTTAAAGGTGAGTGCCGGCCCCCACCCACGTGCAATGCCTATGACTCACTCTGGGATGCTGCCTGCATCAGTCTGTTTTAAAAGCACTTCCAGGTGAAACTTATCCCCAGATGTTAAGAGACCTACTCTAAAGACATTATTAATCTAAATTTACACTTATTGTTGGGGGCATTCTACATTTTATACGGCAATCTCTCTCTCTCTCTCTCTCTCTCTCTCTCTCTCTCTCTCTCTCTCTCTCTGACTCCATCTGAACAGTAATTCCTGTTAGATCTCCAAAATCCATCTCAAGTTTCTCCCTCCTTCCCCCATCCCTAACTCTTCCCCCATGCAAGCCGCGCTCTGGACTCTGACAGGAAGCCCCAATGGCCTCTCAGGGTGGTCTCACTCAGCACCACGTTAATTTGTCAAGAATACAGCAGAGCATGTGACTCTTGAACCCCACAAGGCTTACAGCAAGATCTCAGGTTATAGTTACACCGCCTCAGCGCCCAGGCACAACCGTGGTCTCTATGGCCCTGCAGTCTCACTACTGCCCACTGGCATCTCACCCAGGGCCACTCTCACCCGGCCCACTGCGACTCGAGCTCCAGCTGTCCTGCCCGCAGAACTTGCACGTTGGACTCTGTTCGCCAACTGTGCTCCTGCCAGGCTGGCTTTTTCTCCTCCATCAGGTGTTTCAAATGTCACCCATCTGTGTCACGTTCACTTCCTTCAGCACCTCACAATTCTCTAACTTTCGCGTTTATGGTAGGTGCAGACAGAACGCCTCCGTTCAGCTCTGCGGCCTCGCACAAACTTTTCCCAAAGCTAGCACTGCCTGCAGATCCAGGGCTACTGAGCAGAGCGCGCACTTCTCAAGGCTGAGTTTTTCGGCAGCAGCGCTTCAGGACCTCTGGCCACGTCTGCAGATGGCCGAGCCTCGTCTCCCGCCCGCCGCGGTCCCCTGGCGCCCGCGACAGAGCGGTGCGCAGGGCTCGGGCAAGGTGTCCTCCCGCTTGGCGTACCCCGACCGACCTGCGCCCTCCCGCTGATTCGGATCGCTGCTTCCAGGGGGCGTCCAGCAGGAACCCCGCAGGGGAAGGCGCCTGCTGCGCACTCTAGGACTTCCAACCCGATAAAATCAGCTCCAAAGAGAACCGAGCCGGCCTGGTATCAAGCTGTCAGGACCGAGAGCAGCTCGAGTGGACCCCTCAAGCTGTCCCCCCCGCCAGCTCTTTCTCCAGCTGCCAGCACCACCCTAACCCAGGCCGGACCGGACCGAGCCCGCACCACCCTAACCCAGGTTCAGACCCGCGCAGCAGAACGCGCCTTTCCTCGCCTCTCTTGCCCCGGCAAGCTCGGCTCTAGCGGAGGCGGCCGGACGCAGCGCCCAGCGATCTCCCGACCGGCTCCCTCGCCCTTCCTGCTTCGTCCCCAAATCAAGGCGTCGCAGAGGAAGTACCGGGAGGAGGGGCCGCCGGCTCCGGAACCCCGGGCGCTCACGTCGGCGCGCCGTCCCGGGAGACCGGGTCCGCAGCGGCCCAGCACCCCGAGCCTCCGAGAGCCCGGCCCCGGACACCCTCCCCACGTCCCGGCCTAGGGGCCCCGGAGGGAAGGCGCCGCCCCCGCGGTCACCTTGGCCGTCACCAAAGGGCCTCGCTTGCGCACGCCCGAGGTCCCCGATGTGGGCTCGAGTGCGCAGAGCCCCAGGCAGAGCACGAGCGGGAGCAGCCGGGCTCCCGAGCCCATGGTCGGCGGCGTAGCAGCTCGGACCTCGGCCCCACAGCCGGCTGGGGGCAGGCGGCGGCACTGCGGGCTGCGCCTGCGCGCTGGGAGCGCGGG
>NW_004524616.1:15649599-15654687 GCF_000260255.1 Octodon degus | reverse complement strand
CGGAGGCGCGGGGCTCCCGGTGTCCGCACGCTCCGGCCGCCGCTGCCCGGGCCGGCAGCGCCGCGCTCCGACCGCAGGGTCCCCGCCGAGGGGAACGCAGAGTCGCTGGGCGCGCGGGCTCTGTGCCCGGGAAAAACTTTTCACTCGTTTACGCGTTTATTAGGGGTGAGTCTGGATCTCGGTCACCCCACGGAAGGAGCATCCAAGAACACTCCGGGCCTCATTCCTTATTAGCAGTGGGACAGACTTACCTACCCCAGGCCAGAGCCGTGGCCGAACAGAACTGTCCAGTGAAACCAAGGGCCGAATTTTTGAGTTCACAAGTGTAAGATGAGATTTATCTAAACTTAGGAATTATTTTTAGAAAGTCTCTGGGGACTTGGAAAAGTCCCCATTGTAATTTAAACTCAAAATCTCAAGCTACAGTGCCACGTACGAAGTCTGGTCCCAACTGTAGATGTAAATGCGTAAAGGTATTTTTTATTTTTTATTTATTTATTATTTTTTTTTGTAAAGGTATTTTTTAAATGGAAAAGATGCACCAAAATGTTCACAGTAACCATGGCTCTAAAATTAGGGATTTTTGTCTTCTTTGTAATTTTGTTCTCTCAGATATTCTACAGTAAGCAAGTAAATACTTTCTAACCTAGGGAAAAGTCTTAAAACTCAATCCCTTTTGAATTACGAATCTAAAGAAATTTTATACTTCACAATAATATTTCTAGATTGTTTAAAATTAAGAATATTGCCTTGACTTTTAAAAAAAAATCGGTGCTATGATTTTCAAGTCAGTCAACATTCCCTTGGATGATTGATAAATTCCTGTAAGTATGCCTAAAATAACCATTTAGGATAGAAGGAGTAACTGCTGCTTTTCAGGGATGGGATGAATACTTGTGAACTGTTTTTATAATTCAGTCCAGTGAGGCCTCCCGCCCCCCCAACTGCTAATAAGGAAAGAGGCCAGGGGTGTTCTTGGAGTCTCACTCCATGGGGTGACTGTATACTAATCTGTGCTCATCACTGTAATTGCTTTTTTGTCTGTCTCTGCTATCAGAGGTAAGCAGTACCAGAGCAGGAGTCATGTCTGCTTCTATTTTTTAAATTACCCATATCTGGTACAGTGCCTTGAATATAGTGGTAACAATTGATAAGTATTTGTTGAATGACTTAATGTATATAAATACTGTTTATACCATAACCCATTTATTCAAGGCAAAGAAATGAAGTATTCACCATCTCTCTACAAATTTCTTTTACTCCTTCCAATTACTAATACTTCCCCTCATTACCTGTAATCCTGACTTTTTGTACTAATGGTTTGATTTTGTTTTGTATGAATGGAATCTTACTGTAATTTTTGCTTACATTTGTATTTGTAAAATTTTATTTGTGTGTTTTGCATGCATTATTTTAGTGCTTAGCACAAGATGGGGCAATTTTTTTTCCAATTGTCCTCCCTTTATTCTCGGGACTGCAGTGGAGCAGTCATGCCCCAGTGCATAGCAGAGGTCTGTTGGTGGACACTTTCCTCTGTCTCATTGACCTATTTGTCTATTTTGTGTGAATACCACAATCTTAATTAGACTAGCTTTATAGTAAATCTCGTGTTCACCATCCCATGTTCCCTTAACTTTGGTCAGTAAATTCTTGGCTGTGCTTGACCTTTTCCATGCCATATAAATGGGAATCAGCTAGTCAGTTTCCCCATAACTGAGATTTTGATTGGGATCACATTGCCTTTTTGGATTATTTGGAAGGAGCTGACAAATTTACAATATTGAATCTTCCAATTCCTGGGCATAATATACTTAGATCTTCTTTAATTTCTGTCAGTAAGATCTTATAGCCCAGAAGTATCATGCATATTTTATTAAATTGATTTCCATGTATTTGTTTTTTTATGCTATTGTCAATTACATTTTAAAAAATATTTATTTTTCTGTTTGTTATATTGAAATAAAATAAACTTTATATAGTAACATATATACCAAACTTGTTAACTTACTTAATCTAATAATGTATCTGTGAATTATGTAAATTTTTCCACATGGATAATTATACCATCAATGAACAATGACAATTTTATTTCTTCCTAATCTTTACTTTTTATTTCTTTTTCTTAACTTATTTCACCGTCTAGAATTTAAAATACAAAAAAAAGTGGCAGGGGCTGGGGAGATAGCTCAGTAGAATAAGTGCTTTCCTGGCAAGCACAAAGGCCTGAGTTCAATCCCCGGTTCCGCAAAAAAAAAAAAAAAAAAAAAGAAAGTGGCAGCAGTGGAGTCCTTGTGTTTTGGGCTTGCAAGGGCAAGCAGAAGCACCAAAATGACACCCAAGATTTAGAGATGGATTTATTTGCATCCACGGGCACTGATCAGGATCTTTCCTGGAATATCAGGTCCCGATATCTAGTGGTCTAGGCCTTATATTGGATAAACAAGCAGGAAGAATGGCTTGTCAAGTGGGGATTGGTTTATACAGTGGGTATCATAATGACCAGCTATGCATCACAGCAACCAATGGTTTCTAAGAGACAGAAGCAACTGGGACTAGAACAGGAACCATTAACTGAGCAACTAAGAAACTGAAATATACTGGCTGGGGGGGGGTCATTTTCTGTTACATGTTGAATTGCCCTCCCCCCCCACACACACACATCAACATCTCACATTGCAGTATGTGAGCCTAATGAGAAATAATCTTTCTAGATACTATCAAGTAAGGTGAGGTCACAGTGGAGAGGGCGGACCTCCTCATCAGTTAGTGGCCTCTTAAAAGAGATGAGCCAAAGAGACACAAAGAACATTATGGGAAGATGGAGACAGGCTAAAGCAATGAGACTGCAGGCGGAGAGATCCTTAAGACTGCTGGCAGCCAATGGAGAAAGGAGAAGACCCCAAGGCGCGGGTCCACAGCCCTCAGGGCAGCCCTGTGATGTGGCACCAACAACCCTGGGAGCTGTGACTGCCCATTTCTGTTATTTTATTTTATTTTTTAATTTTTATTTATGGGGGAGGGGCCAGCTCAGCCCACCAGGGGGCGGGGTTGGCTGGCATGTGGTGCTTGGGGATTGAACCGCCGTCCCTGTGCTCATTTCTGTTATTTAAGTGTCCCAATTCAGAATACTTTGTTAGAGCAGCCCTAGCAAACTCACATGCCTTGCCTTTGTTCCAAATCTGGAGAGGTTTATCAATGCATCTATTAAAATAATCATACAATCTTTATCCTGTTAGTGTGTTTAACTTTCAAATCTTAGCCCAACCTTGCATTCTGGAATACACCCTGCTCGCACAGGCCTTTTTCAATATTTCTGAATGGGGTTTGCTAACAGTTTTTGTTTTTCTAAATTAAGGAACACCAAAAAGGGGGAGACATTTTTCCTGAGTTCAGGAATAAACAGCAGAGTGCAGCTTCCTAGTTCAGAGCAAGCTGATCCTCCGCGTTCCATCTTGGTGATGGTGGGTTAAGTTTGCTGGTTTTATGTTTGGACGTTTTCATCTGAACTGATGAATAAAACTAGACTGAAAATTTCCTTTCTTGGAATTTTGTCACTTCTTCTATCAGACTTTGACCCCCTACACAAGCTGACAAATGGTAGCCTTATTGTGGCTTGAAAGGATCTGGAAGATTGAGACGTCTTACTGGAGTGTTCGTTAGAGAGCATGTAACACTGCAGTTCTCTTTAGTGTGAAGTTCTGAGTTATGTGTAGCTTTCTTACATAGTTGAAGGAATGGTCAAGTTTTGTATTCTGCCAGTGTTTACATCTGTTTCGTTTACATTTTCAAATGTATTTGTATAAAATTGTATAACATATCTTTTAGGAGTTTATAGGTGAGCTGCACTTGGGGTAATGCCTCCTTTTTCATTCCTCATATTGCCTATCAGCTCCATTATTGAAGCTGGTAAATACAATATATTCAACACTTATATTTTAAACTTTGCTATGGCCTTTCTTCTTGGAGTTTACTGTTGGATTTCTGTCTTCTTGAGGTAGACTCTAAAGTCATCTATTTATTTTTAGAATGTCTTTTATGTGACTGTGCATTTAAGACATGTGCAATTAAGACAATTAAGACATGTTTCCCTTAATACAGCTTTAGCTGCTTCCTACAAGTATTTTCATTATTATAGTTAAAACTATTTTCCATTGTACACGTTTTGACCATGTGTTATGCCGATATGTAGTACCTTATTTCTAAAACATGACTTAAAAACATTTTGTTAGTAATTTCTAGTTTAGTCATATTGTGGTTGGAGAACATATTACTTTATTCTTTTTTTAAATTTTATTTATTTATTTGTGTGAGTGTGTGTGTGTGTGTGTGTGTGTGTGTGGCCAGCTCAGCCCACCAGGGGGTGGGGCTGGCTGGCATGTGGTGCTGGGGTATTGAACCGCGGTCCCTGTGCTTTTCCAAGCTTGTTCTAAGTAAGTGCTTTAGACCACTGAGCCATCTCATCAGCCCCTACTTTATTCTTTTATTTTGTCCTTGTTTGGTTCAGTATTCTACGTGCACATCCAGTAGAGCCAGGTTACCAGCTCTACACTCATAACTCTACCATGGATGCTTTTTCCTACTTGTTATAACAGTTACTACTATTTAAATATCTCTCATTGTCACTGTAGCTCATCTACTTATCCTTCTGGATCTCTACATTTTTTTTATATATTGTGAGACCACATGAGTGCAAATGAATTTTAAAATTAAATATTTGTCATTGTGTGATGTCACTCTTTACTTCCAGGAATGCTTTTATTTTTAACTTTAAAGTTTGACATTAATATAACATACCATCTTGCTTTTCGTTGCTGAATAGATGATTTAACTTTTTATAATTCCATTTTTATGCTTTCATTTTCTGTTTTAATATATCTCTTTTAAAGAGTATAAATTAGGGACTGGGGAGTTAGCTCAGTAGAGTAAGTGCTTGCCTGGCAAGCTCAAGGGCCTGAGTTCAATCCCCAGTTCCACAAAAAAAATAATAAATAAAAATAAAGAGTATAAAAAGGAAATTATAAAGTTAAATTACAACCTTGATGACAGACTGGATACAAGCAAGAGGTCAGGATAAGGGAGGATCAAGAA
>NW_004524616.1:15644631-15649499 GCF_000260255.1 Octodon degus | reverse complement strand
TCTTTTTTCTTATTGTGTCTTGTTTTGTTTTACAGTGCCAAGGTTTAATCCAGGACTTTACACTTTAGAGGCAAGGACTTCACCACTGAACCACAACCCAAGACCATCAACAGATTTTTAAATGAGGCTGGCTAATCTTTATCTTAAATAGAATAGAGAGCCTATTGCATTTAACATTGACTTACACATTTGGATTTGCATTCAATGTTTTAACAGTTTTCTTCCATTTTATTGTCCCCTTTCAGTCTTGTGTATTCTGATTTAATTAAACAAATTTTAATACTCCATGCTGTTTCTACCAGATTCATAGTTGTACATGTTTTATTACTTTTCATTAATTATTCTAAAGATTATAACCTGTATTCTTGATTCTTCCAAGCCTAATTTTGCCTGTTACTTTTAGTGCTTTTTAGGGGGTAATATAAGAACCTCAGAATAATTTTACCTCTACTTACCCTCATTGGAATTTTATCCAGTTATTGTCATGTATATTATTTTACCACCATAACATGTAATCATTATTGTCCCATAAAGTCATATATACTTAGATTTATCCGCATGTTTACATTACCACTGCTTTTCATTACTTCCTGTATATTTCTGCCTAAAACTCCCCTCTGGTATTTCCCTAAGTGCTAGGCTGCTGATGAGAAAAGACTTCTATTTGTCAGAAAAATGCCTTTATTTGACCAGCAGCCTTAATTTTATGTATTTGGTATGGGCTCTCACTAAGCAGCTCAGACTCATTGTGATCTTTTCATTTCAGCCTCTCCAGTGCTGGGACTCAGGTGTGCACCACCATGTCTTGTCTCAGTGGCCGGCTCTGTGCACTCAGGGTGGGGCCGACACAGCATGTTGTACTGGGGATCAAACCCAGGACCTTGCATCTGCCCAGGCAGGCACTTAGACCGCTGAGCTATCTCTGTGACCGCTCCTAGTCCAGCCTTCCTGTAGGATATTTTTGCTTACTATAAAATTATTTTCTTTCAACTTCTATCTTCTATTATTTTGTTAAGAAATATGGGGGCCAGGGAGATGGCTCAGTGGAATAAGCACTTCCCTGGCAAGAGCAAGGGCCTGAGTTCAATCCCCGGTTCTGCCAAAAAAAATAAAAACAAAAAACAAAAAACAACAACAAAAAAAGAAATATGCTATTAGGCTGATTGACACTCCTTTCAGGAAGGTGCTGGGAGTCAAGGTTGGGACAAGTGCTCAAGTTCCCCACCACATCCTGCCCAGCCCATCTTTTTTATCTGAATGATTTTTAATATTTTTGCCACTGTATTTTTTTAAGACAGTTTAATTAGAATTTGCCTAACTATGGATTCCTTTTATTTTGCTTGGTATTTGTAGGCTCCATTATTCTATGACTTAGTATCTTTTGCCAATTTTGGAAAATTCTGTTATTAACTCTTCCTAGTCAGTAGTAACCAATCTATCTGACTATTCTACAACCATTTCTTTCATTTCTGTACATTCTTGGGTAGTGTCTTTTACACATAACAAGCATTTGAAGTGATATAGTATAAAATTACATAATTAAAATTATAGATGAAATAGAAAAATATAAAACAAGACTCAAGTGGTACATTTATGAATTATAAAAAGGTTACCTAATCTGCAGCCAGTTATCTTTTGTTATATCAAACAATGACAGTATTTTTATTTATTTTTTCATACTGGGAATTGAACTCACGACCTTGTGCTTGCCAGGCAGCTGCGGTGCCCTTGAGCTGTATCCCCAACCCAATAGTATGTTTTCATACCTCACTTATTATAGTTTTGATTTATCACAAAAAAGACTGCTGGCGTTTCATGTATTAATCATTGCTGAGCACCAAAAAGTACAGTTTCACTAGCCTTTTTCCTCCTACCACTCAGAAGCAGGTTTTAGATTTCTGCTATTTATACTGTAAATGGGCTTCTCAAACTACATTTTAGCATCTTTTAAAATATTTTGTGGGTAGGGCTGGCCAAATAGCTCAGCAGATTAAAGTGCCTGCTTAGGCAGATGCAGGGGCCCAGAGTTCCATCCGGGGCCTGCCCCACCCCCAGGGTGTGCTGAGATGTTGCTAGAGATTGCCACACCTGGAATCCCAGCATTTGAGAGGCTGTAACAGGAGGATCACTATGAGTCTGATCTGTGAAGTGAGACCCTGTATGTCCTGTACACCCTGCCCTAAATACAAAAAATAAAAAATAAAAATAAAAATAAAATATTTTTGGCCCACTGCATTTTTTTCCTCATTTATGTAACCATCATAGTTAACGCAAATGTAACCTTATTTCAAATATTAAGTGGACACATATATTTGTTAAGTTAAATTTACTCAGCATATAAATGCCTGAGTCCTTTAAAAATTACTAGCTATGTGATTATTTTTATTTATTTATTTATTGTCAGAACCAGGGATTGGACTCAGGCCCTTGCCAGGCAAGCGCTTATTCTACTGAGCTATCTCCCTGGCCCTACGTGATTATTTTTGCCTGGGAAATTTCTTTCAGGATTTAAAAGGAGGGAAGCATGCCGTCACCTCAGGTCATCAGGAGGCAGTTGGGTCCACTGGCCAGGGTTGGGTGACATTTTGAGGACTCGCAGGCTGTCCTTCTCTTTCCCTTTTGCTTTATCACATCACCTTTTTTCTAGAGTTCATTGTTTACCCAAATGTTCTTTTCTTCATGACAGCCCTATTAACCTTCCAGCATCAAGATCTTTAAGAGATTAAAAATGCATCTTGCTTTCATTTGCCAGCCTGGACAAAGTAGACCACCACTGTCTGTGACAGTCAGACCCAGGGGTGATCACTCTCCTGAGCTGCAGTGCTCAGTCGGGGACCTTGACACTGAGAACAAAGATGCCTGCAGGGAGTGTCAGAGGCAGGCTGTGTGTGGAAAGGGTTCCCAGGATGATCTGCATAAATGACCCGAGGAGCCTAAGAAGGGACACTTGCCGCACAGAGCAGGCCTTCGATAGAGGAATGGAACCTTTAAGAGCACCTACTGCGCACAGACGCCCTGCCCCCGGGACCCAAGAAACTCCATGACCTGTGCCCAAGGAATTGAAGCCTGTCAGAAACTTTCCTACACTTGCTTCTGTATAGTTCACGTGTGACAGAAAGTTCACAAATTGACAAATACAAAAAAAAAATTTTTTTTTTGAGAAATACCTAATTTTCAAAGTAAGTCATCAAGATGGTTAATTTAGGGGCCGGGGAGATGGCTTAGTAGAATAAGCACTTGCCTGGCAAGCTCAAGGGCCTGAGTTCAATCCCCTGTTCCGCAAAAAAAAAAAAAAAAGATGGTTAATTTAGGGAGCATGGAAGCACAGTTGAATTCAAATGTGGTAATTGGGAAATGATAAGTGGAGAATAGGTAAATACAGTCTTACAACTTAAATAAGAAGTTGGTTAAACATTAATTTTATTCTAAAAATTAAGGGAAATTTATTTATGGACTGGAACTAAGATCCAGTGCTGCGAAACCTCTGCTGGTCCCGCCTCACACCACATTGATCTGAGTGCTGGGTGTATCTTTCTTGACAGTTCAGGCAACCCTGTTTTTAATTCTTTTGGAGACAATCTGTTATTAAATTGATCTGTGTATTTATGTTCTGTCCTATTTGGTGTTATTTACTATTCACCAAGGCTGCCAACTTTTAAACAGTCTTGGTATAAATGTTTGTTCCTAAACCTTTGCTGATAGATGTGTTTTATGTAACAGTTATAGAGTCCATTAACACGAAGCACTAAAACACAAAAAGAAACTGAAGAGATTTATAAGCATATGAAATACCCTCACCAGAGACAGTTGAAATAATAAATCCAAAGTCAAAGGAACATTTGCAAAGTTACTACAAGCAGATTTATCTACTTTAAAATCTGAGTTGTGGGGTTGACTCGTACTATTTATTATGTTTAAAAGGTAAAATACAAATTGATTCTTATTGATAATGACTTCTCATTGTGTTAGAGAAAATCCTACTGTTAAAGAAGAAGAGAGAAATTCTAACTTAAACACTTCTATGCCAATCTCATGCTTGTGAAGAGAAATTGCTTGAGAATTTTTTTTTAAGTTGGAAAGCTCAAATTACCAGTATTTATCTGTGACATGCAAACACTTTTAGCACTTTCATTTTACAAAAATACCCGATTCTGAGCCCAGTTATGGCAGCAGCAGTGGCCTAGAGGGCAGGGTTTTCTGCACTCCAGCTTCAGATATAACTAGTACTCTCAGGCACAAACGCCCCCCTACAGAAGGGAAAAAGTTGGCAAAGCAAAATGGTGGCATCTGTCTCCTCGTTAAAACATCAGATTGACAAAGTCCATGTGCGCCTCTGCTTCAGAAAGTTCCAGCTCTTTTAAACATTGACATTCTTATCATGTCATGCTTGGTGCTGGCCATGGCTAACAGCGCCTGAGTGGATTTCTCTTTGAATATCTTTCTGCCATGAGCTGATAAGCAAGTCCCTCCTCGGGTTTCTGGTGGAAGGCTCTGCTTCAGAGAGAAATGCTTTGAAATCATCACGGAAGGAAGATGTGCCTTCTTTTCTTGATTTTTTTTTAATTGTTGTTGTTTGTTTACCTTGTTTTGTTTTTCTGTTTGAAGATAGCTCCAAAGGCTCAGAGGCTTCTCACTGAGCTGGCCTAGCACTAGGGTGGTGATTTAACATGTTTTCCTTGGAGAAAGACTCTGGTGTTGTATACATAGCCTGCATTCACCGTCACAAGGCTGATCCATAGAATAAAATTAGAATCAAATATAAGGTACACTACAAGCCACTACTTTGACATCAATCTTTATCAACTAGGTAATAATTTATGAGTGAAAATAAAATTCTTAATTGCTTCAAATGTGTGTCGAGAGTGAGT
>NW_004524616.1:15643260-15644480 GCF_000260255.1 Octodon degus | reverse complement strand
AGGTAGCTCACTAGAATAAGTGCTTCCCTGGCAAGCATAAGGGCCTGAGTTCAATCCCCGATTGTGCAAAAATAATTTATAAATTAAAAATTATAATAGAGGAAAACAAAAGAAAAAAGTCTTGTGCTGACATCCCTAAGTAAATACTGTGTTAGTATTTTGAGTTTTTCCTTCCAGTTTTTTCGTTATTGTGTTCATGCAACTTTGTGTTTTATTTTTTTCATTGAATTTAGTTAATATAATTTTTAGGATTTCTTTTGTGAAGTGTAAATTATGAGTTTAAAACATGTTTTTGAGCTAGACATAATCCCAGCACTTAGGAGCTTAAGGAAGGAGGATCACCATAAATTGGAAGCCAACCAGGGCTACATAAGTGAGTTCAGGCCAGCCTGTACTACAGTATGAGACCCTGCCTTTAAAAAAAAAAAAAAAAGAAAGACATACGATGATCTATAGAAATGAAAAAAATTTAAGTATCATTGCTCCCACAAGAATAAAATTGCTCAAAAGATTTTCAAATCTCATAAACACAGGTGTTTTTCAAATAGGGGAAATAAAAATTGAAACGATAGCAGGGAGAAGTATCCGAATCTAACCCCTTGGGACTCGCTCATCAGGGACAGTGCCACTGTCCCCACCTGCAGAGCCACACAGCTCCCATGAGCATCAGCACAGATCAGTGAGGCCCAGAGAAGAGTAGAGCAGGGGCGCGCCACGGTGCATGACCTAGCAGGAGGGGCTGCGGTCCAGCGCTCCCGCTTAACAGATGAGGACACTGTGGTCTCCAGGAGGGCAGTGACTCCATGCAACACTGGCTCTGCCACCAGCCAGGAGTCACCAGGGCTGTGGACCACTTCACCTCCTGTCATGGGGGGTTTCCTGGCTTGTGCACATATGCGTGGACTTGAGCTAAGAAGCCACCTTCCTTTCTGCCAGGGGCACATGATGAGCTCATTGGAATGATTCTGAAAAGGCTCTAAGTTTTCCATTAAATGACAGAACAGAAATCTTGAGAACTCAAGGCTGCCACACAGCCTGGAATGCTAGATCCTTAGGTTTGGAAAGAGCTTTATTTTTTTTTTTATTTTTTTTCTTGACTTATCTTTTTATTTATTTTTTTTCTACAGTTTTATTGATAAACAGCAATGAGACAGTTTCAAATCAAATCAGAAGTACAGTTTCAACAAATAATACACTGCATATATTCTTCTTAGTGGTTA
>NW_004524616.1:15626849-15634460 GCF_000260255.1 Octodon degus | reverse complement strand
CCACGCTGCGCCTGGGCTGGGACTGGTCCCGCTGGCGCAGGGTAGCAGGAAACTCTCCGCACACTCACCGGACCTGGGCTAGGACTGGGTCTCAACCAAATATATTTTGAAAAATAATAATTAAAAAATGAATATACTTATAAAAATTTTAAAAAGTGTTTTTTATGTTTGCAGTGCATAATGATTATGTTCGAGGGTGCACATGCACGTAACACACCTCGGTCCCCTTTATTTCTCCTTCCCCTCCTCTCTTCTCACCTTCTCTCCCTTCCCGCTTCCTCTGTCGCTTGGTCCCCTTTCCATTTGCAAAATATCTCTCTGTTTTCTATTGTCCATCCTTTATTTTTGCTCTTTATTTATAGTTTGAATTCTCATGCTTGTATCTTTATGTTTATGTATCTGATTCATTTCACTTATTTTCTTAAGATACAACTATTTTCTGATAAATTACTCAGATTAGTCATTTTTATGGCAGAGTTGTACTCCACTGTGCACAAATCCTGCATTTTCATTATCCAGTCATCTGCTGATGGTCATCTAGGCCATTTCCAAGTGTTTCGCTGTCGTGAGTGTGCTGCTATAAACGTGGACGTGTGCATGTCGCCGTGAAATGATGTCTAACTCTTTCAGAAAGAGACCTGAGAAGAGAAAGGGAGTTGGGCAGAAAAGCTGCGTGAGTACAGCCACTTTAGAAGAGACTGGAGTAAGATGGAAAAATCTTTTTTGCTACTGAAAATGTTAAAATTGGATCATATACGTGTTTGGTGAAAGTGTGTGTGAATGTAGTGACGTAATATGCCCTGCATGTCTATACTTAGCAAGAAAGTAAGACGGGGAAGGTGGCGATTTCAATTACTCGAAGTCAATTTGCTTCCTGTTCAAAGGGCCCTTGGCGAGGCTCCTGGTTGTCAAAGCCATTTTCCAGTTCAGCTGGAACCTCCGGTGTCTGCCCCTCAGTCCCTTGAGTGTCGGAGGCCATGCCAGATTCATCTGTGTCCCTGAGGACCTACTTTACAGTCTACAAAGTAGAAATACTATAAATGTTTGTACAACGGACAAATGAAAAGACATTCTCAGTTGCAAGGGCTGGATAACATACACCCTGTCAGATGGAACAGACCAGGGACCTCTGAACAGAGGACTCCTTGTGATCTGCCAGCCCATGCGGGTATTCCTTCCCTAAAATGCCCCACCAAACTATTTCTTCTATCCTTGGATTCCAATCCCCTGCTTGAAAACACAGCCTTTCGTGCTGTGTAAACTTCAAAACTATTCTAAGAGCATAAGAAGGCACCCCCAGGAAAGTGATTTATGTACACACAAAGCACTGTCTTCCTTATACCTAGCTTTAAATGAACTGTGACCTCAAACTACATGGATATTTTTAAAACCTATGTTACTCTCATGGCCATTCTATCAATTACGGTCTAGTCAAAGATGGAATGAAATCCTGCAGGGCTTTTTTTTTTTTTTTTTCCTAATGATCTCATGTCTCACTCTCATTTTCTATATCCTA
This sequence comes from Octodon degus, assembly GCF_000260255.1. Lineage (NCBI taxonomy): Eukaryota > Metazoa > Chordata > Mammalia > Rodentia > Octodontidae > Octodon > Octodon degus. The sequence continues at coordinate 15,632,944 of NW_004524616.1, read as the reverse complement.
TTTTGAGTATTAGGTCTTCTATTAGGAGTCTTGGAGTTCCAGAAGTCTTGTGGCTCCCTGAGCACTGGGGAGTCTTTCCACTTGATGGAACCCCCAACCCAATTTCTCTCCTCCCCTGCCCTCCACTCCCCCGCCTTCCATTCCCTCCCCTCCCTTCCTTGTCCCATTCCCTTCCAGCTCTTCCTCTCACTCTCTAGATTTCTCCTTTTGCCTCCTGGTTCTCCGTAGCTCCTTCATTCCAGTTCTCAGTCCTGGTCAAAGCATTCCATCTCCTGTTCTTGAGTCCTCTACCAGCGACTCTATTCTCTTGGACTACTTGCTTGCATGGATAGTAAATAGCAAATGATTCACCTGTGAATCAATACTAGATTTCTGCAATCTGCTCTTACATTAGCTGTTTTCATTGTATAAATAAATTAGAAATTGTATTATCATCCACAATAAATTTAAATTTAAACAGAATTTAAATTGTCTCTTTTCTCTTTTTCAATCATTTTTTTCTTTTAAAAACCAGAACTTCTTGTTATTACTTTATGTTTTATTCTGGTAGCATTGTTAGTTGACTGAGTTTTATGCCAGCTAGCTTTATCTACTGGACTGGATTAACTTTGTTTACTGGACTTTTGAAGAGGAAATTGGATCCTGGGTGCTGTTCCCATCAGTGGATTAATACACTAACTTTCACAGCTGAGTGTGGTGTCTGAGGGTGGCCCAGCTGGAAGAGGTGAGTCACTGGGGTGTGTTGGGAAGCTGTGTCTCTCACAGGCACTTTTCTCCTCCTTTCTTTCGAGTTGCCCTGAAGTGAGGAGCTTTGTTCTCCCATGACCCTCTGCGATGAAGTGCCCACTGCAGAGGCTGCTGGCTATGGATGGAATCTCTTGAAACCATGACCCAAATGAACCATTTCATTGCGTGTCAGGTGTTTTTGCTAGTGCAAGAGAAAACAAATTTAAGTGGTTATTCATAAGTATTGTAATTATCATATGTTCTTGAATTACATACTGGACGTGTATGTTAAGTATACTTATGTTAAAAATCTTACAATAGAGTAATTTTTAGAAATCAAAACTATAATAACAGAAATATTTTTAGGATTGCATTTAGAAATCCTAAAAAAGAAAGTTGAATGAATCAGAAAATGGATTTTAAAAATAGAAAAAAGGAGATGAAATCTAATACAATTTTAGGCAACTAATATAGTAATTTCAAGAATAGAAGGGTTTTTTTTTTTTTTTTTGGTTTGTTTTTGTTCTTGTTTTAAAGAGAACATAGAAAAATGAAGGGGAAAATACCATAAAATATTTTCTAAAAATTCCCAGAACTGCACAACATGAAGCTCAGCTGAACGGGCCCACTAGGTGTCCAGTATCATAAGTCAAAAGTATCCCACACCAAAGCACATCAACTTAAATTTTCAAAATAAGAAGATTGTGCAAGTCTCAAAAAAGGAAAACCAAAATAAGCCACAAAGGTTCAGGAGTCAGAATGGTTCTAATCTTTGGTTGTCAAGAGACAAAGGAGGAATGACTCCAAATTCTAGAGGAAAATGGGTCCAAGCTTAGAATGTGTTCCTAGCCAAGACATTGATCAAGCATGCCCCCAAGACAGTTTTGAACATGGAAGCTGAAGTTTGCCTTATGTCTCTTCTTTCTCAAGAAGCTCCTGGAGGCTCTGTTGCACCAAACCAACAGTAAATAAACCAAGAAAGAAGAAGATGCACAGTAGTGGTGCCAAGGAGCTTGGCACAGGAGTAGACAGCAGGTTGGTTGAGATGGCCTAAATGAGATGTCTGAAAAGACTTTAGGGACTATGGGTAGAACTCAGCGGTGCAGTGTGTGCCACTCCAATTCCTGACAGCGCACAATGAAAAAGAAGATGGGGGAGGGCTGTTGGCTAACCAAGGCAAGTGAGCCAGACAGAAAGTCAAGGCAAGCGCTGGCCCCGCCCCAGGGCGGGCTGAGCCCGCCAGAGTCCAGGCCTGGTGGTGCATGCTTGTAATCCCAGCACTGCAGAGGCTGAAAAAAGAAAGAAAGAAGAAAGAAAGAAAGAAAGAAAGAAAGAAAGAAAGAAAGAAAGAAAGAAAGAAAGAAAGGCAAGGCAATTATTACTTTTAGCAAAACAAAGTATGTGTTGCTGAGTGCATTTAATCTAAAGCTGTCCTGTGACTACAACGAGAGGACAGTGGTGTGAAGTGGATGCCTAGTGGAGTAAGAACACCGAATCTTCTAGAATGTACATGAAGACAAAACATCCAAAGCTGGGAACTTCTTGAGCACTGGTATAAAGGACAAAACTGAAAAGAAAAATAGACCCTAAATCTTCAATTATCATTTAATAGGAAGTGAAATTATAGCATCTAAAACAGAGGTAGCAAAAATACCATCACTTTACATTTAGCATTACTATATGACATATATAGCACTATATAGTATAACTTTTCTTTTTTTTACCAATAAGTGATACCTATTTCATATCACAGCAAACTATGATACTTCTTTTATTCTTAAATTTGTCTAATATCATCAGAGAAATTCATAATCAGGCATTCAAATATGTTTAGTTATTCCCTTGCAGCCTAGAAAAGGGAGTGGGGTAACAAGATTTCCTTTGTATTTTTATCAGAGGCATTATCTAGAATTTTAAAAGCAAAGAGTTTTCATAGAAAACTACAAATCGATACCTTTTAATTCTCCAATTTTTAACATTCACCTTAATATATATTTGTCTTTTTGAGACAGGGTTTCTCTATGCAGCTCAGACTGGCCTGGAGCTCACTTTGTAGCCCAGGCTGGTTTTGTACTCACAGAGATCTTTCTGCCTCAGCCTCCCGAGTGCTAGAATTACAGCCATGAGCCACCATGCCCAGCTAACATTCATCTTAATATTTACAAGGGGACAAAGAGGTTGTTCTTATAAAATAAAATATACTGGGGCCAGGGAGATGGCTCAGTGGAATAAGTGCTTCCCTGGCAAGTGCAAGGGCCTGAGTTCAATCCCCGGTTCTGCAAAAAAAAAAAAACAAAACAAAAAAAAACACCTGAATTTCTTGTTAGAAACAGGTTTATTTATTTAAGCTTTTTCTTCCTTACTTTAGATGTTGCATGTCTGAAAGTTCAAAGCCATCCCTTGATTATCAAATTACACCAACTAGAAAAGCAGTCTCTGCAAAGATGGCTACAGAAGTTTTTGTACTCGTGCTGACTTCAGCAGCAATCAGAAAACATAGTCTTCGAGGATGCTTGTCTAATGTGGAAAAAAATATGGAGCATGCGGGACAAAAATAGCTTAAATGTAGAGGCACTTGGGAATAATTTGGACTTACACAGTTAACAAAAAAAAAAAAAATCTCCAAAGTTATATTCACCAGAATTACATCCAAAAACAACGTTTTATTTAGCAACTAACTGAGATGAATAGCAGCTTCAGTAGCTCTAAGCAAAGGCTCTATTCATCAAATTTAAGGACACAGGCGAAGGAAATTGATTCATTTCTGGACCTGATTGAGTTTCCACAGTTAGATGCATTGGAAGGAGACACGACCTGCATGCGCCAGTTCTGTGGTCGCTGCCTGCATGTAATCCAGTCTGCAGTGCCCGCCTTCTCATCCTCCAGCTCGGCCAGGCCGTCCAGATGGAAGAGCCTCTTACCTCCGATCATTTTTAGGATAATCAGTGAAATCTTTACATACCTGTGATTTTCAACAGAAACCCTTGTTTCTCCTTGGAGATCCCTGTGTGTGTGTGTGTGAAATGGACGTGACTGAAGAATTGGAGGCCTGAAGCAAAGGAGGGCTCAGGAAAGGTGTGGTGTCCTCAGGCAGTGCCCTGAAGCAAAGGCCTCTTGTTGCACTGATTGTTTGCTCCTGTTCCTGTACTTACTATTCCTCCACATGATTTTGCAAGTCTGCAGGAAACAGAAGGTACTCTCCTTAGTATGTTTTCACTGCTACTTTCATGAGCCCTAGTTCAGCTTGTGTGTGTGTGTGTGTGTGTGTGTGTGTGTGTGTATTTCAGTACAGGCTCTACAGGGTCTCACTACACAGATCAGACTCTGTAGCGGTCCTCCTGTTTGCCTCCCAAGCATTGGGTTTACAGGCCCACCCCTAGGTCCAGTCTCAGTGCACGCCAGGGGCAGAGGGGGTGCCCAACCAGGCCCAGTCTCAGTGTGCCCCAGGGTGGGGGTGGGGCCGGAGCCCAGTTCAGCTTCTCGGGTGTGAGCTCCAGGGCTATCCACTCCTTAGCTCAAAGGAAGGTGCTTGGCAAGTGCTTGTTAGAAGGTGATTCCTTATCCCAGGAATTCAGCCTTCTGTGAATTCCAACAGCTGGGAGGCTGGTTTTCCCGGTGTGCTCCTGTGCTCTGTTGCTTGTTAACTCATTGCTGTGGGGTTTTAGAGGCTTTCTCTTGGAGTCAAAGGCCCTCCATGTGAACTCCAACTTGACGTATTAGCTGTGGAACCTCAGTTTTCTTCAGCTTTCTGAGAGTCAATGTCTTCATGTCCAAAAGCAAGTGACAACATCTTCTTCACAAGATTTCAGTGAAATTAAAATGAGCATGCACACACCAGAATTCTATATGCAGTACATATGCTGTCTGTGGTAGAATCGAGCACATCACAAATACTTAACAAGGTCAGTTTTTCTCTGTTTACAGCTCAAGTTAGTGATGAATAGAATGTCTTGGACTTAGTAATAAGGACCTATTTTAATAGTTTGAAAAGATTAAGAGAATTATTATATTATCTGAAATAGTTTTAGCTAAAATATTAAGTTCCCTTTAGAAATGTGTAAACTTATATTCATCAGCAATCTTTCTTGATACACACAGATATCAATTAAAAATGGGAGAACATATATATATATATATATATATGAAACATAGTACCTAAACACTCAAGGCATGGAGTATATGAGGTTTGTTTGGTTACCTAGAGCTGCAGAAGGGCCTTGGTTATTGGTAGGTTCTGGCCTAGTATGAATTGCTAAATCATCAAGGTTCCCGGGGTGATAGCTCAGTGGCACAAGTGCCTGCCTGGCAAGCGAAAGGTCATGAGTTCTATCCCTGGTATCAAAAAAAAAAAAAAAAATTAAATCATCATGATGGTCATCTAATATGGCTGAAGCCCTTAAAACAAAAGCCTTCTTTCTCGAGACCACCTCCACCCTTCTTCTCCAGCTCAGCCCAGGGTACAATATCCTTTCACCCTTCCTGCTGCCTCAGGTCTATCTAAACATCCCCTTCAAACTCCACCCCTGGCAAAAGGCCATGAAAGCCTCAGCCTCCCTTTGACTCAAAGGAGAGAATTCCTTATCTTCCCCATATTCTCTCCCTGTCCTCAAAGGAAACAAAGCCCCTTTCCCATGCTCCTTCTGCCTATTTCTCTGCTGTGCTGGGGGCCTGAAAAAAACCTATCAGTTATCCCAGGCGATGGCTGTGGCCTGGCTCCCAGCGCCAAGATCAGCGTGGGCCGATGGCATCTGGGGAGCTGGATGTTGCTGCGTGATGCCTACAGTGTGCTTGGTAATAAACTGAAGCAGTACCACAACAATAGCATATTCCAGCTTGGCCAAGCTGGAATAATTTTGACTGAAATTCATAGCAAGTACAGATGTCCAGTTTGCTTTAAAGGATTTTATTGCTAATTCCTATATAGTATAAAATAAATGATTTTACCATAGGTTTTTATTATTAGATGGCCAGAATCTCACAGTGACATGAAATGACTATAGCATTCTAAAGAAAATGTTACATTTTAATAATTTATATTTATTATGAATAAAACTTATAAAATTCATTATGAAAACTTACAAAATCCTCAACATCCTTACATTTTACTATTTAGATGTTTCAAGAAATCATCAACTAGCATACTCTGGAGATATAGTTTAGAAACATAAGGTCAGAGTAGGGTAACTACTTACTGGCTGTAGGGTAAGTAGGGTAACTACTTACTGGCTTATATATGCTATAAAATCCTATTTCATCAAACTTCACCTGTTTATAACTCAAGTCCTTTAAGACTATGCAAGGGAGAGATGAAGAGAGAGAGAGAAAGAGAGAGAGAGAGAGAGAGAGAGAGAGAGAGAGAGAGAGAGAGA
>NW_004524616.1:15620782-15626749 GCF_000260255.1 Octodon degus | reverse complement strand
AGTGGTACTTCACTTTGGCTTGAATGCTTTCTTTTTTTTTTTCCTACAGTTTTATTGATAAACAGATAGCAATGAGACAGTTTCAAATCAAATCAGAAGTACAGTTTCAACAAATAATACACTGCATATATTCTTCTTAGTGGTTAATTGCTGTACAAGATGGAAAGAGCTTTATAAAAGCAGTATTTTCTTATATTATAAAGTTATTCTGTCACTAAGAAGTTAATGAGAATTTGTCTTCAATACAGTTCTTACTGAAAGTTTTTCATTTTTCCTAATCTAAATTCCAAAATAACAGAAATTATTAGTCACAATGCTTGATGATTGAGTTTGCCTTGTCAAAAAGAGGAGTGCTGAGCACTATTAAATTTGTGTCCTCACTATCTTGGTCCATTCCTGGCATTGTAACAAAATACCTGACAGTAGGTCATTTATGAATAATATAAATTATTTGGTACAGCTCTTAAAACAGTTGTTTATAATTTCTCACTTTTTCACAAGAGGACTGGCAGTGTCTTTGCTGCTTTTCTCTGTGCTTATTTCCAGCCAGCCAGAGAGCACTCTGGGCTGGAAATCTATGGTGGCCTCATTGACACGTCCTGGGTGTGTGTGTGTCTTCAGTCTCCCTGTGGTCAGGCCAGCTTCCTGCAGTCCTGGAGCAGAGCTCCCAGGGGTGAAGGATTGCCTTCAAGGCCACTTGAGGCCTTTGCTGAAGAGCAAACAACCTCATTTCTCCCATAAGCCTATCTGTTCAAGCCACCAAAGCTGCCACCACTCAAGAGGTAGAGAAGTGGGCAAGTCGACTTCACTGCTGGGTGAGATGAGAGCTAAAGGAAGTGCAAACAGGTAGTAAGGAGGCAAAGGGGGATGCTACGCTTAGAAGTGAGTTGTTACATTGAACACTGGTTAACTGATAGAGCCTTCCAGTCTTTCATTCTGGAATTGGGTCGCAGGACCTCATTTGCTCAAGCCAATCTTTTGGGATTCCTCTGCATCATTTCTCCTGTGGAAAGACCAAAGGAAAGATGCTCACTTTCTCCCAGGTTACCTGGACCTTCTGAGTATTTGGGATGGGAAGGGATGCACCTCTCCTTGTTCTCATAGCAACACTGCCTCTGTGGGGGAGACAGACCGATCCCCAGGGGATGAATACGAGCAGAACGCAGGGCCCTCTACTGAAGCAGAGCCAATCAGGGCTCTCTCTCTCTCTCTCTCTCTCTCTCTCTCTCTCTCTCTCTCATCATCATCATCATCATCATCATCATCATCATCATCATCATGTCTCTTAAAGATGAATATAAACCCAGAGAAAGTAATTGCTAGGCAATTTCCTCACCGTAGGAACTTTGGACAGTGTACTTGCACAAACTAGCATGGTTTTGCATCACTAGGTGACACCACTTTTGAGACCACCACTGACTGTGCAGTCCATCATCTACTGGATGAAAGGTCATTATGGGGCACGTGATGGCAAGAGAAAAAATCTGAGTTGTCCTAAGTTTAATCACAAAGACTGAAGAATGAAGAGAGGAGAGTTAGAGTTGCTGCCCAGTTATATTATAGACTAAGAACCAAAGATCCAGTCACATTCTCAAATGTCTCTTAAAACCTTATTCAAATGCTGTACCACCGCTACATCCTTCGGACAGCCCCAGCCCCTTCTGGACAGCCACAGCTGGTCTAGAATGACCAAGTACTTCTCTTTGCAGACAGCCTGCCTATCCCAAAGCTTCCAGCTCTGCCAAGTCCCTCCCCTGATAGGTACAGTTAATGTGATGGGTTCCAGGTACCTTATACCCTCTTTCTTCAAATTTTAATTACTAAAAATGCTTTTAGCTGTGGTCCAGGAGAAATGGTTTTAAATACCACCTAGCCTGTTGCTGGTAGTTGTGAGAATTTGTCCCAGGACATAACATGGTCTTCTAATGGCTAACATCCATAATGCTTCAAAAAATCTTTTATTTCAGAGAGTCTTTGATCTCTAGAGGTTTGATGCAACAACTGTGTGTGTGTGTGAAAGAGAGATAGAAAGACAGAGAGACAAAAATAGAGACAAAGGGGAAGACAAAGGGAGAGAGAGGCCAAGGAGATGGCTCAGTGGAATTAGTGCCTCCCTGATAAGCGCAAGGTCCTGAGTTCAATCCCCAGTTCAAAAAAAAAAAAAAAAAATCCAAAGGGAGAGAGAGAGAGAAGAGGAATCTGCTCATGTGATTATGCAGGCTGAGAAGCCATGATCCATCTGCCAGCTAGAGACCCAGGGAAGCTGGAGGTATCATTTAGTCTGGATTCAAAGAGCACAGAGGCTCTAAGACAGGGATGGTGCAGATCCCAGGAAGCCCAGTCCAAGGGAGGAGCAGATGAGCTGAGATGTCCAGCTGCTCCCATAAGCAGGGGTGGCAGGGTGACAATGCCCACCCACACTGGGGGAGTCCATCTGCTTTACCAAGCCAGTGATTCAAATACTCCTGCCACCCAGAACCCCACACAACCCACCCAAGAAAAGTCCACTTGAACTGACACATAAAATGAATCATCATATTCAGTCTCTGACCACTAATATTTTGACTTTATGATAGTGTGAAAGTATATACATTCAGTAGGAAGCACACTTTGAATTTGATCTTTTCCTGGGTTGATGTGTGCAGTACAACCCGCCCTCCAGATCCCGGGCAAAGGTGAGGAGCCCAGTGAGCTTCAGGACCGCAGAGTCAGACCAACACATTGATATTAATATGCTGAGCTGTAAACTCAAGTGCACCATTTCTGACACTGCCAGTCATGCAGATAACCCACTACTATTACAGATTACTGGACTATATTGGATTACTTTGCTAAATTCATGCACCTACAATATATGAATGGCAATGGAATACCCATCTCTGACAAATATAAACAAAAATGGGGGATATAAATGAAGGACCATTTTGTAGTGAAAAAAATATACATCTGTATATATAAAATAGCATAGATATACAGCTACTTTCTCTTAATTCAATGAGAAAAAAGCTTTGAACTAATAGCATTTAGACAAGATAACTCGTCTGCATCTTGTATTATGGACTACTACAAAGACAACAACATGCGATGTATTAATTATTGTAACTTTCCTACTAACCTGTTTTGAAACTATCTCATTGCTACTTCTTTCTCAATAAAATTATTTTTAAAAAATGAAGTTTGAAAGGCTAGTTGTATTAAATGTACTTTAAGCTTATGACATTTTCAGGTTGCAGGGGTTTTCAGCAGTATATAATCCTATCATGAGTTAGAGAGCATAGATAGATAGATGATAGATGGATAGATAGATAGATCTAGCTATGATTGTTATATAAGTAACAATTGCATAATATATAAGGTTAATATAGTAGTCTGTATGGTATATGGGAAAATATAAAGTCAATCACTTATGCATTCATGTATGTAACCCCAAATTACATAGCTACTAAGGGGGAAATAGGGTTTATATTAGTGATTACTCCACAAGGCTGCCCCACGGACTCCTAATGAGAAGCCTTGGAGCCCTCAAGTGCACCCCATCTTAGTTGCAACAGTGTCTCCTGCTAAGCCCCGGGGCCAGGCCCTCCCTGCTCCTCCTCTCCCACCCAGGGACAGCCTCCAGTCTGGGCACTTAGCATCCAGTACCAAATTGAGGATTCTGTGTCCCAGATCATAATGTGGGGGATTCCATTCCCTTTAGGCTGTGGCCTCACTCAACATCTTTCTAATTTCTCCTAGCACTGTGGAGGCAGGAATGTTACGAGTGCATTCGCCTGTGAACTGTCCATGTGCAAAGACATGCACGCTAGCTGCGTGGCTGTAGATCGCAGTAGCTTTTGGCCACCCTACTGAAGCCTTCACATTAGCCTTACATAGAAAATAACATAATAGTATTATTGTAAGAAAGATTTACATAAAGTATATAAGAAAACTAAGCAATATTTGTTTATATTTTATATTTGTTAAATGAAGTATAATTGACTGATTGTTTTCAATTCTTATTTCTATACATACTAATCTCAAAGTTTTTCCCTGGACTTTTCTTTCCTCTTAACTGTTTGACTTCCATTTAAGGAAAATTTAAATTGACAAATTATTTTTTTGTTTTTCAACTCATTTATATTTTCTTTGATAGTTATTTTCTTTTTTTTCTTGTGATATGATTCTTGGTGTAAAATGTTCTTCATCACTAAGCATCTTACATTTTTCTAAATGATTCTTTGAATATCCAAAGTGTACTTCAGATTTTGTGACCCACAACAAAACAAAATAAAACACAAACTCTGTGTGAAATATTCCTGAGTGCTGAGTAGCTAAAGAGTCCTTGTGACCTCCACAACTTCCTGTTGTCCCTGCACAAAGTGGTGGCTGCCTAGGTGCTGTCAGCCTCTTCACAAGGCAGAGGTCTGTGCAAGAGCCCTCTTTCTTTCTTCTTTCCTTTTTTTCTTCCTTCCTTTCTCTCTCTCTCCTTTCTCTTTTCCTCTCCTCCCCCTCCTTTCCCTCTCCTGAGATGCCTGACGGTCAGGCCTCTGTCCTGGATGGATTATTCAGCCAGAGGACATGTGGGCATTATAGATCCCTGAGTGTGTGGTCTAACAGCTCAGGCTAGCACTGTTGAGTCATACCCAGTTCAAATAGAACTGCAGAACTTCAGGTTGGGAGGCCTTGTGTCATAACTCTGTCTTCTGTTCTGCTAGTGTGGAATCCTTTTAGCAGGGGTTGCTGACTGGGACACACTGGGTTACTGCAAGATGGAAAACTGGATGATGTGTCCAGAGTACTTGACATACGTCCTGACTGACCCCTCAGGAAGCTGCATGTGATGTCTGGGAACCACTTCAGTAGCTCACCTTTCTGGGTGTGTCCAGGTGGGTCACAGATGCTTAACCCTAGGCTCTCTGTCTAGAGCTCTTCCTGTTCTGCTTTCTGGCCACCATGAACTAAGCAGCTGTGCCCTGCCATTCAGCAAGTCATGGACTGAACCATCAGGAAAAATAAGTCAAATAAATGTCTCCTTCAGGTGTGGTGCTGGGCAGTTTGTTCCAACCAGCAGGAAGGCTGACTCACATACCATGTATGTTCAGTTGGAGGACATGACCATGCCTGGCTTCTCCAGTTCAGTAAGGGTGGACTTAGAAAAGGCTCCTTTTAAAATTTAAAACAAGGGCCGGGGAGATAGCTCAGTGGAATAAACGCTTCCCTGGCAAGCACAAGGGCCTGAGTTCAATCCCCAGTTCTGAAAAAAAACAAAAAAAGGTTCTTAAGGATGACCTGGGGCGCGGGATCCTGAACAGACCCAGAGCACAGGCCTGGCAAGTGAGTAAGATGACCTGTGGCCGTGGGATCCTGAATAGACCCAGAGCGTAGGCCCAGAGAGTGAGTGAGACAACCCAGGGCGGCGGATCCTCATTCGACCCAGAGTGCAGGCCCAGCAGGGAACCCTTCAGCAGAACTCCCTGCAAAGAGGCTAGAGGCAAGACCCAACCAGCTGATTCAGGAGCAGAACATCTTGCCAGAGTGACACAAAGGGCTCAACTCTAACGCCTACAGCAGAAAGAAGTGGAGCACAGCAGCCAGATCCAAACAACACCCACCTGGAGGAATCTGAACTTCATAGATCCAGACCTGGTGCTAAGGTAATAACTCTATCTAAGCTCTACACCAAAGGTCAAAAGACAGTGGCATACAAAATGACAAAGAGAAGGAACAAAATGCAGTCTCAGGCACCGAGTTCACCCAGTACAACTGCAGATGACACTAGCACTGAGGAAACTGGAAATCACATACCAGATATCTCGGAAATAATAGCGTTGACAGTAAAGAATCAACTACAGGAAGGTATAGAAGAAATCAGATCAGAAATAATTTCAGAACTAAAAAATGTAGTGGTAACTATAATCAAAGAAGTACTAAGTGCTTCTAAAGAATACACTGATAAAAAAATAGAGGAGAATATAAAAACGATGGAAC
>NW_004524616.1:15573054-15611192 GCF_000260255.1 Octodon degus | reverse complement strand
AAAGAGAGAGAGAGAGAGAGAGAGAGAGAGAGAGAGAGAGAGAGAGAGAGAATAAAAATTTTCTGGTAGTATTTCCTAAGTCCTTTAATATGTAGATAATTTTTCTTTCATATTTTCAAATTTCTCATTATTGTGAATGGGGGGCATTATTTGCTAACAGGGTAATTAAACATTAGGCCATTAAATGGTGAACTCCTAAATATGTTTTCTTCCTTTTTTTTTTTTTTTTTTTTGTGGGACCAGGGATTGAACTCAGGCCCTTGCGCTTGCCAGGGAAATGCTTATCCTACTGAGCCATCTCCCCAGCCTTTTTTTTTCCTTTTTAAACTCTTTTATTTATTTTATTTGGTACAGGGTCTCACTACTCAACTCGGACTCCTAGTGATCCTCCTGTTTCAGTCTCCCCAGTGCTGGAATTACAAGTGTGCACCACCACACCCAGTTTCAGTGGCCAGCACAGCTCAACCAGAGTTCTGGGGCTGTCACGGCATGCAGTACTGGGGAGGATGGAACCCAAGTCCCACGTCTTTGCACTTGTCAGGCAGGAGCCTAGACCACTGAGTTATCTCTCCAGTCCTATATGTTTTCTTAAGCTAAACATATCTTTAGACCTTCTCTCCTGTATTTTTGTTGAAAATATAGTGAAAATCTGCTTCAAGGGAGAGTGATGTATCTCAAATATCAATGTGTCACTCGCGCCCCTTGGGCATATAAAATGACTTATTCTTCTGTCACCTGTCTATAAAGGTGTGATGTGTATTTTATCATCCTTCCCTAATGTCACTTTTACAATGACACTTCATATCCTAAAAGTAAGTTCTTAAAATGTTGCCTACTTATTTTAACAAAAAATCTGTTCTATTTTTTTGCTTACAATATGTAAACTAAAGCTGAAAAGCTGGGGCTGGAGAGATAGCTCAGCAGTCTAAAGCACCTGCTTAGGTAAGCTTAGGCAACTGCAGGGACCAAAGTTCAATCCCCAGCACCACATGCTAGGCCAGCCCCACCCCCAGGGCAGGCCAAGCTGGCCACAAAAAATAGATAAATAAATAAAACAATGCTGAAAAGTTATAAATACATTTATCACTACTTAGATATTGAAAAATATGAAAGGAAGCTGTCTATATTTTTTACTAAGTATGTTTCTTGAATTTTACCTCAATAACAATAGTATCTAGCATTTTATAATCTTTTTACATTATATAAGTGCCCTGCATATCAAACAACGCTTCATTTTGTTCTTGCAGTAATCCTATATAGTGGATGGTGCAAGTCTTTACGGATAAGGAAACTGAAGCTCAAAGGGAGTTTAACTCACTGAAATGTATGACCTTTTTTGCACAAGTTCTTTCACTCACTATAATGTTTTTTTTATCACTCATTTATGTATGTATCTATGTATGTACATATGTATGTATTTGGTACAGGGTCTCACTATGCATCTCAGATTCATAGTGATCCTCTTGTCTTCAGCTTCCCCAGTGCTGGGATTAGGGGCATGCACCTCCATGACCGGTCTTAGTGGCTGGTGGTGTCCAGGGTCTGGGGCTGGCATGGCATGTGATACCAGGGATCCGACCCCAGTCTTTGCACTTGCCTAAGCAGGCGCTTAGACCTGAGCTGTCTCACTGGTCCTATAATGTTTTCAAAGTTCATCCACATTATATAGCATGTATTAGTACATCATTACTTTTATGAATAGTAAACTCCATTTTTCCCATCTATCACAATTTCTTTATCTATTGATGAATATTTTTTTTTCCACTTTTGGGTAGTCTCAGCAAAACTTCTAAGGACATATACATATACAATATTGTTTGAGTACCTGTTTTTTGTTCTTGTGAATATAAACCTAGCAGTGGAGTTACAAACATGAGGTCCTCTATATGTTCTGTTTTTGTTCAAATAAGTAGATATGACAGTGTTCATATGAAAATTCTGTTGAATTTCCAAAATGTTTTCCTCAGTAGCTACGCTCTCTTATGTCTCCTCCAGAAGAATAAGAGAATTTTTGTGTTGCACTTCCTCTCTTGTATCAACACTTGCTCCCTTCAGTCATGTATGTGTTCAGCCAAGGCCATCCTCATGGCTGTGAAGCTGTATTTCACTGAGGTCCCCTAACTCCCTAACACTCATGTGGAGCCCCTTTTCATGTACTTATTGGCTGTGTGTATATCTTCTTTGGAGAAATGTCTACTCAAATCCTTTACCCCATTTTGAATTGCTTTGCTTCTGTACTTCATTTTTTTTTTAAAGTAGATTGTATTTTCTTCCTTCCAATTACACATGTGCATCATTGGAAATTTTAACTTTCCTATGCTAGCTACGCAATTGCATAGAGAAAGTACAACTGTCACATTCTTGAGGTGCTTTTACATTGTAAAAGTGTTTGTCTGTGTTGTATGTATGATTTGTACCTGGGACATGTTCATGTTCTCTAGAACCAAAGGATGAATTTTAGGAACAATGGAGGTTAAGGGCAGATGTAGTACCAGGTATCAAACTCAGGACTTCGAGCTTAGCAGGCAGGTGCTTATGCTGCTGTGGTATTTCCCTGACCAAAGAGCAGAATATATTTATTGGGAGAAAGAAAGCTTCTGTTTGAGAGAGGGACAAAAGGGACCTGAGTGGGTTTCCCAAGAATCTGCCTTTTCTACGGTTTTTTGTTTTTGTTTTTTTGTATTTTAATGCAGGGTCTCACTATGTAGACCAGACCGTGATCCAGCTGTGTCCAGCCTCCCAAGAGCTGAGATTACAGGCACATGCCACCACACCCAGTCCAGTCTCAATCATCCTCTCAGCATACCCTAGGGACAGGGCCTGTAGGGCAGGCTGGGGTTTGGGCAGGCTGGGGATCAAACCCCAGCCGTTGTGTCTACCTAAGCAGGCGCTTGTTGAGCTATTTAGCTGGCCCTATTTTCTAGGGATTTTTAAAGAGCAAAGCCATGAGATTTGGTGGGTCTAAGGTGGAAAACATAGGAACTCAAAGGTGAGCATGAGGTAAGACAAAACTATAGTCCACCAATAAGATTGCAAGCATAATTACTCAGGTAAAACTGATTAGATCCAGGACCAAATGGGGAAATAAGTCATGACTAAATGCAGGACAAAATGGGGAAGCAAGTTATGTAGCAAGCAGGCATGTATACAGAACTGGGGCTTTTCCTGTAGGAGGTTGGGTTAGTGACTCTTCCTGGCTCTTTCAAGGTGATTGGTATCTATTAGAATATCAATTCCTGATGTCTATCTTTAGGGAGGTTTGTGGCTGCATTTGTCTTTTGTCTTGAGGTCTGGCTCACAGCAGGAGCGTCTGTCTCCCACAGTTGCAAGGTATCTTCACTTCGTGCTGCCTCTTTCAAGGGCCCAGCCCTGTCTGACTGCCTATAATATTTCTATCTAACTCAGCTTCCTACAACATTACCTCTGTATACAAATGTAAATTTCCCCCGGGTGGCTGCGTCCTGGTGGAGTTCACGACCTAACACTTGGAGGAGAAGCGCATCTGTTGGTCCTTCACAGCAGCGCTGCTTTAGGCAGGCAGGCAGGGTGGATGCAGACTTCAGAAAGGGCATCACATAACACAGGCCTCAGGAGAAAGAGGTGTCACCCAATGTTCTGCTCTGTGTGGGAGAATACTGTGACTCCTGGCGGTGAGGAAGGAGCGAAGGGAGGAAACCAGGCGCACCAGGATGGCCTCCACCCTACACCACCCTTTGGCTAGTGGGCATTTTCTTGAGCCCAGTGGGGGAGTCCTCATACCTTTTATGCTGTGTTTTGGGTAGCTGTTTCCTTCTCACAGTCTCGGTACTATGCACAGCTTTCGTCTCAGGTGAACTAAGAACATGGACAAGGGTATTGTAGCAATTTGGGACAAGTCTGAAGGGGCAGCGGGGTGCTCCTGGAGCTGAGCCCCACCTGGGGCTGTGTAGAAACGAAAGTGAGAAGACCCCAGCAGGAGGGAGTTTAGGAGCCAGACTCCTGGCTGGTTTCCCACAGGAACTCTCCTAGACACACCTGCAGAAATTTCTGTGCCTTTTTCCAATGTTGCCAAACAGTGTTCGAGATGCCAGTTTACAGACTTTTCTCTCCCTGTCCCCCTCCTTTTGCTGCTCCCCTTTTAATCAAATCATTGGCCCCGGTCTGTAATCTCAGGAAAAGAAATCAGCTGACTAGAAAAGCAGAAACAGACTATGCATTCTTTATCTTCATATTCCGTAAGCCTAAATATTCAGGGACCCTTAGTAGATTCTGGGTTTGAACAATATGTTTGAGAGAGGAAGAAGCTGTCTTTCCACCTGCAAACTAGAAACAAGACTGACCTTGTCTGTGGTGGGCATAGAGCAGCTGAGGCGGGTGCTGAGCTCAGAGGTGGACAGGAGTGCGGGTGCTGTGTGCATGGGGAGGGGAGGTAGCTGTACCCCGATTTCCAGTGGGCCTACAGCATAAAGCCCCAGGGAGTGAATGGCTAGATGGGATGTCCCCCAAAATATTCTCATCCTAACAAGGCTTGGAGCATGTGGGCATGTCACTTTGCACAGCGAAAGAGGACTGTAGGTGTGAGCAAGTGAAGGATCTTGTGGTGCAGAGTGTCCTGCAGTCCCCAGTTGGATGCACTGGGACCTTGGTGTCTTGTAGGAGAAGGTAGTGCAGGACAAGGGAGCTGAGACAGAACTTTGAAGAGGGAGGAAAAGGCCAGGAGCCCATGAATGCAAATGGCTGCTAGTCAGTGGCAGGAGCAAGTAAGGGCTTCTCCTCTAGAGGCTGCAGGAGTGAGCCTGACTGATACCTGATTTCAGCCAGTGAGACTCATTTGGGACTTCTGATCTCTAAGACTGTAGGACAGTATCTGTGGCTTTTACACAGCTGTGTTTGTTGCACCAGGACAAAATGCAGCCAGCAGAGACAGGGAAGACCACAGGAGGCTGTGCAGTGCGGCTCCTCAGTCCCCAATGGAGACCAGCAGCACCGGAAGCCAGCAGAGACCTGAGGCGACATGGCCAGGCACACTCAGGGAGCCACTCATGACCAAGAGGACCTTTGCACTCACACACCCAATGCCCTCTATGACAGGCATGGCTCACTTTCTTGTCAAGAGGCCAGGCGAGGATGGAAGCTCCTTCCAAATGAGGTGACATCTCTGTCCAGGCTAAATGGCCACTTGTAATATAAATAAAGAATATGATCATTTTTGTACATTGAGCTTGGGGCCTGAAATTCCTGCTCTGCATAACAATGCTTTCATTTCAGTCAGAGGGGAGAACACCCAGTGTTTGCCACATGCCTTATGCATGCTTATTGTAGCTCATCTTCACAAGCCAATAAAGCAAGTACTTCTCATCAATGTAATTTGTTCTTGAAAATGTGCCCAGTGGTGGATTTTTGGAATGAGAACTATCTTCCATTATTTTACATAAATTATAATGGATTCCAGGCTCATCCAAAAATTGCAATCAATTTGCTCCAAATACCACAGAACAGTTTAAATATCTCTGTAACAGTCCACTAAGGATCTCTGCATTGTATAAAGCATGGAGAAGAGCAGTCATCTAATTATTAAACACATCAGTGGGTTATTTTGTGTTTGAAACATAATACTATGCAGTATTACATACCAATTACAGTTTCCTTTTATACTGAAATGAACTGTAATGAAAATGAACAACATGTGTGTATGTCACAGATATAAGAAATGCCAAGAACACGCGGTGTGGTCTTCCCAGGAGGACAGCTGCTGTCTTACCAGTGGGTTTTACAGCGCCTCGCCCTGCCTCAGTTGTATACTGTAAGGTTTTTCTCTGTCCTGACAGTAAGAAAGCCTCCAATCCCGAGCAAAGACTTCACTCCTGGCCAAACTGGGGCAGTGAAAGAGGAGCTATTTATAATTTTATTGGGATAGCTGACATGAACTATGGGGGCAAGGAAAGATGTAGGGTTATTTCAGCATGAAGCAGTTCTGCAATTTGGACAATGAATTTTGGATGAAATTGTTTCAGGTTTTGTGGCAAATATTTGAACAGTGAATATTCAGTATTTTCTTCCTATTTTCCAGACAAGAAAAATCATGACTCAAGGAGAATAAGCATTTGCCGGAGGTCACAGGCACTTTCTGCAGTAGAGTAGGAACTCACACCTGGGTTTTGAGAATGATTCCAATGACTTTGGACTTGGACCGCTCATGAGACTCCAGAGAAACTGTTTTTACCTCACATTCAAGATGGAGAGGCACAGGCAACTCCTCTTTCCAGCCCCCTAACTGCCTACCCCTGGGGCTGATGTTCAGGGGCCAACTTAGACCCTGTGGGTCTACACAGGGGGGTGAAAGAGATGAAGAGCTCCAAGGCCTATATCTGAAATAAATAGAAGGGAAGTGGCAAAGCCAGGCCTCCCATCAGCATTGTAGAACTGCTGTCAATGACAGCTGTTGGCTCTTCCTGGTAGCCCATTTCTGCCAGTGAGTGGATAAACTTGCCAGCCAGAGTTAGGCCCCAGCAAATGATGACAGCCATGCTGTAGATCCTTCGAGAGTATTTATTGCTTTTTGCTTGTAACCACAACACTTTCTGCACCTCTTTATTAGCTCCCTTGGCTGCTTCTTTGGGCTGCCATAACAACATGTTGCCCACGAGTTTCCTTTAAAACAACAGAAATTTGTTTTCTAATAGTTTAGGAGCCTAGCAACCTAAAATTAAGCTGTCAGGTTATACTCCTTCCAAATATTCTGAGGGAATAGCAAAGGTAATCCTGAGCAAAAGTAAAGAAGGAAGCATTGTAAACTTGGACTTTTGAGCTTTGTTACAAAGCTATGGTGCCATAAACAGCATGGTACTGACTGGCAGGAAAACAGACATGTGGACAAGTGGAAGAGAACAGACGATGCAGAAAAACAACCCCAGACACATTCAGCTGTCTGATTTTCTATTTTGAGACAGGATTTCTGTATGCAGTTCTGGCTGGTTTTGAACTCACTTTGTAGCCCAGGCTGGCCTTGAAATTACAATGATCCTCCTACCTCAAGCTATCTGATCTTTGCCAAAGGGACCACCAACACATGTTGGAGTGAAGATAGCCTCCATTAAATGGTGGTGGGAAAACTGGCTATCAACATGCAGAAGACTGACTCTAGACCTATAGCTCTCATGTACTAAACTAAAAATGAATAAAATATCTAAATGTTAAACACTTAATCTACTGGAAGGTAAAATTGGTAAAACTCTTGGAGTCATAGGTTTAGGTGAGAACTTTCTGAACATAACCTCAATTGTGCAAGAAATAATATCAAGTCAATAAATGGGATCATATCAGTTTAAAAAGCTTCTTCACTGCAAAGAAAACAAGCAACAAACAAAGTAGACAGACAGCTTACAGATTGGAAAAATAATTTCTGAGCTGTTCATTGTACAAAAAACTAATACTTAGAATATATAAAGAACTCAACTTCTTAGGCAGGCTCAGGGACAAGGGTTCAATCCCCAGCATGCAGTGCTGGTCCCACCCCTGGGGCACGCTGTGACAGTGATTGAGGCTGGGCGTGGTGGTGCATACCTGTAATTCCAGCTTGAGAGGCTGAAAGCAGGAGGATCACAGAGTCTGATGTATGTGGTGATAGCGTGTAAACCTTGTACTAAATACCTAAAAAAAAAAGAACTCAAAAAAATTAGATTCCCCCTCTTAAATAAAAGACTCAATCAAAAAGTGGGCAACTGGATTAAATGAAATTTCTATTTTTTAGTTTTCTGAGGAATCCCCATACTAATTTCCGCGGTGATTGTACTAGTTCACACTCCCACCAACAGTGCAGAAGGGTTTTTTCTCCTACAGCCTCCCCAACATGTGTTACATGGGCTACAATAATTGCTTATATATGGCTATATTATTTGTTTTCTTAGATATTTCTATTTTTTTTCTCTGAACAGATATGAAATGAACAGATACTTCTCAGAAGTACAAGTGATCAATAAATACATGAAAAAATGTTCAGCATCTCAGGTCATTAGAGAAACGCAAGTTAAAACAAAACTGAAATTTTATTTTACTCCAGAAAGAATGGCTATCATCAAGAAATCAAACAGTAACACATGTTGGGGAGGCTGTAAGAGAAAAAAACCCATCTGCACTGTTGGTGGGAGTGTGAACTAGTACAATCACCGCGGAAATTAGTATGGGGATTCCTCAGAAAACTAAAAAATAGAAATTTCATTTAATCCAGGTATGGTAGGCATCTTCCCCAAAGAGTTAAAACATCGTATTATAGTGATTTATGCATGCTCACGTGCAGAGTAGCTACACAATTCATAACTGGTTCTTGGAATCACATGGGTCAGCAGATACATGGATAAAGAAAGTGCGGTATTTATACCTAATGGAGTACTACTGTGCTGTAAAGAACAAATAGGTCATTTTTAGGAAAGAAATATATATATTCTTTGTGACCATAAAGTTAAGTGAAATAAGTTAAATCAGATATACTAGCTTAAATATCACAGTTTCTCTTTTGTGAGAAACCCAAAATATAAATAAAGAACAAAATAAAAGTAGGTGATAGGAAATAGGGGGCCAGCCAAATAGCTCAGAGGATTAAAGAGCCTGCTTAGGCAGTTGCAGGGGCCAGGAGTTTCATCCCTGGGCCTGCTGTGCTTGGCTCTGCCCCTGGGGCATGCTGAGACTACAATTGAGACTGGGCATGGTGGCGTGCGCCTGTAACCCCAGCACTTGGGAGGCTGTGAACAGGCAGATCACTACAAGTCAGATCTACGCAATGAGACCCTCTAGACCCTGTGGACCCTGTCCTAAATACAACAAAAAAAAGAAAAAGAAAAAAAGAGAGAGGAAATAGAGGGGTAGCTCTTTTGCAAAAAAAAAAAAAAAAAAAGGGGACCGAGATGAAGATGAGATGGAGAGAGGAGACAGGGTGGGGAGAGATGGGGTGAAAGGAAAGCAGATGTGATATGTCTGAGTACCAGCTGCCCACAAGGTATGAGCTCATTATGTACCACACATGTGCTAAAAAGATTCTGGGGCAGGATTCTTCATGTTCTCTTCCAGTTTGGGTGATCCTCAACTTCTTCCTCCATCTTCTGGTCTTCCCGTGTGTGTGTGTGTGTGTGTGTGTGTGTGTGTGTGTGCATGGTCTCCCTACAAGGACAGCAGTCACTGGACTACAGTCCACCCTGTTCCAGTGTGTCCTCAGTTTAAATAAGAACATCAGTAAAGATCCTCTTTCCAAATAAGATTACATTCCAGGGTTCCAGGCACATAGGACCTTTGGGCAACTGTATTCAGTCCATTATATTTCCCTTCTACTTCTTACAAAATCACCACTTTGGGTTTTTGTCAAGACTCAAACATCACAAGAATAATCCACACATGGGAGAGATGTGAGTGCCATACCTGTCAGTACAAGGTCAGACGAGGCCAGGGACCTGACTTGAAATTGCGTTCAGTTCTTTTTATGAGGCAGGAGGCACCTCCATTTCTGATGGATTTTATGGTAAATATGGGCTAAGGCGGGGGAAGTTCTCATGGAAACTTGGGAGTGCTAATACTTCAGCGTCACTTCTTGCCATCACCACTATCAGGAGAGGCCTTGGGAAAGGAAGAAATAAATTCTCCAGAGTCACCTTATGTTTTGAAATCAGCTTTATAAAAATAGCATAAAGGAGTATAGAAGATGAGCAATTTTATTACTCAAGTTAAGGAATTTGAAAGATTCTCTCTTTAGGATTTCTTCTCAAATTATTTATGTCCTCCACTCCTAACTGTGGAGTCTTGTCTTAACTCTTCCTTCACTTTTTAAATTGTACTTTAAAAAAACTTACATAATCTTGTTATTTTTAAAAGCCACATCTTTGTTAGTACCACACACATGCAAGTAACTATATGAACTGACAGAAGTGTTAATTAGCTTGGCTGTAGTAATCATGCACAATGCATAAGTGTAACAAACCATCACATTGTACATCTTAAATATATACTGTTTTTATGTGTTAATTGTACCTCAAAAAACTGGATGGAGGCCACCCTACATCTAGCATAGACTGGATGTAGTACTTAGTTCTCCCTGATTTGCTGAAGGAATCCACCAGATATCTTTGTGCAGTGCAACTCCTGTGCCAGTGGGGTTGGGCTCACCTTGCAAGGATACCCTGCCTGTTCACCTCAGCATCCCATCTCATAGAGACGGCCTGGTTCACAGAGGGCCCTTGGCCAGAGGCTTGTTGAACAGGAGAACACCACACATGAGAAAGAGAGCAGTGTCCTTCCCCCGCTAACTGGATGTGCTCAGGTACTTTATCTTCTTTCCCTGTTTTCCTACACTAACATCTGTTCCTTTTGTCACTTTGGTGGTCTCTAGCATCTCTGTTAATGTGTTAGCCTGTGGGTCTTCTCTCCGGCTAGCAGACACTGCTGTTTGAGGTCTGGAGTTCAGAGAGAGCCTGAGCTTCAGGTTACAGGTGATCTCAGGCGTATATTCAGATGCAGAAGCATGGGAAGGTGACGCCTGTGGAGTCCACACAGAAGTAGCATGCTGCCCTGCTCTCTTGTGGAACTACATTGGTTTTATGGCAAGGAGATAATCTAATGAAGCTTATTCTCCTGAGTACAGATGTTCTTCATGAGGAAAACTGTGGGTAACTTATGACCCAAGTCTAGGACAAAAGCTGAATTATGCCACAAACTCAGTTTTTAGCACTTAAAACTGTGGAATCTCAAATACCGACTGTTACAATTTTTTGAGTTGGCACCCTTTGAGCACTTCTTTCTAGTCACTTGGGATAAACTGTTTATAGATAACTCCCTCCTGACTTTACTAGTTATCTCGGCTAGAGAAATATCAATTCTCCTTTCTCAAATCTTCCATTTTGTCCACCATTGATTTAACTTTGATAGTAGTAATATAATCTGAACATTTATAACACATACTGCATTTCAATTCAGACAAAGAGATGAAGATGGAGAATTAGATAATTAATTTCAGCCTTCTTTCCCATTTGAGCCTGAAAGAAACACAATGAACTGTTGGATGAACCTTTTTTTTTTTTTTTTTTGTCAAACTCAGAGATATGTGAATGGCCTATGTACACCCTAAAGACCCTGGATGAGGAATAATTATATACTGTAGTGTACTTGTCAATTCTTTGTTTAGAAAAGGCCACTCAGTCAAAATGTTTCAGTTAGAAAGCCCAATCACATTGAGATTCTGACATCCTTAAGGAACAACACAGCTCTAGCAGATGACCATCTTGTTTCATCAGTAGTTGACACTGTTTTTTGCCCAATAAGGGGAACCAACCCAGAGCCTCCCACATGCTAGGCAAGTGTTCTACCGCAGAACTTTACCTCCAGCTTCACTAGCTGGCACGTTCAACTCCTTCTTCTCCACTTACTTCTATGAGGTGATTCAGCTTCTTATTGTCTCTTTCCCGAGAAACTGCTCTTAAAGGACCTATCTCTAAATCACCCTGCCCAGGAGAAAAGATGCAGTTAGCCAGCCAGTTGTCTTTAGGAGATGTTGGACAAGACCAGCTGGTTATGTGCAGACAGCTACGTTGGACCAGGACCCGACTCTCCATCAAATTGCCTGGGGCCAGTGCATTGGTTCCATGCAGTACACCTTTATGTTACATCACTGTGTCTCACAATGAAAGCCAGGGACATGGCAAGGACAAGGTAGCTTCCTTGCCCCTGGGATTCTCTTTCTTCAAAAAACTGAGAGGGCCTCGGTAGTCCATGTCCTCGCCCCTCCTCTCTGCCTTCTCTGGTCTACCCATCTCTCACTACACTCCAGCACCCCAACATCCAGTTGGCAAGGGTTTCCTTTCCCAGTACATACATTTGTTTATTTTGACTCCAAAAGTAACTTAGTATATTTAACAAATGAAAATTTCCTTCAGTTTGCCAAGAGCTGACATTATGTCCAAACTCTGTGTTCCACTGAGAATTCGTGAAAGCCCTGTAGTTCAAAATTAATTTGATTGATTTCTCAGATTATTTGGAGGTCTTCTAGGACCAACCAAGTTCCTGATTCTTCTATGTGTAGATTAGATTTTGTAATGTTTTAAACTCAGATTTCTTGGCCCCATGATTACACTCAATGGGGCTTGTTTAGAATACCTCAGTGCTACTGCAGTGTGAGATATGAGTGCATCTGCTGGTCCACAGACGTGTGCTGGTATTTCCTATTACAGAGAAAATACATAGCGCACTCTAGCCTCATGCTTACAAGATCTTAATGGGAATTATTAGGCCATAGGGAAGACTTCCAAGAGATCATGGTGATGTGGTAAATTCCACTTGCGACAAGGAATCTTTTAATTTTCCTTCCCCCATTGGAGGAACTGTTTGTAAGGGTAGTTTGTAAAGGTAGTTCAGCTAGTTGGAGGTCTGTGTGAGAGCTTGTAGGGTGCTCAAGGGCAGGTACCCCCACATCAAGAAAGATTTAGTATAAACAGCTCCTAATTGAGGACATATTTAAGTCTGTAGCTGTTTGTGATTGGCATTGTGAAAGAGCAAAAGCTCTGAATATTAGGCAGAGCTGTGGCAACCACTCTATTAAAACAGGAGATAGACTCAAGCTCTCTAGGTGACCAGCCCCAACCTCTGCTCCTGCAGTGGTATGTGAGCATCATTAGTCACCAGCGGGCTTTGACTTTGGGTTTTGCCTTTGATAAGCCTCCACGTGGCTGAATTTAGGGCTGATTTATTTATTTGTGACTACATTTATTTAGGTACATGCTCATTCATTCACCAGTGATTCAGTAAGTATTTGATGAGAGCTTCTTTGTGTCTAACAGCTTGTCAGGTTACTAATATGAAAATAAAGCTGAGACCCTGTTCTATAGAACTTTATGTTTCATGAAAGATGAATACAGACCATATGTCAGAATTTAGTAGAGAACATGGTCATTCAGAATGTCAGTGCCAAACAAGTGATTCAGGTAGCATGATTCACCTGAAAGGTGAGTGCAAGCAGTGGGTTCCTCCAGGGAGCAGAACTTAGGCAGAACCGTGAAAGATGGGAACTTTTGGCAAGTATGGGATGGAGTAAAGGGACCTCACACTGAAACTCAGAATAAGCAATTGATTTTTGTATATTGATCTTCTATCTTGTAACATATCTGAACTTAGCTGATTCTATTTTTAAAGTTTATTAGTTTTAATAGTTATTTTGTGAATCCCTTAGGATTTTCTTTCTTTTTTTTTTAAGATAGAAAGATTTTCTTTATTAATGACTCCAACCGTATTTCTTTAGATACAGGAGTTCTGAACTCAAATACTTAGGAGAAAACAAGTTAAAACTGCATTATCCTGCAACTCATTACCAGTAACATATTGCAAAGTGAAACAGCTTGGAAAAGAGGGTGTGAAGGAAGGGGTGTGAGGGAGGGACTGTAAAAGAAAAGACATTAAGTTGATCAAGTGGAATTCCTTTTTTTAAATTCTTGGGAATTATGAAGTCCTTGCAAGCACAGCTTGTTTCCGCAGATTATTTTCCAAATGCGTACAAAATGGAACCCAAATGGAGAATCCCTTAGAACCTGGAGAGGTGCAACATGAAGGGCCACGATTATCCGGCAGCAAGTGATCCAGCCTTCAGTCGCCAGCACTTCCCCCATTCCCAAGAGTTAGCGGGATGAAAACGTCTTCCCCGTGATTGTTTTCATTTCTTTTTTTTTGGCATCTGGGCGTGCACGGTTCAGCACCTTGAGGAAGTCAGATGTTTTTGCCTGCATACGTGTGTGGATATAGGCCTTGGAGCACTTGATGTGGTAGTGCAGGCAGTCCCGGAACGTGTGGATCAGGTTGATGTTGTTGTCTTGGGCACTGGCATTGGTGTGGCGGGGGAACAGCACAAAGGTGATGTAGCCAATGTTGTCACCCACAGCGGCATCTGTGTCTTTTAGCTCAAGAGGAGGTTCCCTGTGGCTGAAGAGAACCTGAGGGGCAGTGTGGCTGGCTCTGTACCCTTCTTTGAACTCCTGCATGAACACTTTCCCAATGAGCACATCGTCATCATCTTTAAACACCGTGCTGAAGACAACCGTGACTCTGTCCTTTTTAGATTCAACATACATGGTTTCATCATCCCTGTAGTGGATAACTGCCCTGTTCTCTCCTTTCTTGCCCTCTTCTTGGAATTAGAAGTACTTCTCAAAGACAGAGGCAGAACAATTTTGCTTCAACATGCCAGCCTGATGCACGATGGAATCCTTGGATGCAGGCAGATTTTCAAGGTCATATAGCAAAGAGACATTGTATCCTGATTCTGGATTCACCAAGAAACTTCCAAACACCCTCTTTAACAACTCATCAGCACCATGTGCGTGAAGCTCCTTGTAGAATTTCAGAGAAATACTGACCATCACTTTTGTTTTGTCTCCATTAGGATTTGAAAGATGATAGAGGACCCCATCAAAATCTGCAAATGTCACTTCTACTGCTTCCGGTTTGTTTCCAGCAGCCGCGTTCTCGAACTTGAGCGTGAGCATCTCCTCGATGATGCGGTTGTTCACCTCCAAAAGGATCATGGCAGCGGCTGCCCTGGGCAGGGGAAGGAGCAGGATTTTCTATATAAGATTATATCATTTGTGAAGGGAGACCAGTGTGAACTTACAGCCCAAAGGACGAGGGCATATGGCCAATAGGCACTTGGAAATCACACATTAACTGTCCTGACAATACCAGTCCATATATGGATAGGATTATGATTTATAACCATTTAGAGGTACAACCCTATTGTAGAGTCAAAAGTGAATAAGTAAACTAATGACATAATTTTGGAAGGGCCTGTCATCTTTGGAGCCAATTGCTCCCACCCCATGAAGATGGAAAGAAAAAAAAAAAGGCAAGGTACTAGAATAATTAGCCATCAGAGTCAACATGTGATGTGCTCCTTACTTCACTAGCCATTACATGGATTACCTCCAGGATACCAGAATGTGGGAGGCATAAAATGTTAAGTAAGTTCTCAAAAGGGTAATGTATATACTATACAACATATACACAATGATGTATGTAAGATGTAACAGATGTACAGCATTTTCTATGCACTAAATATTTTTAGGACTAACTGAATGATCATAACAACATTAGATATTTATAGAGGAGCTCTTTAGATTATAGAAATGTTAATAATTTGTCTAATGTTACAAAACTACAAATTTAAATATTGAAATCAAGTTTGAACCTAAATGCCTTGACTTAAGAGTGATGTCAGAGCATTTACAAGGTATGATAAAAAATGGTGAATGTTACAATATTTTTAGAAATGTATTATAGTAAAAAAAGACCAGCAAGACAGCTCAGCAGACTAAGCACCTGCAGGGACCTGGGTTTGATTCTGGCACCACAAGCCACACTGGCCAGACCTCCAGGTATGCTGAGCCAGCCACTGAGTCCAAGCATGGTGGTGCTCCTGTAATCCCAGCACTGGGGAGGCTTAAAATAAGAGGATCACTACAAGTCCAAGTTGCATAGTGAGACCCTGTACCAAATACATTAAAAACTGTATTATAGTAAAAGATACATTAACATTAATCCTCGAATAACATCTCCTCACTTCAAAAATATTTACCTGCTGTGTATTCTTGAAAGTCCGAGGGGGGATGGAGGAGGACAAAGGAAAACAAGAGTCAAGATGAAGAAAGCTGAGTTCAGGTGGAGCCTCTTCTCCTGCTGGGAGAGAATCACACAATGACTACAGTACATTTATTTATATACTGAGAGGTTATTGTCAGTTGAAGCCCCTCTGCCTAGCAACCTGTTTGCCTGCTTTACCTTGGGCATGAGTTCTTGGAACTGGAATAGCTTGTTCATGTGGCTTGCCTCCAGTGTTCTGCATTCTCAGGGCAAACCTTGCTTTAGCCTCACAAGTGTAATTGATCTCTAGCTTCAGCTTCTCCCCACACCTCCCCACTTTTCTGTTTTGTAGTTGCAAGGGATGGGGGGGGGGTCAGTTGAAGTTGGAGGAGCTGTTTGGAGGACTCTGTAGAAGACCTTCTCATTCTTGGACCCTTTCCATTCTGAGTGAACTTATTCATTGAGGCTAAAGATTCCCAGTCCAAGGATTTCAGATCCCTGCATTCAGGAACTTAGCCCATTAACCTATAACAGCAGTCGACTCCCAGTGCAGCTGGCAATTGTCAGATGTTAGTGATTTGAGAGGTTTTGTTATAGCTAATATATTACTATGACATTGTTTTATACATCTTGTGGCTATACCTTTCTGCCAGATGTTCAAGAACAAGTTAAGGTCAGACCTGTATTAATCAATATTTTGATATCTATCAAAGGATGGATGTTAAGCCTTCTCAGGGTTTACCTTTGAACCATCTACGACACCTCTGTCAGCTGTCTGGATAAGCCATGGCCATTCCTTGACCAAGCTGCTTTCTATAAAAGCTTGGGAAACCTCTCCTGTGACACTCCTTAGGCACACTGCACACTATTGATCTCCTTCCTCTGTGGTCCAACAATTTCCTTGGTCAGAAGACTGGAACTCATCAAGTTGTGTGATGTTGCTGCAGAGTTCCTCTTATGCCCTAGGTCCTCATTGACCTCAGAGAGCTAGGGCCAAAATATTGGCTGTATTGCTAGCCCATCTATCTTTCTAGTTTTTGGTCTAGAAACCTCAGTTGCTGAACGTCCAGGGAAAAGGTTAGTGACATTACATAGTAATGGGAGCAGTGAGCTTAATATTATAATCTTATCTAATTATCAGGCACCTTGAAATACAGCATAGAACTGTTATTACCTACCAACCATGGATGTTCTAGTAGTTGAATCCTTGTATAATATTAACAGACAACAGTTATATAGTTTTAGATAGAAAATTTGAGATCAAAAGCCATACATAATATTGTAGCATGACAATCATGACATTTTTATAATGCATCTAAATTTCTATTTTGACATAAAAATAGCCTAATCAATCATCTCTATCTACTACATAAGCTTTTACCTAACTTTTTGACATCTAGTGGGATGTCACTGAAAAAATTTGTGACATTGTCTGTACTGCGTAATGTCTAGGCATCTCTAAGCATATACATAGCATATACATCGCATAAGTTTTTGTGAAAAGCAGAAGTCTGAATTTGAAAAAAAAACCTATCACCATAAATAATCCTTTTTTTTTTTTTTTTACATATTGGAAGACTGTACCTCTGAAGGTTTCAATACATTTAATTCATCATAAAATTAATAACTATCAATGGTCATAACCATATGGAAACTTTTGTTTTTAAATTTAGTATTTTTAAAATTTGATCCAGGGTCTTGCTATACAGTTCAGACTCATAGTGATCGTCCTGTCTCAGCCTCCCCAGTGCTGAGATTACAGGTGTTCACCAGCACACCAAATTTCAGGGCTGGTATAGTACACTTCAGGTTCTGGGACCAACATGGCATGCAATACCACGGATCAAACTCAGGTCCTTGTGTTTGCCAGGCAGATGCTTAGACCACTGAGCTATCTCCCAATCCCCTTAAATTTAGTTCTGTACCAAAGCATTTAAATCAGAAAACCCTATTGCTTCATTCTTAGAAAACCTAATCTTGGAGATCTAGCAAGTGGAGCAGAATGGCCAAAGCTTGTGGGGTGCATCTGAGTGAGGAGGCCCACAAACAGGTAGATATCTTCAGACAAAATCTTTTCCAGGAGGCTGAGGAATTCCTCTACAGGTTTTTTCCACAGAAAATCATAAACATGAGTCAGTTCTTGCAGGAGGACTCCCTCAATGTGGTAGACTTGACCTCTCTTCGGGCTGTAATGGATATCCCTATCTCAGACCCTCCACCCAAGGATGAGGAGATGGAAACAGATAAGCAGGAAAAGAAAGAAGTCCCTAAGTGTGGCTTTCTTCCTGGGAATGGGAAACTCCTGGTCTTCCCTGCTCTGGCTAAGCCAGAAGTATGGACTCTCAAAGAGAAGTGCATTCTGGTGATTGCATGCAATCCTGATCCCCAAGATGGAGGATGGAAATGATTTTGGGGTATCAATCCAGGCAAAAGCTCTGGAAAGGGTGAATGCAGTCAAGATCAAAGTAAAAGCTTTCCAGACACCATTTCTGGTACTTCTCAGATGTGGGAATGTTGTGGCGAAGGCCTCTAAGGAGACCCACATAACAGACCAGGCCGTGGCACATGAGAGAGATGAGGCAGCCTATGGGAATCTCAGGACCATGGTGCTGACTCTATGCAGAGCTTTAAATTATCAATAGCAGCAACCTGGAGAAAGTTGTCAACCCAAAGGGCAAGGAGATGCCATTTATGTATTGAGCCCAAGACTAGAAGAAAAATAAATGGCTTGTTTCTTACAAAAAACAAAACAAAACAAAAAAACCCAATCTTTTGATGATGACCAATGTAAACATATCATAATAATATATTTTCAGTAATATTTATTGGGGTGTTTCTGACAAAACTACAGTGATCACTAGGGCTTCCTATTAATAAGCACATAATTAATGGGATATAATTACTCCCAGGTAGCTGCTCCTTTATTCACCAAAAGGAGCCCTGACCAATAATCTTCCAAGCCCAAAGGATCCCCATTTAGTTCCCCTAACAACTTCTTTAAAATTTATGTATTTTGTACAGGGTCTCATTATGTAGCTTGGATTCATAGTGATCCTCCTGTTTTTAGCCTTCTAAGTGCTGGGATAACAGGCATGTGCTACCATGCCCAGACACAGTTGCAGGCTTAGCATGCCTTGGGGGCAGGGCTGGCACAGCATGTGGTGCTGGAGATCAAACCTCAGTCCCTGTGCTTGCCTAAGCAGGTGCTTAGTCCACTGACTAAGCTGGCCCGTTAACAAAATTTTGATGACCTATAAGAAAATCAATTTTCCTATCATTTTGGCCAGCTGATAACCCAGGTAAAAGCATGTTTTTGTTGTTGTTATTTTGTTTTGTTTTTTTAATAAGGGTCTACAGGGTCTCAGGGTCTCACTACATAGAGTGAACTTGTAGTGACCCACCTGAGTTCAGCTTCGCAAGTGCTGGGGTTACAGGCACACACCACCATGTCCAGTCTCAATTACTATCTTAGGAAGCCTCAGGGGCAGGGCTGGCACGGCATGCCAGGGATCAAACCCCTGGCCCCTGTGTCTACCTAAGCAGGCACTTTTTTTCTTTCTTTCTTTTTTCAGAATCGGGGATTGAACTCAGGCCCTTGCGCTTGACAGGAAAGCACTTATTCCACTAAGCCATCTCCCCGGCCCCTAAGGAGGAACTTTAATCCACTGAGCTATTTGGCCAGCCCTGAAGCATGTTTTCTAAATCTACAAGCCAAATTAAATCATGATCCAAAAATGTAAAAAAAAAACAACAAAAAAAATTTTGAGTGCAAATGAAAACAACTGTTTATAGGTAGGACAGATAAATATTATAAATAAATAATAGAGTGCACTCAAATATATTTTTGGTTACATCACCTGAGCATCCTGGGCCAATTTCTTTAATTGGCCCAGGTTGGGCGTAGCACTATGCTTGTCATGCAGCTGTGTAGCAGTCTCTGAGGCATCACTACCACAGGACTGAGCATCAGCTTCTTGAAAGATGGACATAATTCCTGGGTCTGGGTCTATGATACAGCCAGGCATCATGTTTTGGCACCCAGATAGGATGTTCAATGTTCTCTGGAAAGACACAAGTATACCTTTGGCCCCATATAAGTACTAACCTGGGTTCCTTTCATTGTCCAGTATGAAGATCTTTTCAAAGAATCCTTCTTAGCTTCTTTTTCTTTTATTTGATTGAATTATCTTTCTGCTGCTGTAATCCCAACCACAGTAGGATCTTAACATTTAATAGTATAATGCTAGTTGAAGTCTATTATGAGGTGTGAATTTTGTAGGAAGGGTTTCACTTTTGTTTTTGTAATTGAAACCTGAGAATGCAGGGAATACATTTAACAATTCCTTGACCTTGAGGGTTGTAATAAATTCCTGTGGTAAGGGAAATGTGAAAAGTTTTACAAAATATTTGGAAGGTAGCACTTGTATAAGCCAGGACACTGTCAGTGTCAAATCTTCTTGGGCAGCTTGGGGTACTAAAAGCATCTAAGCAATGAGCTATGCTATATTTATCCAATTCTAGTAAGGGCAGAAGCAAAAATAAATCCTGAGGAAGAATCTATTGAATTGTGGACTTCTGTAGCAAAGACAGTCAAACTCAAGAATGTGAGGGACATCCATTTTCCAGAGATGACTGGGGTGTAACTCTTGGGGATTAACCCTCATAGAGAGTCAGGGAATGTATTATGCATAGGAACATTGCTTCCCAACATGTCGAGCCTGTTCCCAGGTTAAGAGGAACTGTTTTCACAAGGCAGAAGCATTTTGATGAAAAGTGGCATGGGAGGCAGAAGCCTGTTGAATGGCATCTGAGGGAACAATAGTGACAGCAGTCAGCAATCTGTCCATAGCAGTGTTTCCCTCAGTGAGAGGCCCCAGCAATTGGGAATGAGAACATAAGCGATAGATAACATAGGGAACATCCTTGATTGAATGACAGATTGGAGAGTGTGAAATAAATGAGAAAGATCTTTTTGACCAATGTGAATAGTGGTAGTTTCAATGTAGTGCACCACACCACAAACATAAGCACTTTGTGAAAAGAAGTTAATGCAAGTGCATGGATCATCTTGAATAGCTCATATACCAGCCTGTAATTTAATCTTTTGTACAGAGGAAAAACCTGTATTGTGTATTGTCTCAGTTACTTTTTTCTCATTGTTGGGACAAAACATTCAACACCCCAAATTTAGGAAGAAAAAGTTTATTTAGCTCACAGTTTGTGGAGGTTTCACAAACCTTGACAGAGGTCATATGGCAGAGTGCCATATAGCAGAGGGCAGCAGTGTATGGAGGTGGAAGACAGCAAAACAGCAAGAGCAGAAAAGGAGAAGCAGTGGCAGCAACAGTGGAAGCAGAGAGGCAGTGGAAGACAGCAAGACTCTCTTGCCTCCTTACATTGTGCTCACACTATCTGCCCCAGGGTGGATGTAGCACTCGCACCCATAACCCCAGTATTGGATCATGAATTAATCACAAACTCTAGAAGCTTGTTCAAATGACTGCATGAGGCTTTTGGGGGACAACTATACACAAATCATAACATGCATTCTGTCAGAGAAAGCCATTATATAGCCTCCTCTGCCTGAAGAGAACCATCTATGAAAACAGAGACACCTACTGCATGGTAACAGAGCTTATTTTTGAAGGGAAAACAAAGGGTTGAGGGAAGCAAATTGAATTAATTTGTCTGGCAGATAATGCCAATCAATAAAATCAGGGAAGTTAGCCAATTCAGATTGCCAAGAGGACAAAAATTGCCACAGCCACTGTTGTTGAACAGAAGAAAGGGGAATAATGATAGTTTGCACCTCAGGACCAGAGAGCTGAACACACTGACTCACCCATGTGCAATCAATCTTGCCATGGCAACAACAAAGAGAGTAATAGTTTTATGTGGAGCATGTGACATATGTAGCCATTGTAAAGGGCCCTGAGACTGCCAAAGGACTCCAGTGGGCAGAGTCAATATTACTGAGTAAAGTCTGAAAAATTAGTTAAGGTTGCAAGTTGATTAACCTGAATCTGAACAGTATGGGGCACAATACATTTCTTTCTTTTTTTAAATTTTATTTATTTATTTGTGTGTGTGTGTGTGTGTGTGTGTGTGTGTGTCCAGGTCAGCCCACCAGGGGGCGGGGCGGGCTGGCATGTGGTGCTGGGGATTGAACCGCGGTCCCTGTGCTTTGCTAAGCTTGTTCTAACTAGGTGCTTTAGACCACTGAGCCATCTCACCAGCCCCTACAATACATTTCTGTTGGTTAAGATGACCCAAATATGAGAAAAGTGCTATTGTTTGAACCTTTTCAGGGGTCACTACAGGCTTGTATTATGAAGGGCATCATTTAATTGGAGAAATATTTGGTGCAAGGTAGATGAGGATTCACGTGCTAGAAGAATATCATCCATGTAATGAATAAAATAAACAGATGGATGGGCCTGACAAACTGATGCAATGGCTGCAGCCATAAATTCTTGGCATAGGGTTAGACTATTTGTCATTTCTTATGAAAGACAACACCATTGGAAGTGACACATAGGGGACCGATAGTTAAAGGAGGGTAAACTAAAGTTAAAACACTTTTTATCTCGAGGATGAAGAGCAACTGTAAAAAAGTCTTTTAACAATCACCATGAGGAAAAAATGTAAAGGAATAGCTATAGAACTAGATAATACAGAAACAGTGCCCACCCCCTGTAGATCTGTAGTTGCTACATCAGGAGGCCATGTCATAGAACAGTGGTGTTGGGCAATAACTGAAACATCTGTACCTGTGTCTAAAAGCCCTTCGGGGGTCAGCCAAATAGCTCAGCAGATTAAAGCACCTGCAAGCAGGCACAATGGCCAGGGGTTTGATTCCCAGGCCTGCCGTGCTGGCCGTACCCCTGCAGTGTGCTGAAATGGCAATTGAGACTGGCATGGTAGCGCGTGCCTGTAGTCCAAGCTCTTGGGAGGCTGTAGGAGAATCCCTACGAGTCTGATCTAGTAATGAGACCCTGACCATCCTGTTCACCCTTCCGCAAAATACAGGGAAAAAAATACAATAAATAAAAGCCCTTTGGATGTTTTTCTTACAATAATCAATTTCATCCCAGGATGATCTTGTCTAATCTTTTGACTTTCATAAATATCAGAGGACTCAAACCCTTGGATCCTCTTTCCTTATTTACTGATTTTCCATTTTTTGTCCAGATAAGAATGAATAATTGAACAATGTGAGATTCTAGGGTGTTGAATAGTTTGAATGATAACTTTGGTCTCCCCTGTATAATCATCATTAATGACACTAGGCAAAACCTGGAAATATTTTAAAGTGAGCTGGCTGCAGCCTAAAAGGAGTGCCACCGTGCCTTGGGGAAAAGGTCCATAAACTCCAGTAGAAATATCTTGGGATCCCATTTCAGGAGTTCATATGAATCTGGAAGGGGACTGAGGTCCAAACCTCTACTGTCTTTTGTTGTTTGCCAGAGGTCAGAAACATGTTTGGTGGTAGAGGGTAGGGCTGGTGCAGGAATTAGGGAAGGTATCCCCACTGCTTGGTGGGACTGGGAAGGTTCTGCTTGTAGTTTCCCATAATAGGCCGGCTCTTCACATCAGTTTCACATCTATACTCATTTGCCCAGTGATAGTCTCATCTACATTTTGGACAGATACTAGGAGTTCTTGTTAAGCGACAGATAATGACTGTGTGGCATAGAGTATTTTGGGCAAAATGTGTTCTGTTTCTATAGCTGAAAAAGTAATTTTATTCTTTCTTTTTCTTCTAAGCTACAGATGAATAGCCTGAGTGATAGCTGCTGCCAAGGCAGCCCCTTATTCACATGGAGGGCAAATATCTGCACAAGTCTAAATGATCTCAGACAACGTAGCCCTTTTTGGTGTCTTAAAGCCTCTTTACACCATTTATTTTCATTTTCAAAGGCCAACTGTTAAACTTAACTTGCAAGCTTCTTATCCTCCCACTAACCTGCAATAAGTTTGCCACAAAATCTTGTAAATGTTTACTGCGACCCTAGTAAGTGGAAGTCAGAACAAGGACTGTCTCACCCTTTGAAGGAAGTTCCCTCCAAGCCCTTGTGGCCACTATTTTAATTTGTTCATATGCTTGCAATTCAAAATTAAGTCAAAAATTTGTTGCAACAAAGGCACCTTCTCCAGTTAACATGTCTTTTGTATTAGGACATTGTGAGTGCCTGATCCATGTACAACTCAAAAATTTCCCTTCCACAATAAATAACCCCTGGACTTAAACATACCTTAGCTATTCTTTTTCAATCATTTGGCACCATAACTTGCTGTCTTATGAGCTCTATAAAACCCAAGGTGTAGGGACTATTGGGCCACAGATAGCAGTTACTTGTTTTAGTTCTTTTAAAGACTTAAAGGATACAACTTCATGAAGATGTATAACCTGTCCTGGATTCTTGGGATCTTGGACTTCAGTAATGTGACAGACATGTTAAAAACCCTTCAGGGCATCTCCTGTCCCCCCATTCCCCCTACCGCCAGCTTCTTTCAGTGCTAACTGCTAGGAATAAAGATGGGACGATTCCATTCTATAAAGTGTGGAAGTCTCAACCCATGATGCAGCAAAATTTTTCTGAACTGAGAAAGCAGAAGTAGCTGCTCATGGCAAATTAAGGTTATCAGCTTTATTTTGGCTGGCTATGAAGTAAAAAACTCAGTGACACACTCCTCTAGTGGGGAAGAGTCTTCTTTGCCCCTTACTAACCCTTACTTGTCTGATTGAGCAAGGCTAGAGGGTTTAAGCTCTATGGGGTGGGGCTGTTGCTTCACTGTTCTTTTTCTGCTTGGGACTTAGATTTAAGATAGTGGCCTGAGGCAAACCCTCTGTAGTTATCTCAACAGTCATATGGTCATCATGACACTCCCTGATCCAGGCTCACAACAAAAAGGTTAATATGGGAATCAATAATACAACAAGCATATATATATATATATATATATATATATATACATATGATTTGTATATATATATATATGATTTGTATATATATATATGCTTGTATTATTGCTATACAATCTTGAATATATATATATATATGAACCTGTTTGTCCCATGTTTTATAGCTGATGAAATCAGTATTGATAATATCAATACACCTCTGTCCCCTATACTTCTCGAGTCTGTCTTGCTCTTTTGCTCTTGTGAGTCTGTTTTGTTTGTGCACCAGCTCTGGGTGGTGTCCTCTCACCTATCATGATGAGTTTCCCTGCGCTCTGAGTCCCACTTTCACACCATTTGCCACATCTCTTTAAACTGAGGGGGGACAGTGGATGAAGAAAAACAAGAGTCAGAATGCAGAAAGCTGAGGTCAGGTGGAATCTCCGGTCCTGATGAGAGAGAGAGAACTACTCAATGACTGCAGCACATTTATTTATACTCTCAGGAGGTTACTGTCAGTTGAAACCCCTCTGCCTAGCAGCTTGTTTGCCCAGCTTGCTTCAGGTGTCTCATGTTCTTAGAACTGGAATAACTGTTCATGTGGCTCACCTCAGGTGCTCTGCATTCCTGGGGGCTGGCCTCACTTTAGCCCCACATGTGTGATTCATCTTCAGCTTCAGACACTTATCCCATCATTCTTGCCACTTTCTGAAGCTTTAGAAATCTCTTTATGTCTTTAGCTGCACTGTCATAGCTGTCCTGATGTCCTAAAAAAAGCTTACTATTCATAGTCATTTTGATTTGGGGGAAGAGCCAGAAGTCATATGGTACCAAATCTGGTCAATAGGTAAATGGGGACACAGTACCATGTTTTTACAAGTTTGCTTTTTTATTGGATGGCTCCAGCAGTAGCCTTCACCTTGTAGACATTTGTCTACCTTCTTTCTCATCACTGAGACAGTATACCAGTCCCAAATACCAGACACCCACAACATAGAAGAGGAAAGGTCTATTTTGGCTCACAGTTTGTAAAGGATCCAGTCCGTAGCCTGCTGGCTACAAGCAGGATGGCATAGCAGAGGAGAGACAGCTCATGGCATGACAGCAAGAAGCAGAGAGAGCAATCAAACAAAGAGGGAGGGCGATACACCCTTCCAGGCCACGCTCCCACTGGCCCACCTCCTCTAACGACGCTTCATCTCTCAGCATCACATTTAGCTGTTAATTCATCCTTGGAATAATCCATGAGTGCTACCCCCACAGTCCAGTGGCTTCCTCTAAGTCCCACTGATGAGTATAGGATGATTTGGGGGGCGTCTAGATATAAGCCGTAACAGCACTCATGATAATGGACTTGTAGAACTGCCTCAGAAAGTGGCAAAAATAGGGCTGGTGAGATAGCTCGGTGGACTAAGCACTTGCTCAGGCAAGGGTTCAATCCCTGGCACGGCACACCACACCGGCCCCACTCTTGAGCACACTAAATTGGCAATGGGTCCAGGCATGGTAGTGCACACCTGTAATCCCAGCACTGGGGAGGCAGAAAACAGAAGGATCACTGAGTCAGAGCTGCACAGTGAGACCTTGCACACACAGACAAAAAAAAAGTGGCAAAATTATGGGATAAGTGCATTAAAAGTAAGGAATATTCTTGAGTGGAAAAATGGCAATTTTTTTACTGTATGCTTTAAATATTGAAGCTTTCACTGTATATTTTCATCATGACTCATACTGTATGTCTAACAACACTGCTGGTTGACAGTATGCATCTTCCAAGATAACAGAAGCCATGAGTTTAGCAGTAATTAGAATAATTAAAATATAAAGCCACTAAATAGTATCTCTAATTAATAAAATCTTTGTATAAAGCCCTGATATGAATTACATAGATGATCTGGAGCTTTGTATAATGTTTAAGATTGGGTTCAACTGCAAGAAAATAGTTAATTGGTCTTGTTTAAGAAATCTCAGGACAGTAGCTCAAGGCTGGAACTGTAGCTCAATGACTCAAAGGGGATCTGGGCTACTTCTGTATTCTGGCATTTTCCATCTTTAGCCTGTATCCTTCTTCAGCACTGCAAGGTGACCTCTGCACCTCCAATTATCAGGTTTGTATCCCAAGATGGAAGAAGACGAGGGGGCAAAAACAATTGCCAAAAGTCTAAAGAGCATGGCAGCAGAGATGATCTCTTCTTGTAAACTCAGACTGTGCACCCCAGGACTTCTACTTATTTCACTGACTACTTCTCAACTGGCCCTAGAGTACAAAGAGCAAAGACAGGGGTGCAGGTGTAACCTGGGTCAGTTAACTGTTATGTGCCCCAAGATAATCTGCCTCAGGAGCCAAGATTACAAGCAATCATGCTGCTCCTAGAAAACATTTAATGTTGGCTTTAGGAGAGAACTGCTGCTCATTGTCCCAAGAAATGTATAGAGATCCTTTGTTGCTAGGTATGGGGCTTGCTGAAGGCAATATTCCTTACATTAAGGGAACTCCTTCCATAAGCATGCATTAGGTAACCTCTGCTACTTATGTGTTCACCATTAATTCCTACCCTTTTACTAACAGCATCCCAGTTTTTCTTTGAAACCTACTGTTGCCTCAAATTAAGTTTCAATCACTTAATTAGGAATAAGGTCAGGTCTGACCAGTTAGTATACCTTATATCTTTCATTATCACAATTAGCCCAGAACTAGATGGGTGACCCATAAAAATGAGTCTGTTCAAACCCAATTTCAGAAACTTTTGTTGGAAAAATTACGAAATTTGTGTTCATTTCTCTGAAATTGCCATTTCTCTGAAATTGACCCCAAAATATGGTGGAGTCATTTAGAGGAAACAAAACCAACTGCTATAGCTTGTATCTAGATGTCTCTCCAAAGCCTCATGTAGTCATAGGTGGAGCTTCCTGGAGGTGCTTGCACTAG
Source organism: Octodon degus (assembly GCF_000260255.1). Taxonomy (NCBI): domain Eukaryota; kingdom Metazoa; phylum Chordata; class Mammalia; order Rodentia; family Octodontidae; genus Octodon; species Octodon degus. Next base: position 15,583,782 of record NW_004524616.1, on the reverse strand, counting down.
GATGTGTGATGCTGGGATTGATGCATGGTGTGATGCCGGGATTATGGCTGGCCCTCCCTGGACATGAGTGATACCTGCCCTAAGGTGTGAAGGGTAACCTGGATAAGATATAAGAGACAGAAAGAGGGTTAATGACAACTATGGACTGAAACCTCTACAAACTGTGAGCTAAATACACCTTTCCCTCTTTAGCTGTGGGTGTCAAGTACTTCATCTCAGCAATGAGAAAAGTAACAAGACACCAGTAAGGGAAAGAAAGACTGGGGCCTCAAGGCAACATTGAAGTCCTGAATCCATCTATACCCGAAACTCATCAAATCCTTTTTTGAAAAAAAATTCGTGACCAGTTTAATTTCTGTCCCCTGCATTTTCAAGAGACTTCAATAATCCTGCTACACTAGTTCAGCCCTAATTCTAAACATACTTCTTGGAAAATCACGGTTTTCCCCATCTTCATAAAAACACATGAGTACACAATCACCCATTTGATCTTTTCTCCTTTTCATCAAGAGATGGGAGTGGATAGGCTCCTAGTGTCCTTCTTGATAACTCTATCTGGAAATGAAAAGACAAACAATGCAAATAATCTTACCAGGAAATAAGACGGTTGTCTACACAAATGACATGCATTATTCATACAACATGCACTAACTTCCAATCCACTTTTATGAAGGAAAAAAAAAAACATTTTGAAAATGTTTGCTCTCAGCTTTAAAATTCACTTTTTGGGACTAGCCTTATATATTAAAAACCCATGAAGATCTGTAAAGAAATGTAACCAGGGTCAGGGAGGTAGCTTGACAGTCTAAGAACCTGCCTGGCAAGCACAAAGACCCATGTTCGATCCCTGGTACCACATGCTGTGTTGGTCCCAGATACCATGCAGGCCACTAGGTGTGGTGGTGCATACCTGTAATCCCAGCACTGCAGAGGCTGACACAGGAGGATCACTACAAGTCTGAGCTGCGTAGTGAGACCCTGTACTAAATAAATAATTTGAAAAAAATTAAAAAGAAATATGATCAGTAGGAAACCTTGAATGTGGCAGAACAGTAGTGACAGTCTCATAAAGGAGTTTTAGATGAATGTGTGGCTTGCTCTGGTAGCCACAGACAAATATTTGTTTTGAGGAAACAATTGTAAGAAATGCTTCTGCTTGAAAGCATTTGCTTATGGAACAAACATTTGATTTTGAACTCTATATTTCAACTATTAGATTGCTACCAAATAAAATATGTGTCCACCCAAACATATGTTCCAATTGAAAATGCTTGCAAATGTAGGCAGACTTGAAGGAAATGCCCAAAATACTGTCAAACTGAGCAACAGCTTAAAAAGCTGAATTGTTAATCATTGCATTTTCAAGATGTTAATTTTTCAAACAATGTTCTTGTGTCACTTGTCAATTACCTAAGTGCAAAAATGTCTCTTTTTTTTGAACTGGGGATTGAACTCAGGCCCTTGCCAGGGAAGCACTTATTCTACTGAGTCATCACCCCAGCCCCCCAAAATTTCTAGAGACTGCTGGCACACATCTATAATCCCAGCCTCTCAAGAGGCTAAGGCAGGAGGATTTTAAGTTCAAGACCAGCCTGGGCAAATTAGTAAAATTCTGCCTCAGAATTAAAACAAACAAACAACCAACAACAACAACAAAACATGGCTGGGGTGTACTTGTGTGTTCCCTGGGTTCAATTCCTGGTACAACCTCCCAAAATGATTGGAGTATATTTATGTATCACCTTTTAAAATTTTCCTTAAGAATCTGGCAGTCAATATAATGTACAAAACTGATCAATGTATAAGTGTTTTTTTCTTTGCATCTCAAGAATCTTAAACTGCTTTTCTATAATTTCATTTTTTTTCTTCTGAAAGGGGAGAATTGAAAATTACAGTATGTCAGAAATTGGAAGAATATTCTCTACTCATGGATAAAAAGAACCAACATTGTGAAGATGGCCATACTCCCCAAATTGTACAGATATAATGCAATCCTTGTCAAACTACCACCAACATACCTCACAGACCTAGAGAAATTGTTCTTAAAATTTATTTGGAACCAGAAAAGACCTAGTATTCTAGCAAAGGCAAAAGCAACCTTGGGCAACAAAGACAAGGCAGGAAGCATTGCAATTCCTAATTTGAAATTGTACTACAAAGCTACTGTGATAAAATCAGCATGGTATTGGCAACAAAATAGACCTGAGGATCAATGGAATAGATTAGAAGATGTAGACGCCTCTACAAACACAACCAGCCACCTTATCTTTGACAATGGGGCCAAACATGCTTACTGGAAGAAAGATAGCCTCTTTAACAAATGGTGCTGGAAAAACTGGCCCTTTATATGCCAAAAACTAAAACTTGACCCAGATCTATCACCATGCAATCCTTTTTAATGGATTAAAAAGGGCTGCAAGGACAGCCAACATTTTGGCCCTAGCCTTTCAAGGTAAGTGAAGATTGACGACATAAGAGATTCTATACTGTAACACCATGTAATTCAGTTGTGTCCCAAATTTTATGATCAAGGAGATTATGAGGCCAAAGAGAAAAGTGATCAATGGTGTAGAATGTGCCTAAGGAGAATCACGTGGAGAGAAAACATTCTCTCAGGCCTTCACGGAGAGCAAACTGGTCAAACAATGGCCATGCGCATGACTCATCCACATGGCTGACACTGACAAAGGATCTACAAACTGTGGTAAAGGGTTTCAGGCTAAGTCCTAAGGAGACTTGACTGACCTTATCGGATACAAAAGCTACATTTTTTGTTATATAGGTCTTGCTTTATCTTGGTCTTAACCATCCAGCAGAAAAGTATAAAAACGAAATAAAAAATAAAGCCATATTAATATGCTGAGCCATAAAAGGCTCAAGTCAACAACTTCTGACATTGCCATGCTTATGGAAAACCCACTACTATTATGGACTACTGGACTATATTGAAATATTTTGCTGAATTCATGCACATACAATATTTAAATGGCAATGGAATACCCATCTCTGACAAAACTAAAGAAAAAAAGGGGATACAAATGAAGGACCATTTTGTATCTGTACATACAAAATAGGATGGATATACAGGTACTTTCTCTTAATTCAGTGACAAGAAAGATTTGTACTAATAGTGTTTGCACAGGATATCATGTCTGTATCTTTTAGTACGAATAACCACTATGAAGACAACAATATGCAATGTATTAATTGTGGAAACTGTCCCATTGATCAGTTTTGAAACTGTCTCATTGCTATTGGTTTTTCAATAAAATTAATTTTTAAAAAGCTGAAAAAAATGAAAGGGAGAATTAAAAAAGGGGAGAGAATTATATTATTCACCTCCCACACCTTGTATGAATAGTTCTTTACAGTATAAAAAGACCAGGTCAGGCTGAGTGTGCCTGCATGTGTATCTTACCACTTTGGGGAGGCTGAGGCTAGGGCATCCCCAGTTCTAGCTCAGCCTGGGCAATTTAGCAACTTAGTGAGACCCTACCTCAAAATTAAAACTAAAAATGACTGGGCTGTAAGTCCTGGGCTCAATTCCCAGTGCTGCGAGAACAAAACAAAAGCAAACAACAACAGCAAACAGGTTAGAAAACCATAGCTTAGAGCCAGGAAACAGCATTGCCACACTTAGCAGATTAGAGTTCAGGGCACTGGCTGCCTTTCTGAGGGTTTCACCCTGAGCCCTTCAACTATTTTTTTTAACTGTCTGAGTTTGTGAATTGATTCCCAGACTTAACCCTGAGCATATTTTAGGTTAAGACAGTCTCATGAAAGCACCACTCTAAACCGGTGCAATACAGCTCGGAGAGACCAAGAAGACAGCTCACTCCTAGGAGTCACCAGCGAGCTACTTGTTTTCATGTGGAGATTGTGGGAGGCAGGGCCCCCAAAATGAACACTTTTGGTTTTCTGCACACCAATCTGTATAGTATTTCTAGGTCTAAAGACAAGTTTTTCCAATTCCAGAAAGGAAACTAAGACTGGGTTCTTTTTTTCTTTACTGAGAAATTTGGACCCAGAGAGTGTAAGCTACTTTAAATAGTCCTTTAAAATAAGCCATAGTGTTATTCCAGCCCAGGGAAGGGTGAGGACCGAGTCCAGGGATGGAGGGTGGAGGAAGCCCCTAAGGGTGCCTTCAGAGTCTGGAGTCTTGAGAGTCACAGTCCTGTTTCCTCAGGCTGCCCTTGGGGAAAGCCTCACGCCTTTCATGTACAAGGTAACTGGAAGTTGTCTTCTGGCTCCTGAGATTGTTGCCAGGCACCCAAGAGACTCCACCATTCCCCAGGAACTGCCAACCCTCAGCACACAAATCAACCATAACATATATTCCAAATTTCAAGCAGGCAGTGTAATGTGCTTTGCCTCATTCTGATTATAACTTAAAACCTACAGGCGTAACTAATTTAGGCAACAATCCAGCAACTAAAAAGAAGACTGTCTTACAACCATACATCACTAGAACTTTAAAGGAGATATTATTCCCAAAGATTCCTGTCAGCAGTCTCTCCTATACCTGAGGTACTTATTAGATATTAGGTACTGCTGTCAATTTGTAGATAACTTCGCCAGCTTTGCCTATTCTTACAATTTCCTTGATAAGTGGAAGACTAGATTCCTGGGAGAGGTGGATGAGAAGGAGATAGTGCAGGGAATCCTTGAATATTTGAAGGGATTGTCCTCCTTGTCTAATCACTTCACTTTTTCTTATCAAGACTTTTATTTGGGGGGGCCAGGAAAATGGCTCAGTGGAATAAGCACTTCTTTGGCTAGTGCAAAGGCCTGAGTTCAATCCCTAGTTCTGCAAAAAAATAATAAAAACTTTTTTTTTTTTTTTTTTAAAAAGAGCAGCTGTTTTGCTCTCACTCAATGGCAATTCATTAAACCTTTACGGGACTAAACTGCCATAGATATGTTTTAAACTCAGAAAGCCTTTCCAAAGTATAATGGCTGATTTCCCTGGAAACAGGAAGGATATATTTAGAGGCTTTCCTGGGAGAATAGACTGGCTGCAGGGACTGGTGATGGACTGTGGAGCCTTTCACCTCCGGGTCAGCAGGTCAAATCCAAATCAGGCCTGAGGAGGCTGAGAGGCATTGTGTGAGTGACAGCTGTTGGATGACCTAGGTGAAAGGAACTGGAGGGTTCTGCTGCATTTCAAGTGAAGTGAACAGGTGCTGTCTGCCTCAGCCTGGCAGAGGATGAAATGAGCTCAGAAATAGTCTGAGCTCAGTCTCACTCCCAAGGCCATCTCTGACCTAGCAAAGTGAGGAGCTTGCCTTTCCAGTACTGAGTGACAAGAGGAGAGCCAAGATTGGTGCCCCAGGGGGGCATGTCAGCTGACTGGCAGACTCCTGCCACCCTGAGGAATGAACTGCTTCCTCAAGTCATGGCTGAAGTGCTTTCCACCCCACCCACCTCACTCTAAAATCCCTCTTCTCCTGGCTGGCACTGTTCTCTACCATTGAGTAAGGACAAAACGAGGAAGATGCAAAGGGACTGATGGGTGGGCTGCAGGGATTGAAATAAATGATGTGGGTTTTCTTATTCTTAGTTTTTTAGTATGGATTAGAGTCACAGCACCCTAGCTGAAGACAGAGTGTATGTAGAGCACAGCAGAGACTAGGGTCAGGATTTGGCAGCTACTTCCCACAAAGCTGAGGATAGAAAGTCACATTTGTCCTACCCTGCATTTGACCTCTGAAGAAATTAAGAACAGGTAGTTGGAGGTAGGTCTCAGGGTTAGAGTCTTGGTCACTTGTAATGCTGGGAACTCCAAGGGATGTGATGGTGACTGGATTCATGGCATCCTAAGGGAAGCAAGGGTGGTCAGCTGAAGAGACAGAACTCTTAAAGAGGGTTTCGAAGGCTTTTCAGGTGAGGCCTCTGTACTGCTTTGACTCTTGGGCCACAAGTTAGTGGACCTAATGTCATACTCTGGGCACAAAACTGGCACCCTCTTGCTTTAAATCTCTTCAAATTTCACCTTCTAGGAAAAGCCTCCATGAGCAGTGGATGTGCAGTGACCTCACACTTCCCATCTCCACTCTCTCTGGGTTCTCTGTCACTACCCCATGATGACTCTCTCTTTCATTTCCCTCCAAGTTTCCCTCCAAGGTGTGAGCTTCAGGACTAGGACTTTCCTTGTTACTTTGGTTTGCAATGCCCCCACAGCCTCATTTCTGAGGACTAAAGTGTCCACCAGAAATCGCCTATGTTTAAGAAGTGGAAATCCCTTTAGATTCCAGGTTTGAGCAAGCTGGCACACTGCTCCCTGGGACATGCATAGGGTGTGGGGGGGCCGCTCCCGATACCCTCACGCCTACATTTCAAGGTCCTCAGATGTTCTTCAGGAGCTCTAAATCATGTGAGAAAGGAGCTTGCTGAGCGGCAAATGAGCATCTGTAGAAGCAGGAGAAAGGACTACTGGAAGCCAGAATCCCCGTGGTGTTTGCATGTCACATTTTCCACTGAGTTTTTGATGGCAGGTTAACGGGACTGTCCCCTAGTGTGGCTAAGTAAACAGTCCTCCATGCTGTGACCGGCCTCTCTTCTCCCTCTCCCCCAACCCCTCCTTTCCACCTGCAACCCAACACCCTCCCAATCCATTTCTCAGGAAAATAAATCTTAGGAGGAGGCAGGGAGAGTGGATCTCAGAGAACCCTTCTAAATAAATGTCTATATTAATGAATTATTAACTCAGCCACCCGTGACCTTAAACCTAGAGAGCAGAGCACCCCGGGCAGAGGAGAGCTGAGAATCCTTTATTGGAGTCCTGTCAACTACGTGATCACTTGTGCCCCTCCTCCACCAGGAAAGAGAATGAATATGAAAGCAAACTTTTTAATTGTGTCAAACGAAATTGGATAAAGGCTCTCCTGACACATCTCCTTCTTGCTTTCCCGCTGTTTCCTGTGTCTTTTCCTGCTCTTCCCTCTCCTGTTCCCCCCCCCGCACCCCCCCACCAGCTAAGGGTGCAATGGGTTTCTTAAGGATAATTTTTTTTTGGGGGGGAAATGCTCAAGAAAATGATAAATTTGGGTAGTTAATTTATCGATCTTGACTGCTCTTCCCACTTGTTTCATTTTAGAGGTCATTAATCAATGAAGAAAAACATCACTGTGTTCCCCGTTTGCATTTAACACACTCACGCTCCTTATTTATTCCTCTAGAACAAATTCCCAGCAAATATTCACCCATCGATTTGGGAGCGATGGATTTTTATAAAGGTTTGATCGCTTCTCAAGTGGTCAGAGTGATTTTTTCCCGCGGTGCAGTAAGTGCCCTGAAGAGGAGAGCAGGGAGGATTTGGGGGTTGGACTTCGACCTTGCAGTCTGGGAGTTCACTTCTAGCCACCGGACAGGCAGGCAAAGACGTTGGCCAGGGAGTGGTGGCCCAGGTCTGTGGGATGAAGCGGAATGGCCCTCCAGAGGGGAACCTTGCAGCAAAGCCACTCCACCCGCCACGCTCATTCCGGCCAAGCTGTGGGGATGGCGCTGACTTTTGCCTCTGCCAGCCTAAGCTGCAGACCCACTGGGGAGGTTCCCAAACGCTGCTCCTATGACTTTCTCTCCCTTCCAAGTCTTCCTGAAAACCCCTCTAATTCTGCCTGTTCTTTTTACAGCCTGTCCCTGCACCCTCAGGGACCTAGGGTCCCCTCTATTCACCCCTTAGCTGTGCTTGGGGCTTCTGATCGAATGTAATAGGTAATACCTCCCAATTACAGCATAGAGGGAGAGGAGGCCTTTCATACCTTTTCCCTGGCCCCAAGCAAGCCTTAAGTCCTGAGGGTATTCCTTGTTTTCTCTGTCACCAGTCTGGATGAAATGAGGGCGGGGTTTGTCTAGGATAAGAAGGAAAGTGCACTTGGTAATTCCCTTGGCCAAGGTTTGAATGGGCCTCAGTCACTCCTTTGTGATCTCAAGCAACCTCCCTAGCCTTTCTGTGCTTCCCGTCCGCCCAGTCCTCTTTTATGATGACACAAGGGATTAATGATAATGCCTTCCTGCACGGATGCTTGGCGAGCTACCTGTACACAAGGTGTCAACCCACACCTGGCTCTCCTTAATTGGTCAACACACACACACACACACACACACACACACACACACACACACTGTGGGCAGCATGAGGCCTCTGAAGCAGTTGTTGCAACTAACAGGTCAAACCCCAAAGTCTTTCTAGTGGGAAAAGGCTTCCAGAGGTTCTTCGGGACTTCAAGACCTCCGAGACTGGGTGCTTGGAAATAGTCATCTGGTTTGGGGCAGAAACAAAAAGGAGGCAACCTGGGTGCCAGCAGTCACTGCCTTGGCGTCTGGGCTTCATCCTCGATGCACCCTGCCTCTCCCAGCACACAGAGAAAAGTCCTGGTTTCTCAGCCATGAACTGGAGAAGCGTGAAAAACAGTTTGCTCTGAGGCAGCTCTACAAGCAGCAATAGAAAAGGACCTGGAACCTCACTCTCCCTTCCCATGGAGTTGTTCGAAGTCTATGAAGATGGCCTGGTTAGCTTTGAGGTCTGTAGAGCCCTGGGTCTCCCCTCCTTTTTGCCTTAGATCTGGATGCTATCAACCTACCCAGGGATATGGGATGTCATAATGATGCCAGTGAAAACATTTTTGGTCCAACTTTGTTCCAACCAACATCGAGGCATACCTAAGATAAGTCTAAACACTGCATTTCCCATCTTCAGATAAAATGAGTGGTGGGAAGACAAAAAGAAACAAGCAGAAAACAGGAAAGAATGGCTGTTATACTTTCAGCGGCCAGTGCTAAATTAATTAGGTTGCTAGGAAAAGAGAAATGCCTTCTCTTCTCTGTTAGGTGTGGACAGAATTCTGGCGAGGGGGAAGGGCCCCAGTCGGTCAATTTGCTATTGGTGTCCTCTACTACCGAGTACTACGAATCCCAGACGCCTGAATTGTAGATGAGCTGGGGACAGCGGCCTAATTTGTGGATTCGACAATGCGCTGAAGAGAGGCCGTGGCCCAAAGTTCTGCGAGGGCACAAGAGGAGGGGAGGCTGCACGTCATCCTGCACCCCTAAATACCACGTCGGGGGAGAAAAATCTATGCTCGGCTCCAGGACCAGCCCGGGCAGCAAAAGGCGAGCGGCCTCTGCCTGTCTAGAGGCAGTTTCGGCGCCCGGCGCAGCTCTGGGTACCTGACTCTCCGGCCCACAGGAGAGGGAGGAGACTCCAGGGAAGGCGACCCAGGTCGTGCGCCGAGGTGTGCAGACGCCGCCAGCAGCCTCCCAGCCCTAACCAGGCTGCAGCCCCGCCAGGACGAGTGCTCCTCAGAGACTCCATTCCGGCTCCAGTTCCAGCTCCACCCAGCCTTCCAGCTCAGAGGCAGATGGAGGACTTGCCTATGGCGCTCGATCCCTCCAACTTTTCTCCCAGCGGATTTGCGTTCGAGGTTGCACGGCGGGTGAGTCCACGCTGGCTCCAGCCGCTCTCCAGGAAAAAAGCAGCTGGGAGAAGGCGCAGAGTCGATCCGGAACCGGAGCTCCTCGCCCGGCACGCAGAGATGCATTCTGGCTTCTGCACTTCTACGGCTTTCAGGACCCAGGCACTCAACCAGCACCTAGTAAAGACTTAGCGGAGACCAAAAGAGCCCCAACAGCCGGGCAGGAGAAGGCGTGCCAAAGCCGAGGGGGGCGGGAGAGCCGAGCCGGCGTCTGCGCTGGGGGCGCGGGCTGGAGCGGCTGCCGAGCCACAACTTCCTTCTTCCTCTCCCCTCCGGCACTCCCGGCCTCCTCCCATCTCCTCCCACCCCCTCTGTCCTCTCCACACCACACTCGCGCGCACGCACACACACTTGTATTTTGTGCTGTCGTAAAACCCACGTGTCCAACCCGGAGGCTGCCAGAGCGCAGCGGAGGAGCCGGGACGCGGCGGCTCCGAGCGTCGCAGCCACCGAGGCTTCACGCGACTTGGTCCCTTCGCCCCGGTCCCCAGCGCCCCCGCGCTCAGCGCTCTTGCGCTCTCGCGTTTGGCACTCGCAGCCCAGAGGTCGCGGCCTCCGGACCCCCGAGGCTCGCCACCCGCGCAGCCGGGGCATGTAGCCTCGCGGGACGCACCCCGTCCTGCTCGCTCGCCGACACACGCACGCACACAGGCACGCGCCAGCGGCTCAGAGTTCGCAGGTAGAGTGGGACTCTTCCCGGGCGGAAAGTCCGGGTGCCGGTGGCAGCCCCCGACTGGGCGCGGGACGAGGCCGTCCCGTCTCCCGCCTCCGGAGGCCCCGCAAACCGGGCGCCACGCCGCTCTGCTCCGGCTCCAGCTCCGGCTCCGGCTCCGGCTCCAAGGCGCTGCGGAGGGCAGGGGCTGCGTCGGATTCCGGCTGGCGGGTGGAGCGGGACTGCGGGAGGGCGGGAGCGCGGGATAGGCGCGGGTCCCTCTGTCGCCCGCTGCTCCGAGTAAACTTTGCGCTGAGCAGAGTTGGGAGACGGAACGGCGGCCCGGGCAGCGTAGGCGGAGCCGGGACCCCGCGCCCAGCCGTCCTCCCCGCTCCTCTCGCCGGGTCCCGCCGGCTCACGCGCGCCCTCCTCCCGCCCTCTGCCCTCAGCTCGTGGCGTCGGACATGCTGAAGCCGGGGGAGCCCGGCGGCTCGGCCTTCCTCAAGGTGGACCCAGCCTACCTGCAGCACTGGCAGCAGCTCTTCCCGCACAGCGGCGGCGGCGGCCCGCTCAAGAGCAGCGGCGCTGCGGGTCCCCTGGGCG
>NW_004524616.1:15534677-15572858 GCF_000260255.1 Octodon degus | reverse complement strand
CCCTGCCCGTGGCGCAGCTGCCGGTGTTCGCGCCCTTGGCCGCCGCCGTGGCCGCTGAGCCGCTGCCCACCAAGGACCTGTGCCTGGGCGCCGGCCCCGGGCTGGGGCCCGCCAAGTGCGGCGGCAGCGGAGGCCACGGCGGGGACCGGGACGGCCGGGGCGCCCCGCGCTTCCGTTGCAGCGCCGAGGAGCTGGACTATTACCTGTACGGCCAGCAGCGCATGGAGATCATCCCGCTCAACCAGCACACCGGCGACCCCAACAACCGTACGTAGCGCGCCCCGCGCTCGGACCGGCCGGGCTGTGGTGGGGGAGCGGCCGGCCGAAGTCCTGCGGGTCGGGGAGGAGCGCGGGGTTCCTGCGGGGGCCCCTGCAGCCCTGCTGCCCAGCCGCGGAGTGGGACCGGCGTCCGGCCCGGGCCGTGTGACCTCTGCCCCCTGCCGGACCACGCGGGGGAAGCCTGGGCAGCCCCACGGCCTGGCTTGGACCGGCAGCGGCGCGCCCCGAGTCCGGGTCCGCTAGTCCCCGCTTTATCTCCAGATTGGCCGCGTCCGCGCTCGTTCGGCCTCGGTCGTCCGGGGACCGCCTGGAGCTCCGGGCTGCGCCCGAGTGGAAGTTTTGGGTGACAGCGGACTTGTCTCTTCCTGCAGACAGGCATTGGTCTCGGGTCTACTATTTATTGAGAAAAGATAGAAAAGAGAAGTGCCGGCTACTTGGAGAAAAGAAAATTCCCAACTTCTGGGCAGGATCTTGCCTTGCGAATCCCGCGTTCTCCGTGCACTCTTGATCAGGCAAACGCTTGCTATCCGTGCTGGTTTAGTTTTTAAAGTTAAGGGTGGTAGATTTTTACAAAAACAAGCTTACTCTCCTCTTCCCCAGGTAAATGATAAATACCTATATAAGCAGTAGGTCTCAGCTAGCTTTATTTCCACGCTCACAGTGTCAGACGTTTATCCACACAGTACTGTAGAATTCTATTTCAAGATTTAGAGTTCAAACTCTTAAGTGAAAATCAACAACCTGTATTGCTTTATATTTCGTTTTGCTAGGCAATTTCAGAAGTTATGATATGTTTACAACTAAGGTTTGGGGGGTTAAGTGTTAAGTATACTTTTAGAGACCTTTTTCGATAACATTAAAACAGATTAAGAATGTCAGAGCAATACAGGCTTTTGAAAAATCAGCATGCATTCAGCTGTTTTTTGGTCTCATCCTTTCATCTGGTGTCTCTGAGAAAAGTTGATCATACATATTTATTTGTATTCTATTTTGAATAAGTTGCTCCACGAACTTCTTAATTTGTTGTAAGAGTAAAATAACTTAGGTCGCAGACTCATTGCTTTGATGGAAAAATATCAGGCAGCAGCCTAGTGATTGAGCTGTATTAATCATTTCATAATAGTTGGGGGTAATTGTCATGAAAATAATACCAACAAAAAGAGCAGTTATTAATTTTTTTTCCATTTCCAGATTCTGAGAGTAAAATACTCGTTTAAAATGGGATTTTCAACTCTTAAGTTTTTGTGTGGTCGAGGACTGTTATAGTTCAGAGTTTCAAGACATTTTCTAAAATTATGTTGTCTGAATAAATTTCAGATACTTATTTCTTAGTGAATTTCTTACATGTGTTTTGAATAGAACGGTTCTGAATAGAAATAAAAGTTAAAAATGTTTTAGAAAATGTATTTCTTACTGGGAGTTTGGAGTGCCTCATCAAGTTTGCAGTTTCTTTTCTGAATTTAAATCTGTGCTAGAAAAGACACCATGAGCCATTCCCTAGTCCTGGCTGTGTGTTAAACTCCTTGTGCGGTTTACACTGCAGTCTTGATACTCAATACATTTTCACTGGAGAAAACAGACTGACCACAGAAAGAACTAGGATAAATTACTAATTAACATATAAGTATTGAATCAGTTTACTGTCTGGATATATCTTCCTTTTAAAGGTGATGAATTATGATTTTATTTAAAATATTCCTGTTGTGTTAATGTTGATATCTGCCTTTGAGTCCGCTGGACTGCTTCGGTGTTCAAAGTGTGAAAGAAAATATAGACAGAAAGAAAGTTAGATTGTCTTATTTAGAGCTATGCCACGGGTTGCTCACTAATTAAATGCTCTTTGAGAAGGAAAACAAAGCAGAGGTAGCTTGGAATAACGCTGGTGGGCCGGGCCTCCCCTCTCCAGGAAGCAGGTTTAGGCAATTCCTTTGAAAAACACTCTTGGGTGTATTTTACAAAACTGAAAGGCCAGTTAGTTAACTCTAAGTAGGGGCATAAAAGAAGTCAACCTGACTGGAGAAACTGAGAAACAGTCTCCCTTGGCTTGGGAAGTTGGTATGTGGATCACTTGAAAGACTGAAGGCAGGAGTGTCCCCTCGTCCCTCGTACCGGTGGTGCCCATGGGCCGGTGTGATGTGGGGCAGGGCAGAGGCAGAGGCAGAGAGAAGTCGCTGTTAATTTAGCATGTGTATATTTCTAGAGTTTTCTTTTTTTTTCCTTTGGCTAAAGAATTCAGCGATGCTTCATTTTGTCACCTTGTATTTAAAAGCTGATCTGTCATTTTTTTCTTAACTAGGGGAAAAGGGGGGCCTGTTGACTTCTTCCTTCCCTTTAGAAGCCTAACTTTTTTCCTGGGATCAGCAATACAGTACCGTTGCTTGTTAAGAAAAGAACTCAGTAATACTCATTTCACCCTGAAATTTTATTGGCATTTATGGCAAATGCCACAGTGAAGGGGCTTATAGTCCTTACACACACACACACACACACACACACACACACACACACACACGAGCTCCTCCATGCATCATTTTACTCTGAAGTACACTTTCCACAGAAGCTTCCAGTGCTTAGCTGCTTTTTCCCTTCTCCCAAGTCCGGTGCTGCTGCCGCCGCCGTCCACACACATGGGAGCTGGGCTCTTTCTTGTATTGCTGCCCTCATTTGCTGCTGGGTTTCCCAGTGCATTGATTCTACCATGCTCTATCACAGTGGCTGCTTCTCAGGTTTTGGAGCTGTTGTCTGAGACCTGTCAGTCCTTTAGGCAGGGTAGCTGGAGATGGTGAGGAGTATGCCTGGTGTTTGTATGTTTGTAGGGAGGACCTGGGGTCATCTCTCCATAGAGCCAATTAGTTTTCACACCATTTTGTGAAGAAATCCTTCCCTTCTGTCTGAGAAGAAGACAAGCAATAACTGTTAGGGTGTGTGTGAGTAGAGTTGGGTTAGCTGGCAACCTCCTCAGCTGGGGAAGGGACTCTAACTGTTCCCTCCTGATTTATGGAGACTTCCTGCCAGGGAACAGACCTGGTGTGTGCTGGGCTATAGGAGCAGGGCTGGAGGGTCTGTAGCTAGCAGCACCACAGTGGCCAAGGGTTGGGGAGAAGGGCTGGAGAGAAGGAAATCCAGCTGGGAGCCTAGGTCTGAGATGGGAAAGAGGGGAGGGAGGGCAAGAGTGGGTTACTTGCTTGCTTCTTCCCATTCTTTCTTTCTCTTTTTTACTGCCCTTCCCTGATCTCTTCCCACCCATTGGAAAATTTTGGTACTGTCTGGGGAGCTTCAGGCCCAGGACCACTACCAGGCCCACCTCCTTCTGTGCCAGCTAAGGTGTCCTCTTGTGCCTCTCCTGCCCCACATCCCTTTTGTCAAAACCCAGCAACGACTTGGATTTCAGATCTGGGGCCTGGTAGAAGGGAGGCTCCTGTCTGGGTGTGGGCTTTTGTGCTGCCCCCCACGCTTGCTTTTTGTGAGTAGGCTGGGCCCATCCTGGAACACACATGATTTAGCTATTTTACATCATCCATTATCTAGCACCCTGAAACTGAACATAGAGCCATATATTAGATTGAGGTTAGAAGAGGTGGCGACTGTTTATTTAAGGTGATAAAATGGTCCATCAGCAGTAATCTCCATCGATATGTGCCACTAGGAGATGAAGGATGAGGGGACAAGCTACAATTAATTGCCCTATAGTTTTGTAGGGGAGAGTGGAGCCAGCCCAGGCCCTCTTCGATCTCCTCTCCAGCTCCTATTCATCATCTCACATTGTCCACGCGGCCTCACAGGGCAGGGCCGGCCTGCAGCTTTATCTCCGCAGCGTGCTGCCCTCTCTCGATGGCACTCCCCTAATTTATTAATACAGTCACTGGGAGACAAAGCCAGGGTCCTCCCTCTCCTTCTTCCCTCCCCTTTGTCTCTCCCACTAGGTCCAAGGCTGAGCCAGCCAGTTAGCTGGAGGTAGCACAGGCAGCAAGGTCCTCCGGCAGGGTGCCCCAGCCCAGCACCCTCTCTGAGGCCTCCGATCAGCCTCGGAGCTATTTGGGGATGCAAGGACCCCTGCTCTGTGGATCAGGACTGGGTGGGTGGTGGTGCAGGGGCACCCTGAGGTCACTTCAACTTGTCCCATCCTCTAAGGGGAGCCCTGCAGAAGGGAGCCCTGAGGGACTGAGCAAAGGTACCCAGGGGGTGCTGGCCTCCGGTTGCTCCATCCACCTCTCACCCATCTCAGCCTGGCTGCACAGCACTGGCTACCAGCAGGCGGCACTAGGTCACCTCCCGGCTGAGATGTGCAGCAGCCACAGGGCAAGACCTGTGCTTTAGGGCCCTGACCTCTGGGTTGGGGAGGATGCATGGTCCAGTGGATTCCGCTGCCCAGGCGGGTGGGAGTCGGATATTTTCATTTCCTTTTATAAGGGTAGGAGGTGAGGACAGTATCAGAAAAACCTTGAGCAGTACATGCCTGCAGTTTCCAACACTGGGGACTGCTCCTGCCCTCAACGCCCATCTGATTTTGTATACTTAAAGTGTTAGTATAGCATGTATTTTGATGGCAATCTGTCGACTTTTCTGAAAGTATATTGTGATATAACTTGAAGTGATTCTCCAACTAAGATTCATATTACGTGGCCTAAGTAAAAGTGGACTGGTTGCTCTAATTCTGCGGTGCACCAGAACCTCTGAAGTGTTTTATAGTTTACCTTTCCTAGCATGACAAAGAAAAAAAATACCCTGATTGCCCCCTTTCCCTTAAAGTAGGTTTATTTAAAATAATAGAAGATGTATATGTACTTGTAAAGCCAGTCACAGATAAGAAGAACTGAAAAGAAAGGTGACATTTGCTCTTCCAGGTCAGGTCTGCAGCCCAGGGCAGCCCTGCGGTCCTCAAGGATGCGGACAGAGCTCATCAAGACAGAAGAGGGACCAGGGTTCATATACTCCTGCTGCTAACGTAGTATGCAGTGCATCTCACTTGGAGGATATGGAAATACTTTTCATGAACAGAGAAAACTCTTGATGAATAATAATTATGAATGTGTACAAAGGCATTTTCTCTAATTTTAAGGGAGTGGGAACTTTTATTTACCTCCTGCTTATGAATGCAGATGGATTTATATATAGCTTGCCTGGAATGTTGTGTATGTGTGTAAAATATGCTGCTATATAAAATATAGAATATGTCGTACATGTGTGTTTATCTATAAGTAGATTGCTTCCCTGTCAAACCTAATACAGGTGTTTATGACTAGAAATATTTTTGTACTTGAATGTCAACATGTGACGTGTTTGCCCACTGGGAAATAAGTTACTCTTTTAAACACTCAAGCTCCTCTGGGTTAGAAGTCAGAAGTTTTCAGTTGAAATGATTTTGTATACTTAAAGTATTGATATAGCATGTATTTTGATGGCAATCTGTCAACTTTCCTGAAAGAATATTGTGATACAACTTGAAGTGATTCTCCAACTAAGATTCATTTGCATGGCCTATGTAAAGTGGACGGGCTGCTCTCGTTCTGCGGTTCACTTAACAAACAGGTGGCTTCCTCAGATATTGGGGAAACCTCTGTTATTATTCTGCAAAATGTGATTAAGGTTATTTGAGGTAGAGAAAATAAAACTTAGTAAGCTGAAGAGGGCTTTTGTGAAAACACTGTAGTTTTTTTCTTATGCATTACAAATATTTTGTGTAAGTGTGTTTCCTGAGTCTTTGGGGAGAATGACTGGAGTTCATTCTTCCTCATTTTATTACTGATGTAGTTGATGTGATGTTACATGTATCAATGTAAGAAGCTGATAGGATCGCTGGTACAAGCTTTTAGGAGTTGTTTTTAGTTAGTTTGGCTTAAGGTGCTGAAAGGCCATTTCTGTAGTTAAACACATTAAAATTGTGGGCATTATCAGTTAGTGCTCTTCCTCATCCTCAGCTCCTAGGGTGTGGGGGAGAAATGTCGGACTCAGGCTGCGGCAGTGTCTGTGGTCCTCGGATAATAGTCTCAGTAAAATATTTCCATGCTGTTGATTGAATCATGAGTTTGAGTATAAAATTCTTCAGCTTCCAATAGCTTTTTCCTGATTTCAGTTTGGAAACACTGGTGTCAGGGAGACTCAACTGTGAATCTCTTCTCTGCCACCTTCTAGCTTCCTAAACCTTATCAGCTTACAGTGCTTGTGAAGCTGCATCTGCCTTATCTGTACAATGGGAATCATGTACTTAGATAACATGGTGATAGTTTGGTCCGAGACAGAGGCACAGCATGTAGAAGGTTCTTAGAAATCATGAGTATTTAGTCTTTCTGTGCCCACACTGTTTTGAATTTTTTTTATTTCCACAGTAAAAAGCTTGAGTGGGTGGAGTATGTCTTTTTGAGGAGCTGACACATGGATAAGTGCTTGCATACTCCCACCTAGGCCTTTGGCTTTGTTTACAGCTGATGCATGCTGCTGGCAGGAGAAACCTTTGGGTTAAAGGAGGCTCAGGCATATGAAACCCACTCTGCAGCAGAGGCCTGAGGACCCTCCTAAAGAGCCGCAGTCAGAGGCCCCCTCCTTCCTTGGGCTACACTGGGTGGAGTGAAATGGAAACTGTGACTCCTAGGATAGGATGCTCCAATAACCAACATTGCTTATTAAGAAGCTCACCGTGCTGGGTTGTAATTTCCTGTTCATTCACAGAAACTTTCTCCTTGATGGGTTTGTAACAGATTCCTAAGGGAGTTTCAGCCCAGATAGGGTATATCCAGGGTGACCCATCAGGACCAGCTGTGCTGAAGTCCTGGCCTCTTGCCCTTATGTCCATCGAGGGTTGGGCAGGACCCTGGATTGAGCCCTGCCTGAACAGTTCTTGGTCCCCAGCTCTCACCATCTCTGCCAGTCTGGCCTTGTCCGGAAGTCTGGTCCGGTCCAGCGCCGCAGGCTCCCCTGGAGGCCGGCCAGGGATGGAGACTCGGAGGCTTGCTGCGGTGCGGCCCGTGCCTGGCCTGGTAGGTCCACGTGTGGCCTGGCCAGGAAAGGTCGGAGAGGGGCGGCCTGACTACAGCTGCTGTCCACAGCAAAGCGCGAAGGATGCAGCACCTTTGTCATCGGCGGACTGGGCCTCTCCCCGCGCTGCAAAGCGCAGGGAACATCGCACCGGGTTTCGGGCGGGACAGGGCGCATGTGTCTCATCCACGTCCTTCTGCAGCTCCCCTTGGGCCCGGGCCGGCGTCCAGGCTCCCATGGGCTGGGCCAGGCCGGCTCCTCCTGTGACAGCTTTGGAGCGCCATCGGTTGCCACTCTCTTGGGGGTGTTAACCCTTCCCTTAACCCGGTGAAAAGGGGAAAACGTGTGCCTAGGACGAGACGTGGACCATGTACGGTGGGGGATACGCGCCTGCTCTGGCCGGAGCTCGCGGGCGGCGGAAGAGGGAGGCCGGGCAGCAGGGCCAAGAGCTCTGTGAGCTGAGCAACGAGGCCCGGTGCCGGTGCCAGGCGGGTTGGGGCGCGGGGGCGCGGAGCCCGGTAGGGCGGATCGCCTCCGGTGGCCTCTGGGATGGGGTGCAACCCTGGAGCCGGGGCACCCGCTGAACCCCTCTTGTCTCCGCAGGCTGCGACATGTGCGCCGACCACCGCCACGGCGAGTGCCCCATGCACGGCCCGCTGCACTCGCTGCGCCGGCTCGTGGGCACCAGCAGCGCCGCCGCCGCCGCGCCACCCGAGCTGCCCGAGTGGCTGCGGGACCTGCCGCGGGAGGTGTGCCTGTGCACCAGCACCGTGCCCGGCCTGGCTTACGGCATCTGCGCAGCGCAGAGGATCCAGCAGGGCACCTGGATCGGGCCCTTCCAGGGAGTACTGCTGGCCCCAGACAAGGTGCAGGCGGGCACTGTGAGGAACACGCAGCATCTCTGGGAGGTGAGTGAGCCGCTGCCGAGCACCCACCAGACTGGCCTGGCCGGGAGAGAGAGCCGAGGGCCCTGGGCAGTGGAAAATGGAGTTCTCTGGGTTTGGACTTTAGGCCGGGATTGAAGCACCTCTAGCAAGGAGCTAGGAGAGCTGCATCCCGCAGGAGGCAGGGCCTCTGGTTCTGACCCAGCCGCCTTACCCTGCCTCCGTTTCACCAGCGATGGACTTGACCATTGGTCTCTGAATTTTGAGTAAGAACAGAAAACAGCCCAGGAGATGGCACAGAGCATGTTAAGCCATTAGGCCGTAGAGGTAGGACTGTGTGACCTGGGGGTCTCAGCCCAAGCTCTGCCCACGTTTCTGTGCCTGGGGAAGGAAGGTAAGCCTAGTCAGCCCTATTTCCTTGGGTAAAAACAGCCTTGTGAATGCCCGGTGTGAGTGACCAATACACATCGCACAACTTTCAGAGTGCCCAAGTTCTTTGCAAGTTATAGTGTGGATCAAAATCACAAAATTAGCTTCTTTCTCCACAAAGTAAAATTACACAGTTTCAATAAAGTAGAAAATAAAAATGTGGGAAAATTAGCATTTTTATATAAGCCAACACCTGATGCTATTATTTTAAAATGGCCTGTGTAAAAAATGTCAAACTGAGAGTTCTCCCAGGACTTCTGTTTGCTTACTGAGGTCTGCTCCTGAAGGGGTAGATACTTACCATTCGGCCCTCCCCTCTCTGAGTTTTACTACCCTCATCTGTGCAGTTAATTATGAAACTCATGGTGCTGGAAGCCTTCACCTTAAGTAACGTGCACATCTGACCAGCTGGCCACATGAAATAATGAAGTAGGAGCTTCTCAGTGGCTAGGGCCCCAGGTGACATGGGCCTTAGGGTGCCAATCATGGACTGTTTTGGCAACAGTTTGTCCCTCACACTTTTTTCAGTGGCTTATCGATATTGTGAGCTGCCTCATACTCATTAAATAAAACTCATGAGACTGAATAATCTACTCAAATTTTTGCTGAGGCCCCACTCTGTCTGAAACTGTATGGGACCCAGAAGATATGGCATGTTACAATGCAGACTTGGGTCCGGAACACTCCTGCCACTGTCAGTGTGGGTGCCAAGCCCTGTGTTACAGAGCATCCTTTAATGGAAGAGTGGCTGTGTGTGCCCAGCCCCGCAGGCTGGAGGGAGAGCGTGGCAGCCCACGGCTGCCTTCTCCACAGCTCTCCCCTGGAGTCTTGGGCCCTGATTTCCAGGTTTCATTTCATGCCTATGTTGTTGGAAAACTACATTTTTAGTCTTCCAGGCTAGGAATCCTGAGTGAGGGTAAAAATGGGCATTTTATGTTATCAAAAATGAGCATATTTATATTATCAAAGATGATCTTTGTTTTAAAAAAACAGAAATTTACTTTCTAGAATTCAATAAGGAGAAGATGGTTTGGTGCGTAGATGCCTAGATGTAGGCTGCAAGTTCAAGCTTTTGAATAAGAAAATGACAAGTGGGATATAATCAGAGCATCTGCTTTTGAAAGAGTTCTTATTTGGTTTTTGTTTCTGGCTAGCTATAACTGCCAGTGTAGTTTAAAGTTTATAAAGCACTTTCGGGCACTTTTCATAATTTAGTGGTGTAACTAGGCGTTCTAATATCATACAGTTAAAGGTCTACCAATACTTTTCTGGAGAAATCATGAAGCAGTTGTTCAGTGGCACAGATTTAGTCTATCTGGAAACGTTAAACTGAACACTTTTACATTGCCCTTTGATGCCTATTTTTAGAGTGTAGAGAATGAATCCATAAATGTGAAAAAAATTCCCATAGTTCATTTATGTGTTTCTGTCCTAAGAAGCTCTGAATAATTAGGATACTGGTGTGAGGCCACTGGACATAGAGAATATGATAACATATTATCACTGAAAACTAGGAGCCTTTTGTGCCTTCGCTTGTTCTCAGTGAAGCTAAAATTTTGCTGCAGTAAACAAGCTGGGTGATATAGTTCAGATTTTTGCTTGAAACTTAGTAGATAAAAGTGAATTTTGCCTGTTGTTTAGAGTATGATAGTTAAAAATGTAGGGAAGATAGGGGGTTTATGTTATAGAAAAGACTTCTGAATGTATGCTTGGATGACCTATAGATTCCTTCTCCTAAATTCAGGATGTAATTAATTAATTTTTATCACCTGTAGTAACAGTTAGCTATAGTTGAAAGATTGAAGGGATTTTAAAACTTTACCCATGCAAAATGTCCCCTGGGAGAGTACAAACAATGTAATTAACTGGGGACAAGTAATTTAGTGTCAGTGTTTGTTTATAAGATAAAATACTTTTAGAATACATTTCAGATTTTTATTAGTATAATTACTTTTAAGATATAAAGTATAAGTTTAAAACAATTGTAAGCTGGACTGTGTCAACTAAGTTACATTTACAAGAGATTTTAAATGTTGGGCTGTTCTTAAGTGTTAGTCATTCCTTTCAAACCTAAATTCTATTGTGATGCACTTTATGTTAGTCATTATATTTCTTATATGAGAAAAATCAGTAATTGGAATACATGGAAGGTCTATATAAGAAATTTTGGCAATAAGTATTTAATGACATGTAATAAACATCTATTTTCAAATAATATTCTTGGGGCCAGGGAGATGGCTCAGTGGAATAAGCGCTTCCCTGGCAAGTGCAAGGACCTGAGTTCAATCCCCGGTTCAGGAAAAATAAATAAATAAAAATAAAATAAAATAATATTCTCTTAGATATCTTCCAGAGTATCAAGTATACATGATGCAGATTTTAAAAAAAATCAAAGTAGTTAAATCCTGACTATTTCATTTTAAAAGTCAGCTGTAATTGCTTTTTTCTTCCCTCAAAATTTTCAAGACATCTGCTGATACAGAAATGTTTTCGTATTTAGAATTCAATACTCAGATTCTGATAGGTTTTACCAGGGTTACTTATCTTTATTTCAGTACAATAAATAGATCATTAATCTTTTCTTGTCACTGTTTTCAAGTAGATGATGGGTTTTTGTTTTAGTTTACAGTTCATTGTTTTTAGGAAGGTTGTACTTTATTACACACATGAAAGCTTATTACAGAAATAGTCAGATTCACTTTAGTTACAACTTTTGTTTAATCATTAAAAGTTCTATATTCTCTGCAGAAAAGGACTTTTTAGTATATAACAGTATGTAGAGTGTGGTTTGTGTGTAAGCTTTTTTAAGTTAATACTTTCTTTGTGCATTTAACTGTTAAATGTTTTGGTGCTGAGGACCAAACTGAGGGCCTCCTGCTTCCTAGAGAAGCATTCTACCATTGAGCTAAATCCCCAACCCCTCTTTTGCATTTAAGAAAAGTTAAATATATTCTGTCATTTCAGTGTATTTTAAACCTTTTAGGTGTTTTTAGAAATCCCAAGAGCCTTTCTTTCGGTTTTTTTTTTTTTTTTTTTAGTTTAAGGAAATTAATAAATAAAAGTTAAATTAGTCATTTATTGGCCAGTTTATTTTAGTATTCAAATTTTAGTGTGTTCTAAAAATAGTAAATTCAGATGCTTTAAAACAAAACATAAGTGCTTTAAACAACCATTTTGTTTAAATACATTTGCTCCAACAAGATTTAGATGTGTAATACATTGCTAGCTGTTTGGACATATTAGGAAAAAATCTGAAAGTTTTGGAAAGAAAATAGAATCTTTCTCAGCAATTAGTTCTTATTGATGAATGTGAGATAATTTTATCCTAATGTGTTTTCTAATAAAGAGAACAGGCACAGTTGATTCCAACATTTATGAAAACATTATCTCAATTATTAATGTGCCCTTTTCCCTTGCGATAAATTAATCTAGTTGCACATGGTTTTCCCTTTCTGCTTAACGTCAGAATTTAATATGAGTAGACCTGAGGAATGTACACAGTGTATACTTAAAACTCTAGTGGAATGGAATACGGAAGTTTAAAATGAAGTTACAATTTAAGATAGACTAGAATTACTCAGGCTTTTCAACCAAAGTGTGATTTGACAAGAAATTTTAGCAAAGGTGACAAAATAAAATACAGTTGTTTTCAACCTAAAGTAATTCTGCTAATTGAGATAATGTAGTGGCTTGTTAGGATTACAGTCAAGGCACGTGAAGGGATTTGATTTTATAGAATCTGTCTTCTCTTTGCCTGAGTAAACTTGAGTATGTCATTTTCATTTGAACTATGGAAACCTTCACTATTTTTCTTCAGAAAGTCAAGGAGGATAACATAATATGGGGCTTTTTGTGGTTTGATTTTGTGCCATACTCTTTCAGATTTAATAAGAATTTTACTTTTAACCAAATGGGCAAATTTTTCATCATTACCATTTAGCTTAGGTCAAAGTATATTAATGAAAACTAATAGTAAAACTATATTACACATTGCTAAATGTTTTTATTTTAAAACCATCATAGATAATTGGTGCTAGGAGGAAATGAATTGATTTCATATTTTAAATGTGTTACATATGTTTTTATAAATGACCTGGTTCCATATATGTAATACTCTACCCATTTGTTTATATTTAGATGTTTAAAAATCATTTTAAATTAATCATTTGAGTTAAAATCATTTAATTTAATTGGTGATAGTATTGTAACTATATACTATATATTTTGCTATATAGATTTTAGTTTTTGGTCTAATTTACTAAAACACCAAGGGATAGAATTATGTAGCTGTCACAGTTACATTGAAGTAAAAATTATGTTTCTTAGCAATTTATCATTTAATATACTACCTTGTGTGTCAGGTTGGTTTTGAATATGTCAGTCTTGTGAAACTCAAATAATTTCTTCCTAAAAGCCATAGTAATATTATGATATGTTTTAAATTATGCAGAGTAGCAGCTGGTGTATCTCTCTGGCTTTGCCTCATTTGATTTGAAGATGTCTTTCACAGTGCTGCCCATTTGATAGAGTGTCAACATTTTGTAGTTTTACATAAACTGTAAAGCCATCTGCTGTCTCTTGGAATGGTTTCCAGCATTGTGTTAAAAACCAAAACTTAGTATGCGCTTTAAGTTGGCTATGAAAGGCCCATTTCAACTTCTGGTCCTCTTGGTTTATGTACCCCGCTGCCCAGCGCCACTCTTGGTTTTCTAAGTCTACAAATGACTCTGCTTTAAAAAAATTACAGCAGCCATTTGGAAATTCTAACATGAGTGAGGTTTAACCAAAATAGCACAGGGCACTCCAGTGATTGAGTTGGAGATACTTTATACTAACCAGTGTGTTCTGTATCCACAGGACTATTTTCCTCATTAATTTAGATTACACAGTATTTACAAATTGCTTTTATTAATTTGTAGCATTTTGTCAATGTGAAGAGAATGATTCACAAGAATTTCTTGGTTTATAATTACACGTTTTTCTTCCACCATGTAGTTTTCTCTTCCTTCTTCCACACTGCCTTAAAACAGGAGGTAGGAAGTAAAGTCAGACTCTCAGAAGGTACTACTTAGATAAGTTCTGCCCTCCCCAGTCACTGCATGGCAGGCAGCAAGTGATCGGATGGAATGTAGTGACGGTAACACTGGTCCTGAGAAACTTTCAGGGGAGCATTCTTACTTAAAGCAGTTTGAAAAAACTATTTATTCTGGTGATTTTATTTTATATTTTGCAAAGCTGGGATTTGAACCCAGGGTCTTGTTCATAGTAGTCAAGTGTTGTACCACTGAGTTTACATCCTTAGCTTAAACCAGTTTCAATTAATTTTATATTTCAATCCAGAACCTTTTCTAGTCATGATAAAATATATATTTAAAATTTTAAAATTAAATATGAAAAAAACATGTGTTATTGAGAGGGGAAGTACAGCCCACTATCAAAACCCTGTCTTCTCAGAGCATGGATATAATATGTGGTAGTATGGGGAGAATCTTTAGCCATTCTCTCTCTCTCTCTCTCTCTCTCTCTCTCTCTCTCTCTCTCTGTGTTTTTTCCTGTTTTAGAAACATATATAGTACAAGACTTCATGGGTTCAGTCATTTTTTATGTATTTATACAAGCAATATAGATTCTATTGCAAGTACTTAATATAAAAGCTAGAGAAGCCAGAGCAGAATATACTTTTCCTTGTAAGCATTTGCCACCTCGCTCAGATAAGTTACAGAATTCCATTATCCAAATTGTTACACATGTGTGACAGAGGTTGACCTTTCGTCATGTCAATCCTTTTTGTGCAGGCCCCGGGCTCCAGCCTAATGGCTCAAACCCTGATTTACTCACTGTAATAAGGGCAGGAGGTCGAGCAATTGTCAGGCTGCCTGTGCGTGCTCTTCTTGGAGCCTGGCTGAAGGCTGTTAACACAAAGCTTTTCAAAGTGAATTTACAACCAGCACCACTGACAGAGGCCAATCAGTGCACCATAAATGTCAGGTTAGTGAGATTGAGCAGTAAGTAAAGCACTGACAGCACACTATTGGCTGGAATCAATTGGCCAAGGTTTAACTGAGAAGAGCAGTCTGCGTGGCGGGGTGAGGGACGAGCGAAGTGTGCAGCGTGGGCCTCCAGTGGGCTCCGCACACACGTCTGCAGCGGGAGCCAAGGCGCTGGGACGTCACCGTGTGCCTCTGCACGTCTGGCCTCAGCCTTGTCGGTAGAACGCGTGACCGGGAAGTTTGGCTGCTGGGCCTGCTGACCGGCGCCCCGAGGTAGTAGATGGTGCCGCGTCGGACCAAAAGGGAGGCCTCTGTCAAGCCAGGAGGCTGTCAGCTCCAGATGCACCCTGCGCGTCACAGGTTGTCGTAATGTAACTTTCTAAGTTCTAAACTGTGACTGAGATTGTCACAGAGGGCTGGATGCAGCTATGCCCCGCTCTGCTTTGCTTCTCTCAGCTCACCTAGCGGGGCGGAAACTTTTTGGCAGTCACTAATGAGTGATGATGGGTTCAGGGTCTGAATATCCATGAGATGTGGTTTCCCTACCAGACTGAATGTTTTTATCATTTTGTGTAATGACAGCCCAGACAACAATTCATTTAGCTCTGAAGACATCAGCATTAAAATGGAGGAATCCATTAAAATGCTGTATGCAAGGATTTATAAATTAGGCAATTTCCTTGATTATTGCAATCATTTACAAAATTGATTGTTCCAGTGCGGTATAGACAGATTTTAACAATGATCATCGACAATAAGCGCATTCTCTGATATCTAGAGCTACTGGTCACTAAGCAGGCCGGTGTTTCCCCACCCTGCTGTTCTCGGTCTCAAGGTCAGGCGGACTTCGGAGGAAGCTTACAGTCGTGAAGTTTCCTTTGCTCTCAGAAAAGGCACACCTAGACCACCAGAGTCAGTGCAGGTTGGTCTAAAGATTGTAGCATTGTTTTTTGATTGTAATTCTGTTTTGGTGGGATATCGATGATACTGATCTGCTTCAGATCAGTAGCACTGACTTTGATATGATGCCAATTTAAAAGGAAATAATTTTTGCAAATTGCAGCTGTAAAATATTTGTTTGACTGAAGATCTAAAAGTCAATAATGTGTTTTATTTGTTGGTCCTTAGAGTTCTAATTATCCAATAGATACATCATAGAGTCACCCGATTTTAGGTCATTTAATTCTGGAAGGCAAAATAAAGACCTTGTTACAAGTGTGAAATGCTTAAAATGTTGCAGATTTTCCTGTACAAGAACGCACACAACAAGTTCACGTCATGCTTAATCACTGACCACAAACCACAAAGTTGCCTTTATTCCTGAAATGTCAGCGATGGGCATGCCAACAGTATCTGCCCGGCTCTATCCAGGGAAAGCCAGCCCTACCATTTTTGCTTGGTACAAAATAACTGACTTCAGGACATTTGTTTTTAATCATCATTTTGCACTTTGGAAACTTTAATAGAACTGGCCCTTATAAAATATTAACACTGTTGCAAATTGTGGATGGTATTGAGAAGACAAAAAAAAAAAAAAGTCTTGACTTGTTCTTATTGTGAAAACACAGTACTTTGATGGTCAGGTAACTGTGTGTAAAAGGGGAAATGTTACATTTCAGAGCTGAGGGGCTTAGAGGTATTGTGCATTTTCTTGGCTGTTGCTGCCTAAAAAGTCAACTTAATTTTCGTTCTCAGAAAAGTCGCTGTTTAAAAATTGAATAAGAAGACAAGGTTTTCACTTTGCTGTCTTGGAATTTGATCCTCACTTTTGTTTCAGTACTCCTTCCCCCGTAGCATTTTTGCTTTTTATTGAGACTTAAAAGCTGCGTGCCCAGTTCTGCACGCAGGTGCACTGTGACTGAGGCGCTCAGTAGTATAGAGGCGTTTCCCAGTGCTCCTCACATTTGTTTAATAAAGCAACATCTACAGCATGTAGTTGTGAAATAGTGATAAGGGATTAAGCCCATTTTATTAAAATGAACAGTGTTTTTCACTCCCTGTGATCATTTTAAATTAAAGCTGCCTCAGATAATGAAGTGTCTTCTATAGAAACATTCAATGTAATCTAATTCAGTAGAAACTTAAGTGCTTTTTAATTGGAATCAAATTAAATGTAATCAAGTCATGTTTTCAGTGTCTTGTAAAGCACCAAGAGCTAAGTGTTGTTAGCACACTTGGGAATATTAATGTTTATCACAAAAGTAATAGTGCTAAATTCTCAGATACCCATGCACATTGCAAAACGGTAGAAAGCTCTTAGCTGTTATAAATTTTAGGTTAGAATACAGTGCCGGTGGAAACTTTTGTGCTTGTTTCAAAATAATATTAAAATTCATTCGTGATATAAAATATACCCAAATATAGATGAGAACCTTGAAAAATATTACACTAAGGAAATAAATATTACCAAGGAAAGATTTAAGTTTTTTTGCCATTTGTTATCATATAAAATTTGAGCCAGTTAATCCACAAAGGAAAAAAAATTTCATTAGTAAGCTTTAAAGTAGTAGAAATGGTCTTTTTGTATTAAAATTGACTAATATAAATCATATGAAATTTACACTATTTCAAAGTACAAATCAGTGTTGATGATAGTTTTCATAATGGCTTTTTGAGTGATGTCTACACAATATGACATGCATTTATTTCATTGAATGACTGTTTTGGTAAAAAAAATGTACATCTCCTTGATACTGTAAACCACATTTTAAAAACAGCAACCAGTTGTACTGTCTTCATAGAATCTCCTACGAGTGTTTAAATTTGGATTACCCTGAGTGGATTTTGATTTTGTGTCTGGTCTCCTTCTCCCCTCTTTGTACTTTTCCTGGTGGAAGATTTAATTAACAGTCTGCAGGCTCTACTGTTCTTATGGAAATACTTATACTGATATTTTCGTATCTTTTACAGCATATGTCTTTAATAAAACCAGAGTTTTCCAAGTCTATAAGGAGACTGCACTGCTCCTCCAAGAAGGAAAGAGAAAATATCTGTTTCCTTTCTGCATATGAAAGCATAAACAGAAAAGGATCAACTCTTTGATATGCTGTTTTAAAGTAGGAAGACATTAATCGAGCTATGTGTGAGACTTCAGGGAAAATAACTTATTTGTATCCCCATTTCTCCACGTGTGAAGCAGAGTAATATTGGATGGCTGTGCAAATTAAAGAGAAAAATATAACTCTTATGCAACAATTAAGAATTTCTCCTTCATTTGGAATTTTGTATTAATTTTATGTCTTATAGACTGCACATGGATACAAAGAATTTTATTTTTTTATTTAAAACTTCAGACTATGTAGAATAGGCTTGATACATATCTTGGACTTAATTCCTACAAAATTAAATTCAGATAGTACTGTATTTCAAAGCAGTTTTATTTAACAGTAGTCACAAGTAAGAAAAGACTGTGTACTAAAGGAATACCATGCAACATGGATATTAAGAAGTCAATGGCTCACTTTTTTTTATAACTTTGATTTTAAAAATGAGACATGTATCATACACATTTTTTCCCATAATTTTATTGATAAATATCATATACATTTATGGGGTATCGTGTGATCTTTTGATACATTCTGTGATCAAATCAGGATAAGCATATTTATCTCCTCACACATTTATCATTTATTTATGGGGAAGTTATTTTTCCATTTGACCATCCTTCAGGCCTTCTTGAAATCTGCAATTCCTTATCCTTGTACATAGTAACCCAACTGTGCAATAGAACACTAGAAGTCATTTCTCTTATCTGACTGTCACTTAATACCTGCTTACCAAACTTTCCCCAGCCATCTTCCCTATACTTTTAAAAAACTGTATTTTTAATGGAGGGTAATACAGATATCTATGATTGTTGAGTACATAAAGAATATAGCTGAACATGGTTTTGCTAAGTGCAGTGCTGATTAAAAATCCTCATAAGAGTAGGGTCGGAAAGCACCTGCTCACGCAGGCTCGGGGACCTGGCTTCGATCTCCTGCGTGCTGTGCCAGTCTTGCCCCCAGTGTGCACTGAGCGTGGTGGTGCATGCCTGTAACCCCAGCACTTGGGAGGCTGAAAACAGGAGGATCACCATGAGTCTGATCTGTGTAGTGAGACCCTGTAGACCCTGTGCTAAAGACATTAAAAAATCCTCACAAGAAAGAACCAACTTGTGGTGTGAAGCAGGAGTGATGATTTAGTAATGTCTAGAAAAATCACAAGAAGTCTTAACACTCAAAGATCTCTTAAGCATAGACTAAATCAGGAGCAATTAACACTGGGTATTAAATTCTGAATTGAAGAACACCCTAGTGTTCAGCATTTTGTGATTTGACAGTAAAATATTAAATAACAAATCAGCATGGCGGCCCATGATATTTTCATAAACAGTGTGTACAGCCATGTACCAGTACATACAAACACACAGATATTACACAGATTCTGAGCATGTCAGTGTTGACCCTATGAAAAGCAAGGATTTCAAGTGACAGTTTGTAGTTAGATATTATGGATGATAAGTAGAAATCATTGCTACAACCTACCATAAAAGCAAAATAGTAGATGAATATGTTAATAATATATATGTATTTCATAATTATTTCTGTTGTAGTACCTGGCATTCATACTTTGATGGCATCCTAGCAGGGTGTGAAAATGTGTTTAAGCTAACCCACTTTAGACCCTTACGCTTACTTCTGGCTGCCTGCAGCAGTCTCTGTGCTCCGTGGCCTGCTTATCAGCTCTGAATCTAGACTAGCTGGCTGAGCTTTTGGAAATCTGAAAAATAAACAGATGACAATTATCCTCATCATCGTCATCATCATCATCATCTATATTCTGTGTAAAACTGCAGTTTTACAAAATGAGTTTTAAAGATTGGTTGTATGATAATTAGAATGAATATATGCAACATGCCCAAACTATGCACTTCAGTGGTGACAATGTAAGTTTTCTGTTAGGTGTGTTTCAAAATCTGCATTTTCCGTGACTTTCTTCCACCTCAGCAATTCTCAGCCTCAAAGGAGCAGGGTGTCAAGCATTTGGGGACTGGCCCCAAGTGTTTTTGATGCAGTAGCTCTAGATTGAGGTTCAGGAATCTACTTTTTAAACAGATGTTCTAGGTGGTCCTGGAATTGCCGTCAGAGAGCACGGTGTCAGACCTGACCTTTCCTTACCCCTTCCTTCCTGCTCTTCCATTTTTGCTGCTCCTCCTTGCACCTGGCTGCGCTTCTGCTGCCGCTCCTCACCTGGCGCAGTGCCATTCCTGCACAGACGCTGTTCCAGTCTTGATTTCACTGCTTCTATGCCTTGGCTGCTCTCTTGGACACACACTGTCTCCTCCCTTACCACTTTCCTCACCCCTTGAGGTAGATAGATGATGGATGGGTGAACAGATAGATCAAATAATGAGTATAATACTAAAGAACTATTTTAAAGACAGCACAATAGTTATATCTTCTCTGTATTTAGAACCCTCCTGGGAAGGCATAAGGAGGCATCAAGATGACAGAAAGCTTTACCCTGTGTGTAGACTGTGAGGGTAGTCAGCGCCTAAGGAATCAAGGGTGCTTCAGGAGGGGACGGCCCACTGAGAGGCCCGCAGAAGTGTGCAGGGGCTCTGAGTGTCCACTCTCCCTGCGTCTGAGCTACATGGCCACTTGCAGGACACTAACGCCCCTAAGCTCCTACAAGAGCTGCATGCAGTGATCTGTCCTTTCTACTCTTGCAGCCCTTCTGTGAAGTCCTGTGTCAGACAGAGGTCATCTGCTCCTTCAGGACATTTGTGGTTTTCAGTCTGTAAATTTTGCACATGCCAACTTTATCTATAGATTTGCTAGGTTGTATTTTTTTTTTTTTTAACTTTTCTCCGGGGCTTCCCCTTTTCTTCCCTATTAGAGGTAGGTATCTTGGACCTTGCCTTCTCGTATTTCACGAGCTCACTCACTTGCTCCTGTTATTCCAGTAGCCCCTCATAAGGATGGCTTTCAGACACCATTTGCCACTTGAATTCCCTTCTGTCCTGAATTCCCTTGTCTGTACAACATCACCATTTCAATGTTCTGGCATTGTTTCAAATTCAGTTCTTTAGCTGTGCCCACCTCAAACCTCCCCAAGGGTGTGTCTACTTATCTTTGGGTTTACTGTGTTTAACTTATTACATTAACTCCAAAATGTAGTTGACATTTGGAGTTAATGTAATGGCTTTTTAAATATTTGTATTCCCAAGAGTAAAGCGTATCTAGCACATAGAAAGCATTTAATAAACACTTTTGATCTGATAGCAATAATAAGGACAGCACACTTAAGCTGAAACTAGGTGCTAGGTAGTCTGCTAAGAGTTTTATAGGGGTTATCTTAATTTACCCTCTGACAGCCCAATGAGATGAAGACTATTACACTCATTTTTTAGATAAGAAACTTTTTAGGTGATGGCAGAAATGTGAAGTAACTTGACAGTGATGCCCGCAGTAAGGTAGGATTTTCATGGAGGTCTCATGGTCTGTAACGTCCTTCCTCTTAGTTCCTCTGTTCATGCTTGCCTGTCTACGCCCACTGTCTGACTCTCCATTCTGAGTGGGCACCATCTTGTTTTCTCATAGAATTCACCCCCGGAGACTCACAGAGACCTTGTAGCGTAGGTCCTTAACATGGTCAGTACACCTGTGTTCCAGGACCTTAAGCTCCATATTTAATATCAAGAAGCTTGAATTTCCCAGCATTCAAAGAAACATGTTTATGAAAAAATGAATATGCTAGAGGCATTGTATGGGCTACCAAGATGGAAGAGACCCTGAGTAGTTCCAGTAGGAAATAGTGTACAAAACCTGCTTTTTGGATTTCATGGAGGAGGGAGACATGACTTTTTGCTGGAAGATTAGGGAATTTGGCCTGGAAGACAAGATGGGAAAACACAGGGACAGGAGAGGGAGGAAGGAGACTTCCCCGGAGGCTCTGCTGGCCTCAGTGGGACTCCACGGTGTTTCCAGGCACAACGCTCCTTTCCTGGCTACTCACATTTGAACTAACAGAGGTCTTCTTGTTCCTTACTGATGTCTTGCTAATGTCTCCTGCTCTAATCCTGGCAGTGCTTTCTTCATCCAGAAGGTTTTCCTTTCTGTTCTAAACAAATCTTGACTTTTTCAGAGTTGCCCCTCCAGAAACCCAGTTCTCCATCATTCTGCACTCTCTGCTTCAGCTGAGATTCTGCATTGTCACCTGTAGCTGCTGTAGCTGCAGCTTGTTTTGTAGGTGAATTTTTGGGACACACTTATACTGTAAGTGTTGTTTATGATTCAGCTTTGACTGAGTAGCCTGCTTTCTATTTGCTAATCTGAAATTGAGAGATGTGATAGAAAAAGGGATGGATCTTGTGCAATCTGGGGAAACTAGTGAATTCTGAAGAACACAGTGAGAGATAAGGCTTAGGAAGCCAGCGTCAGATAAATTAGACTATGACAAGGATTTTGCGTTTTCTTCTGAGTGAAACATTTCCAGCCAGTACCACAGGCTTAGTTTTAAGAGGACCACCCTGGCTGTTACACCGAGAACAGTCTCTAGTAGGGCAAGCGCAAATGCTGGTAGGAGACTTCAGAGGACAGGATGTAGCCTGAAAAATAAATTATGAGTTGCCAGTGTGTAGCTGTTGTCTGAATCTGTAGGGCTGTGGGAGGTCAGCTGGGGAGGGAGGGTGGGCAGCTGCTTCGCGGGTTCGGAGGCCTTGGTCAGGAACCTGTGTGACCCTAGGGCCGGATGTGGTATGCTGTCAGGTGTGCGTTGGTGCCTCATCCCATTCTCCTCGTCTGCCAGTGGAGGGAGGCGCCCTCACATCTGCCGCTGGCAGGCATTGCGTAATGACTTCAGCGTGATGCCACCCCTCCTAAAGTGTGTTGGAGCGTGTGAACCGTTAGGCCATAGTGTGTGGCTGTGGAGGCCTACAGGGACAGAATCCTTCTCCAAAAGGAAGGACGCCTACTCTGACACATAAATGATTTAATAAGGTCCTTATTTAGCTCTTCCACTCACAATGAGGCATGCTACTAATGTATGCAGGCGCAGGCGGTCACACGTACACAACAGCATTCTGTTTCACACAGCATTTCTGGTTATCAACTTAATGTAATTATTTTTATGATTATAAAGTCTCCATAAAAAGGGAGCTTAGAACATGCAGAAAAATACTTTAAAAAGGAAATAAAAATTGGCCTAGTTAATTCACTGTTGTTCTTTCACACTACACTTAGTATTTTCTTTACATAGAAAACAACATGCTGTCTGCCTCTTGTAATGAAATTGTAACATTTTCCACATAGCAAAATTCTTGGTGAACATAATTTTTATTGGCTGTATTCTCACAACATGGCAAAATCCAATTGTTGAGTACTGTGTTGCTCCTTTCTCCCTTCCTCCTCTGCCTGCATCCTACTGTGCTCTTCCTTTTGAAAACATTATCATCATTAATATCATTTGCAATCCTAAGTGTGTTGGATCATACCTGCCAAAATACCTGCAGGATAAAACATAAAGAAACTCCCTTTGTACTGCACCCTTACGAGAACCAGCAGTGAGTCCTTGCCTACCACTCTTTACAAGCGATTTCCCACCCAGCTTGGCTTGCTGGTTGTGTGGCAGGGTGCAGGGTTGCACCTGCCCGACACAGTGAGCAGGCGGCTGTGGACGTGAGGCTGCCTGTTCAGCTCCGTGAGGCGGGCAGAGCTGGCTTCTGACCTGTGTGCTCTGGGGAGCTTTCCATCTGTCCAGACGTTAGCCTGGAGCTGAACGCCTCCACACAGCGATGCAATCCCTAACAAATGTGGTGACAACACTCAACATAAGGCCTTCATTTTTTCAAATTGCTTACATTTACAGTTAATTCAATTTGAATTCTAAGTCACCTCCATGTGAATTATTCATGCACTTATTGTTAAGAGCTTTTTTCCTAAAATGTACGAAACAGAAAGAAGTTGATCTGTGGACGGTGCACAGCCGAGGTAGTACTGACCTGGTCTCCGTGCAAGGACGTATTTGCTC
Source organism: Octodon degus (assembly GCF_000260255.1). Classification (NCBI taxonomy): domain Eukaryota; kingdom Metazoa; phylum Chordata; class Mammalia; order Rodentia; family Octodontidae; genus Octodon; species Octodon degus. The sequence goes on along the minus strand of NW_004524616.1, from coordinate 15,549,292 downwards.
TTATTGCACGTCTTGTGCGCCACATCTGGCCTTGTCAAAGAGAACTAAGACATCTTTATAAAACACTTTTGGATCACTGTCCATGGTGGTTACTGGGGGGGATAAATATGAAAATCAAACTCAATTAGAAGCCACAAGTAAACAATTTATTTTTGCTCTTATAGAATCCTTACTGTAGGCCAGATGAAAACCTTTTCCAAAGTCCAGGCCTTTTGGGACCTAGAAAGGCACGTGGACTGGGCTTTAGGAGTTATGATGGGAGAGCGGAAATGGTTTCGATAGCAACTCATTTTCACACTGCAGGAGGGACTGGGGAGAAACTCTAAGGAAATGTCCAGACAGCAACCATATAAATAGATAATTGCTGAAATATTTGGATAATTTTGGGAATAAAAGCAGGCTAAATTTTTGGACAGTGAAATCAACTTTCCATAATAACGTTGTCTCCTAGCCAGTAATTTCCTTGTTCTCCCTAATTTACTTCACTTCTTTATAGCTGGCAAATTCATGTGTTTTGTACCTTGAACAAACTGGTTCTCCAGCCACCAGGTCCTGTTGTGAGACTCTTGCCTTGCCTGCTGCTCTTGTGCACGTAACTGGCTCTCACTACCCTGCCAGGGAGCTCTGGAGTCCTGACAGAACTTTGGGCTTTCTGATGGCTTTTCCCAGAGGGCCTCCAGAGCTGCCCAACAACCTGACAGTTCATTTAAATTTGGATCCAGGTCCAGAGCAACTCTAGAGTTATGCAATTTTAACAGTCCTAGGAAAGGGGGTCAGGTCTGGGATATGCAGTAAGCATACCCTAGCCAGGCGTGCTCTGCTAGGGAGCTAATGCTTGGCAAGCTCTAGAGGGTGGTGGGTCACTTCAGGTCCCATTGGTATTTGGCAGTTTTTTCCTGGCCAAAGGAGAAGAGCAGCAGTGACTTTTAGTTCTGAAAATTCTATTTAGTGGCCTGGCATGATGGAAATGTTCATGCTCTTGACTTTGTAATATGGCAAGTTTGTGTCTGAAAAGTTTAAGATGGATTTTTTGGGACATGTGAAAAAGCTCTAGATAATAAGCAGGAAGTAAAATGGGTTTAGTTTTAGTGTCCCTGTCACTTTACCTGTTTGGTTAAAGTCACTGATAGATTTTTCTGATTCCTCTGGTGGTATAAAATCTCTGATGATGGGCATGTGTATGTCTGTTCAATCTTGTTGACGTTTCAGGAGCAAGGCGCTCCACTGAAAGTCACCGTGGAGTGTGCCACAGAGGGATGACTACGAAGTTCTGCACAGCGTTTGCTTTGCCCATGTGGCGGCTTCATACCCAGAGCCAGGTCAGAAGCCGTGTGATCTGAAGGGCTAAGGGAGGCAGTTTGGAGCTTAAAGGATCAGATGGTGTGACTGGAGGAGCCGTTCGTTCTGATAATGAGCACAGATTCGCTAACCCTCTGCATGTGCCAGGCACTTTCCAGGGTTGGGGGATAGACACAGCCCAGGCCAGGAGGAGCCCAGGGCCTATGGAGAAGGCATAAAACACAGAGGAAGATGTGTAAGTGGGAACAGAAGAGCTTCTGGTGATGACAGATCCAGAGGGCGAGCTGAGCCGATGGGGCCTGGGTCTCCTTCTGGAGGTCAGTGTGCAGTGGGCTTTCAAGAGCAGTGTACGTGGAATGCTGACCAAGAGGGGGATGGAGTTCAAAGTGAGACAGCCTGTTTAAAAGCCTAGAGGAGGAATAAGCACAGCTTTGTTTAAAAAGTTGACACGGAGAGTGATTCTCTGTCAGTGGGGTGATTTAAGCAATAAGTTTGCTGAATCATGTAGCCACATCAGTCTGTCCCTCCTTCTGTCCCTCCCTCCCTCCCTGCGTCCCTCTGTCCTCCCTTCCTCTATCCATCAGTGTCTGTCTGTCTGTCTGTCTGTCTCTTTATATGTAGTTCAGGGTACCTTGAACTTACTGTGTGACCCAGGCTGGTCTCAAACTCATGGCTCTCTCCTGCTTCAGCCTCCTGAGTGCTGGGATTAAAGGTGTGAGTCACCATGCCTAGCAAGTAAATTTCTTGAAAGTTTATTAGAGAGTTGAGATTTGAGGTGAAGATAAGAAACTATAACATAATCTTGGGCTGGGGAGCTAGCTTGGCCATCTAAGTGCCTGCCTGGCAAATACAGGACCCAGGTTCGATCCCTGGCACTGTACACCATGCCAGCCACCAAAACTGGGCATGGTGGTACACACCTATAATCCCAGCACTGGGAAGGCTGAGACAGGAGGATCATTTAAGTCCAAGCTGCGTAGTGAGATCCTGTACCAAATAAGTAAATAGATTTTTAAAAAACATAATCCTTAAGAGGAGGAAGCTTGAAAAGTGTGAGTTACACAGAGAACATATGCGAGTTTGACTCAGTTAAGATTTCAGCCTCTGGTTAACTGTAGAAAATAAAAGTTTAGTTAGTACTCAGGCTCTCCCTTCCATTGGGACTGACGAAGATTATGCTAAAGCTAGGCACATCCTGTAGACTCTATGCATCTCAGCACTAGAGCATGGTTTGTCTTCCACTTGAGAAGTTTGTCAGGGTTCATTGTATATTTAGGGCATTTAAGTATTGTAATGTCTAGTGTTTGGGATATAACTCAAAGTAACATTCTAATTAGGTGGTCTGAATTTAGGGAAACAAGCATGGGTCAGAAGGTGCTCAGCAGGGGAATCAGCCTGGCCATTAGCTATTTTTTATTGGAAGCTTTGTGTTTCTTTTCTTTTCTGATGGTAGCTGTGGGAGGCACACAGGTCTGAGGGGAACATCTTTGGGCTTAGGACAAATAAGCACCTTGCTAGAGTCAGGACCTGAATGTCTCTGTTTTGAGGCAGAGGGCACTGAGCCCTGCCCAAGGCTGGAAATGAAGACCCCACCTGGGAAGGACTCAAAGCTGAAGGGTGACGGGTGCTCCCAGCACCCCAGAAAAACTCGGACAGTGCACCAGATTGGTCAGTGCACAGCTGCTACATGGACCGTCATTATTTTTTACTTGTCAAGAAACAGAAATTAACCTAAACTATAAACTAAACAAAAACTAAGGAATGCAAAATTTTAATCACATGGGGAGAAATAAGATGACACCTTGATAAAAAAATAAAAGAGGGCACAGGAACAAAAAGGTTGATAAAGGCTGGGTCCTTGGAGAAGAGGACCTGGATGAGAGAAGGCAAGGAGAGAGCTTCAGGGCAGTAGAGGGGCCTCTCCAGGTCGCTGGTCTCAGTTCTGCCTCCTTCAGGGAGGCCAGCCTGTGAGTGACCACACCACTGCATCTCTTCTGCCCAGCACGCCTGGCCCTGCCCCCCTCTTGGAATTAGTGGAATGCATCTGTTTGTGAGCTGAAGATTAGAGGCCAGGCTGGGACTATGAGGAGAGCTGTCTTTTTGGGTGGCCTCACAAGACAGGCTTCAGACCCCGAGCTGATACTTCTAAACTTCCTTCTCTGATAATCTGTAATTTTCTGTTTTTAGAAGTACGTGCATTGTCAGCGGTGTCAGAGAGACCCTTCTCAGATGATTCATCCATTTAAAACTAGCAGTAATATCTCTTGTTTGGAAATTAAGCAACAGAAAGGAATTCGGCAGGCAAGCTAAATGGAGACAGTTTAAATTCAAGTACACGCATGGTCACACTAGCAGGTTAAGCCGCACAGCTTTATTCTCATCCACGCAGACTGCTCTCCACCACGCTGAGGTCCAGAGTGGGAGGAGCCGCAAGTCCACCCATCCCCCGGGCCCTGGCCTCACCCTGCCCGTCACCCCAGGAGACCGTACACATCACGCAGTTCTCTTCAAAGAAGTCATTTTAAAGTTTTAGATTTCTTTGCACTCACACATGCAGAAAGAAGCCATTCTACTTTATTTCTCAATGTTTTTTAAACTTGAAGATTTTAAGCTAAGTTTTGAATGTTCCCTCGCCGTGTCTCTAGTAATCCTAAGTATCCACTGGTATTTTGAAAATTATTGGTCTAGTTTGAATATTTTTGTTTTATTAAGAGTATTCATTTATTTATCCTCAATTCACCTTGTTCCAAAAAGATTTAAAGTGGACCTTAGAAAGTTCAAGTTTAGAAGTAGATAAATATTTTGAGAAGAAGAAAATGGAAAATTTTAAACAGAAACAAATGTGCCTAATTTAAAAATATTCTAGATACTGTTTTGATGCTGGAATGTGTTCTATCCAAGCAGTGTTGTTTTGACATGGTTACCTGACATGGTCCTGCTCTAGGAATTCTGTTGGTCTGTAGAATGGCATGAATGGTGTGACCACGACGTGATGTCCTAGGCTGTCCCATGGAGCGGGCATAGTGGACAGACCCAATCCAGACCCGAGTCTGTTTGGGGTGCAGGGAATAGCTGATTCACAGTGCAGGGCTAAGTTTCTTGCTGAAACTAAGACACCCCCTTCTTATTAAGCAAATGATTAGTGTTTCTTACAAAACGTTTAGAAAACAGAGAAATATTTTAAATTTCTGCTGCAGACCACTCTACAACTGAAATTTTTTTCTAGAAAAATTATCTGTATATTATGTAAACTTTTTTGTTGAAAATTATTAACTAAATGTGTCCTTATATAATTAATATTCTTTGTAATCATGGCCTAATTTTAGATATTTGACTTGCTTACTTGTTTTCCCTGCTATAGAGATCCTTATTAGACAATCCTTATAGATTTTCTTTTTACATATCCATGACTATTTTCTTCATAGTATTAGAGGTTTCACTCAAGGCTTTACACATGCTTGGCATGTTGTACCACTGTAATGTCCTCAGCCCCATGATTGTATCCTTGGTATAAATATTTATGTTTTGGAGTTAAAATATTGATACATTTAAAAGTTTTTAATTGTTTAATTTGCCTTTTTAAGGAATTGTATCAGTTTATATTTAATTAGTTAAGAGATCATGTTTCCCTGATTCCTTATATGTAAGTGATGGTTTTTTTCTATTATAAACCATTCATGTGTGCCCCCTTTCGTGTGAATGGTTTTTGATAGAAAGTTTGAGTCTTTTTTTTTTTTTTTTTTGGTATTTTAGGAACAGGTCTACAGGGTGCTCAGGGTCTCACTACTAGATTGGACTTGTAGTGATCTGCCTGTTTACAGCCTCTCAAGAGCTGGGATTACAGGCACACACCACCATGCCCAATCTCAATCTCGTGTTCTGTGTGCCCCAGGGGTGGGGCTGGCATGGCAGGCCCCAGGGATCGAACCCCCAACTGAGGGGTTCAATCTGCTGAGCTATTTGACCGGCCCCGGTCATTTTTTCAAGGCAGAGCACAACTGGTGATTCATCTTTTGGTTCTTTTTTCCCTTTAAGAGTTAAAAAGTCACCTGTGGTCAGTACAGAGCCCCTTGGCTCTCATTAGAGCGATTGAGAATATTTGAATTTTTCTAAATTAAGTTGCTCTCTTTTGCTTTTTATTTTATGTATTTGGTACAAGGTCTCACTATGCAGCTCAGACGCTTAGTGATCGTCCTGTTCTCAGCCTCTCCAGCGCTGAGATTACAGGCGTGCACCACCTCACCCAATCTCAGTGGCCAGCTCAGCACACCCGGGGGCAGGACTGGCACAGGATGTGGTATTGGGGATCAAACCCCAGTCCTTGCGCTTGCCTAAGCAGGCACTTAATTTAGTCTGCTGAGGTATCTCACTGGCCCTTAAGTTGATCTCTTTTTGATATTGCATTGTTCCAGAAATAATGTGATGTACTGCCCATAAAAGTGGCTGCATTTCATTGCTACATATTAAAGAATCCAAAATAAATAAAGTTGATCATTTATCTTTAGGATCCTTGGTGTCCAAGTTTGCCAAACATTTTTACAATTGGTTGTATATTATTTTCATTTATATTAGCCTCTGTTCCTGTTCCACATTTATACTGATACTTTAGGTATATGGCATCTTTCTTCTTGTATGCAACGTCTTCCTCTACCATTACCATTTGAATTTAAGTTTTGATCTCTTTCTTTCTTTCTTTCTTTCTTTCTTTCTTTCTTTCTTTCTTTCTTTCTTTCTTTCTTTCTTTTCTTTCATGCTAGAGCTCCATATCAGGAGTGCTGTAACACTGAGATACATCCCCAGCCCTTTTAAAACTTTTTTATTTTATTTTTAAATTTTGAGACAGGATCACACAAAGTTGCCCAGGCTAGCCTTGAGCTTGCTATCTTCCTGCCTCAGTCTCATGAGTAGCTGGGATTACAGGCACATACCACCATTTTTTATTTGATTTTTTGGCTGCCTCTGTCCAGTATCAGGTAGGAGTTCCATGAGTTTTCACTACAAAGAGATTGAAAAAGGAATAATGTGAAGAAGAGACAGAGAGGGCTGAGGTTTGGGTGGGGAAAGTAAGAGCTGGGATGCTTGAATATTTTGAAAAACTGGAGAAATGCATGGTTTAGAATGGCTGCCAGCCTTTAAACAAAGCACACCAGGGTGACATAAGGAAAGGCAGAGAGGACAGGACTCCTGCCGCCAAAGTTTGATTTGGCCCAGGACAAGTCAGTCTTAGAGAGTGACCCACCAGATTGGGTGGCTTCTCCTGCAGTTAGGACTCTGTTTGGTGCTGTAACTGTCCTGCAGCAGAACGACACCAAAATTCTTTGCACCATTGACTGTTTATACAGCATGCAGGAAGAACCAATGTGATGGTTTTCTAAATAATTATTTTGGTGTAGATGGTCAGCGGGATAATTCAGACTCCAATGGAAGTGATTTTATCTTATATTGTCTACTTTAGCTACTCATTGGTAGGGTAAATGGTGCCAAATTTTAGTTTACTTTTGTGCTGTTTAGACACATTTCATATGGTGCTTTGTCTTAAGAGACCTCAAGGATTTTTATGGAGCAGATGCTGGGAGTTTGGTTCTCAAGGGCCCAGGCGAAACTGTTACTACTCGTTGGTAAATGTATTATTTAACTCTGTTCTTTAAGACAATAGAGCTGGAATAGAGTAGAATAATTCTGTCACAGATACAGTATCTCATTTAGAAACATTTGTTGTTTTGGGCAGTTACACTGGCTTGATTTAGGTGGGACAGGAACCAAGGATTGAAATGGCTTTACCCAAGAAGAGAGTAGACAAGTTTGGCAACACTGAACGCCACAATGTCCTGCATCCGGAGAATTTATGGTTAAGACTAGAGAAGTCTGGAAAGTTGGGTAACTGTCATTTATTAATTTGTTGGCCTTTGTAGCATGTTTTACCTTAAGGGACCTTTGAGGATACAACTATCTATGACCTTTGAAAGGATGCAACTTCAAACTGTTTTTTTCTGCATATAAATTAAGATATTCTCTGTAGTTTTCTAAGAGAAAAAAACAAGGAATCTTTTAAAATTGTCTGTAATACTGTGTTCATATCTGTGACAATATTTTTATTTATTCTCTATTTGCATTTTGTAAACCCCAGAGGTTTGAGGCCAGAGCTTTATCATTACCCCAGAGCTCAAGTGCGGGCAACTTAAAAAATCTTTTCTTAAAAATTCTAGTGTTAAAAAAAAATTCTAGTGTTGCATTTTCCTGAAAACTTTCCGAGTACCCTGCTGAATCCATATAATTACACACACACACACACACACACACACACACACACACACACACGGTAAAGGCCACAGACAGTAGAGTTCAGGGACTCTTGGGGTAGATGCCCTTTTGGGGCTTGTCCGGCTGGGCTCCTAGTACATTTTAAGTCTTGGTGACTCATAGTCTATTTGTTTTGTTGCCTCATTTAAGTTGTGGTATCATAAATCACTCCATTTTTTAATCATTTGAGTGGCAAACACCCCAAAGCATTAAAGTTAAACAATGTTAATGGGGATTTACTTTTGATGCCATTGTTTTAATATGACAAATGGCCACGCATCAAGCTGCGTAGCACAGTTTATTTATGCAGACATAATTAGGTCTTTGAAATGAAATGTACAGTGAACCATTTGCCAGAAATTCAGAGTCTACTTCAGTGATCCCTCCTCCAAACTTACTCTCTTATGTGCTTGATGGGTTTAAGGGAGACCTCAAGCTCAAGTAGTCCTGGACTGAGGAAACTCCTTACATTTGAGGAAGAAGTCACCTGATTTTTGGAAATGGGACACTTCCTCCTCCTTGGCCACTTTTGTGACTGCAAGTTAGAAAAAAGAATTGTTTTAGTTTTCAGACATCTGAAGAAGATGCAGTTTGCCAGCACAGTCTCTGAAAGATGTCTTTTTCAAGCTCGATGGATAGGCTCTGGGGAGAAACTGTAAAATGTCCTTTCTCAGAGATCTTGGAGAACAGTGGATGCGGGTTCATTTTCAGGACTCTGTCCAACCTGCAGCAGGTCTTTACCCTGTGTGTGTTTATTCTGCTGTGCTTTTGTATATGTGTGTGGGGTGTAGATATTTATGGCTGGACAGATACTACTTTTAAGATTAAAATGTGAGATTACTTACATTTTAATCAGTGGGAAGTAGGGACTAAGTAGGCATAACGGGCAGGTTCTGGGAACAAGGAACCAGCCTCCAGGGATTTTCTACAAGTTTATTTAGCTCCAACTTGTATTCTTGCCTAACCAGGCTCAGGCTTCCTTATTGACCAGAGACCTGTCAGGTGGCACTGGTGAAGGTGGGGAGGGGTCAAGGGCTGCCCTGAGGATCCTGTGAGTAATACCACAGTTGGGGTGAACACTGGAGTCTTTTGCTTGGGATGAACTGTCCAAAAAGTTCGGTAATTGCTTGAGCTTGTAGGCGTGGAGCTGCGGCCCCAACACATCATGATTTTTGGTGAAATTAGAGTAGTAGCTGAGGGGCCACGACCTTCTCTAGTGACTAGTGGACCAGTACTGTTTGGGACAAGCATTTTCTCTGTGCTCAGCTAATTAGCTGTGGACACGACCTCATCCCAGCTGCTACCACCATTATAATACCTTCTGAACCAGCCCAGTTCTTCTTACGGTATTGAGTTTTGTTTCACTTACCCCTCCTACTCCTCTTCCTCCTCCTGAGTTACCTCCCCAGACTGTTTTTTTTTTTTTTTTTTTTTTTTTTAAACCGGGAATTGAACTCAGGACCTTGCATTTGCCAGGCAAGTGATATGCTGCTGAGCTATATCCCCAGCCCCCAATAGCTATTTTTTATTTTAAGACAGGATCTCACTAAATTGCCCAGGCTGGGCTCAGACTTGTGATCCTCCTGCCTCAGCCTTCTTAATCCCTGGGGTTACTGGCATGTACCACTCTGCCCAGGGTTCACCAGTTTTTTGGCTTCTTTGTTTTTGCAGAACCAGGGATTGAACTCAGGCCCTCGCACTTGCCAGGGAAACATTTATTCCACTGAACCACCTCCCTGGCCCCTAGCTTCTTTTTTGACCATTTATTTTTTTCTGTTTGGGAAGGATATATACATGCATGGCATGTATTCCTACATTTTCTTAGACTCCAGGAAATTGGGCTACAGTTACAACTAAGGAATCTATGGTAGCCAATAATACTGATTTCCAAAGATTTTATACTCAGTGTTCTCTTTCTTTCCAAGAAAGAAACCTTCCAGAATTTTATCTGATACCCCTGTCCAGGAGTGATTATAATCAAAACTAATAGTCATTAATAGCTTTTTGTGTTCTGTACTCAGATACAAAAATAAAGGTACGGAATGTGTGGTAAGGGCTGTGCTTCTGGTGCCAGTGGCGAAGCAGTAAATTCAGCTGGAAACACAGGCTTGCAGAGTTCAAAGAAAGACCCTGCCTGCTCCCCACACTTCTTCTTGCTCCTACTCCTGGAAGCTTTGGGAAAATCTGAGAGTTGAGGAGGGAAGAAAAAAAGTCAAGGGATTGAGAAAGCTCCCTTTCTGTATTTCAGACCTGTGTATGCAGAGGTGAGAACCCACATCTGGAATGCAGTGTCTCTGAGAGAAGTGGACAGAGAGGTGACTGCTGATTTGTGGTTGAAAATATTAAAGCGCTGTTAGTCATGAGATTATCCCTGTGGCAATCCTTCCTTCCTTCCTTCCTTCCTTCCTTCCTTCCTTCCTTCCTTCCTTCCTTCCTTCCTTCCTTCCTTCATTCCTTTTGTATTTTAGGGAAGGGTCTACAGGGTGTTCATGGTCTCACTACAAGATCGAACTTGCAGTGATCCACCTGTTTACAGACTCTCAAGAGCTGGGATTACAGGCCCATGTGACACCATGCCCAGTCTCAATTGCTGTCTCAGTGTGCCCCAGGGGTGGGGCCGGCACGGCAGACCCAGTGTTTGAACCCCTGGCCCCTGCAATCAGGCTCTGTAATCCGACAATTAATCCTTTCTACTTAAGACTTTTCTATTTAAAGTGTGATTTAAATTAGTGCTTGAAAAGATCTGTGAATCAAAAGAAATGATTTTGATCCTAAAAAATAGAGCTTTAGAGAAATTCTTCCAGACTTTTTTTAGACGGGAAGGTAGAAAGGAAGAGGGGTGCTATATCATTCCAAAGCCATTTAGAACAGTCCTAAACTCAGGGCTTGCATTCATTAGCAGCACTGCGATTCAGCTGTGGTATTAAAACTGTGGGTCTGTCCTCAGCCACTGAGCTAAGGGGTGTGAGAAAGGCCTTGGGTTGCAAACAAGTTTAGAGCTTGAGGACAGTAAATAAAATTTGTTATGTGAACTTTCCAGTGTCCTTTCACCTTCCAGTTCAAGAAAGGACTGGTTCATTTTCTACTTCAGGTAACTTTGGGTAATCCCTTTCAACCTTTCTTGGCTTCATTTCCTCCTTGTAAAATAGGGACACCAGCTTCCCCTAACTTTGATAAGAATTAAAGCTAGGTTTTATGTTTCATAGCATGCTGTTTACTGTATATTAGAGCCTCTTAGTGCTTATTGCATACTAGGATCTCTGTGTTTCCTTTTCTTTCTTGTATTTTTTAAAATCTGGAGTAGGCAGCTCTGCTCCACTGAGGGCCTGAGTCAGGCAGCTAAACCCAGACAGGTCTTGCTCATGAAAACATGCGCCTGCAGCCTGGCTCCCCCTTGCTGCTTCCCTCCTTTGTTCCTTTTCACTCCCTCCTCCCTTGGTTTCCTCTTCCTTCCCTCGCTTTCTGTTTCTCTTTTTCTTTTTCATTCTTTACAGTGGTTAGTCTAGTCTTGATTTACATTTTGAAGAATCAGGAAATTCTTAAGCATGGGGGATAATTTCATAGTGCATGTAACAGTGCATTTGTCCTTTTTTTTTGGTTAGAATCACACATAGAGGATTTTAAAAACAAAGGCCATGTTTCATTAAAGTGTTTATAATATTAAGAGATTAAAAATCATATTTGAATCAAGTGGTAGCCACTAAGTACTTACCATTGTAATTCTATCAACATATGGATGGTTTGAGAATTTGGTACAATTTCAATTCTATGTTTGTTCATTCTTAATAACACAGTATTGTCTGCTGCTATATCCTTTATTATGTTCAGTTATTGTTATTAGTAGGCTGGGGATATAGCTCAGCAGCACAGCACCTACCTGGCAGTGCAAGGTTGTGAGTTCAATTCCTGGTACAAAAAAAAAAAAAATACTAATAGCATTTGGCATTGTTCTGTGCACTTTGCATACATTACTCCACTTGGTCCTTTCAGCGTCCTACTGAGGGTGCTTTAATTATTCCCACTTAATATGTGAAAAACTGAGGCTCCGAGAAGCTCTATCTGTCATAACACCATGATGCGTTCCATTCATAAATTTAAATTTTAGTCTTTGTCAGTTGACTGAATAAAAGCAAGTTCAAATCAAAGATTGTGGTTACCTCAAGCTACATCCTCCAGTTTGGTTAAGTGTTGGCTGAACGAACAATAGTGACAGTTTTCTATTGGTACTGAGTGCTTATTATGTGCCTGGTGATGTGCCAGATGATTTGTGTGAAAGATGACCAAAGGGGATGCCTCAAGTCTGCTCCCTACTGTAAGTGTGTCCTTGCTTACTGGTTTATCCTTTCTATGCCTCCAAGACAAAATCACATAGTAATAGTATTGTTTCCACAAGGTTGTTAGAAGGTGAAATTAATTAACAGGTATTACTCATGTAAAGCCTGGTACCAAGCACATGCCTTATAAATATTAACTACTATTACTATTTCAAACCTGGGTATATCTCATTCTATATTGCCTTTTTTTTTTTTTTTTCCAGTACCAGTGATTGAACTCAGGACTTTACACTTGCCAGGCAGGTACTTATTCTACTGAGCTATCTCCCCGGCCCTTGTCTCATTCTAAATTATGCCTCCTTTTTATAATTATCTTCTTGATGGTCATACCTAAAAGTATCTCTGTAGAGAGATGCAAGATTTTCTTACTACATGAACTAAATTTCCATATTGTGATCTTTTCAGAGCTAGGGATCCACCCCTTAGCTCATGGGGCACATAAACATGGAGAAGTTTGCCAAACCTTTCAAAATTAGCATTTTTGTTGGCTCAAACTTTATATAGGCAGAATAAATGAATTCCTCAATTTAAGTAACAACAAGTTATGTGGATATTTTTCTCTATGTTTCCTCTTCCAAACTTATCAAAGAGAAGTTTCCAAATCTTAGCTTTTCTGTAAGTGCCTTCTAATGGGTTTCCTTGTTTAGGTTTTCACGAGAGTAGGTATATCTTCCCCTTATCTCTGGTGAAGCGCTTTCAGAGTGTGTTGACATTTGAGGAAGCTTTGAATGTTTCCAAATGCATCTGTGTTTTCTGCATAGTCCTTGGCTTAGATTCAGAGAAACGTGCCTTCATGAGATGGTTTCCAAGTACGGTTCCCAACACGGGAGGGAGAGTGGCCCTCGCACAGTGTACACGTGGGCGCAGGTCGGCGGCTCTTAGCGGCTGCCTCCTTTTCCTTAACATCATTATTTTAGAGGTCTTAATTATAAACAATCTTCTCCTGGATATATTAACTTTTTAATGCTTTTAAGTACTTTTTTGTCTGTCTTGCCAGGTGTGGATAAACTTAGAGGCGTGGAAGTCTGATGAACTTTGGCGCACTGTCTTTAACTAATGCCGTCTGGGAGGCTGTGCTCTGACAGTCAGTATGTTTTTCATGCCTCTGATTCTGCTATGGAAGCTCACAGATTATACTATATTTTTCCACTTACCTCCCTAGCAAGAGCTCTGCAAGGAGAGGAAGGGATGTTAATGTGGATAACACATTTTATGCTTTGGAAAGAAGATATCGTCAGCAAAACCCTATGAAAGTAAAAAGAAAACAATTACTGGATTGTAGGAATAGTGTAAGTCATCTCTGTCATCATCTCTTTTTCCACCTAAAACAAATTACTAATTATCATAGGCTATGCTTTTTACCAAGCAAAGGAGGCGGTAGTCTCATATAAATTTTTCCTGTGAGGCTCAGGGGCTGGTGATGTAGCACAGCAGCAGAGCACTTGCCCAGGATGGGCTCCAGGAGAAAAGCCACAACAATAACAAACAAAAAAAGCAAAAGTAAAAATATTCTGCGCAAACATACGTATTTTTTAAAACAACTAGGATGAAATAACCACATTTTCTAATACCAGCATTCTTCTGAAACAGAGTCAAAGCTTCTGTCAGAGAAAAAGTGTTCTGGGAGTTTATTTTACACTCCTGGAAAGAAAAAGACAAAAGAACAAAACACTAGCAAGATATCCCTTTTAAATTAGAAGTCAGAATTAGCATTGCAAATAAAATCCAGAACTTCAAAGCTGTCACTCACAGTGAACCTTTTGATGAATTGGATCTTGATATTTACAGAATCTATTAAAATACAACCAATAGTGTGTTTGTTTATATGTTGACAAGATGATGTACACCCTGAAGGTCAAGGGTGATGTGAACTGTTATGGTGTTCTTGTCAAAATAGCTTAAAAGGGGGGTGCTATTTAAAGCGTTTTGATGGAATAATGGCTTCACCACCAGTGTGACAGCTGATGCAAGGGTAGTCTTGAAAAAGATCAATTGACGTGAAACAAAAATCTGTGATGTTTATCAATCAAAGAAAAAAAAGAAGGAAAAAGAAGTCTCATCTTTTAGTTGCATGTTAGACAATTGGCAGCTGAAATGGAAAAACAAATAGTGAAATTAAGCAGAAAAGCATTGATTTAACTTCTTGGGTGGTTTATCAAATGCCACAATGAACTTTTCATTCTGTCTTGTCATTTATTAATTACTCTCTTTTAATCAAATCAGTTAAGGATCAATTCACAAACTTTTGGGTTACTTCTATATAGTTTCAAATATCCACTTTGTCCTTTTAATATCTTTCTCAAACTGTTAGCCAAGTTCTACTTTTTTCCCTACTAAAACCTAAAAATACATCTGAAAATAAATGTGGGATTTATATAATATACTTCCTGCTAGGGTTATCCCACTGCATTTGAGTTCATTATTCATCTGTCTGTCTTGGTCTCAGTCTCAGTCTCTTTGTCTCTTTGTCTCTCTGTCTCTCTCTCTGTTTCTGTCTGCCTGCCTCTGCCTCGTGCCTCTATCTCTGTCTGTCTGTCTGTCTCTCTTTTTTGCAGTAGCCTTAATTATTGGATACTAGGGGATGTAGCTCAGACGCACAGTGCCTGTCTGGTGAGCACAAGTCCTAAGTTTGATTCCTGGAATTGAAGAAGGAGGAGGAGGAGGAGGAGAAGGAGGAGGACG
>NW_004524616.1:15514469-15534577 GCF_000260255.1 Octodon degus | reverse complement strand
GAAATTATTGAATATTTCAACACAAAAATGTAACACTAAAAGAATGTAGATCTCTTCAAAGTCAGTTAAATTTTTCAGTAGACATCTTTGTTAGTGCTTCAAACTAGCACTAGAGGAAATGGAGTAAAATAGTATACATGGATTTCAAAGTAAAAAATGAAACCCTTTAATGAAGAGGATGGTGCAGTTTGGTCAGCTCTGATTTGACATAAGTCTATAGGTTTGAATGTTAGAGCCCCTCTACCTATTCATTTAATTTAAATTTTTATTTTAAATCATAGCACATATAGCACACTGGTTTATGGGTATTTGAATATATTTTTTAAAGGAACTGAATTTTTTCATGTGTTTATCATAAAATAAGTAAATGATTTAAGCTAGAATAACTGTAAATAGACAACATTATTAACCTCATATCTCTACCTATTTTCCTGTAGGATTTCTGCTAAATGTTACATGGCTTAGCTCCTAGGGATTATTATTTTATATACATTGTAATAAGTCGGCTGATCTCAAGTTCCTGTTCCAGAGGCAGATGCATGATAAGATGTTATATAGAACTTTGGTGTTTTAATGAGGGACATTTAATCTTCAGCTCCAATAGGCAATAAACACAACCGTAGCTCATCAAATAATACATAAAAAAGAGCGTTATTTAAAGAAAATAAACTGATTCCTGCACTCCTTAAGTAATTAAAAGCTTTTGCTGAAAACAGTCTCTGTCACTGTCTTGAGTTTGAAAAGCCATGGTTAATCCAGGCATGG
Source organism: Octodon degus (assembly GCF_000260255.1). Taxonomy (NCBI): domain Eukaryota; kingdom Metazoa; phylum Chordata; class Mammalia; order Rodentia; family Octodontidae; genus Octodon; species Octodon degus. The sequence goes on along the minus strand of NW_004524616.1, from coordinate 15,533,812 downwards.
TGGCACATACCTGTAACACCTGTAACTTCAGCTGCGTTGGAGGCTAATACAGAAGCCTGGTGAGTTTGTGTCTGTCTGGGGCAACTTAGGGGGATGCTGCCCCTGAGAGAATGGGGTGAGGTGGCAGTGGGTTCAGTCCCCAGCACCACCACCTTTAAAAGAAATCAGAGTCATCCCCAGGTTGGCAGTTTGGTAGACTTACACAGACTGGAAACCATACTGAGGCAAAATAAATGTATTTTGGAAACAAAGTTTATACAATACAAAGTGTTGGGATACAAACATGAATGAAACTACCTCTGCCTACGGCCTTTAAAACATCTTACTCTGTTGATGAAGATGAAGGCTAACTCCATGACTCAGAGCAAAGTGGTAGGGGAAGATCTTTAAGGCAGTGTGCATGTGTAAAACTTGTTAAGCTGTTCTCCAAAACAAACAGGCAGTGTGGGCTGCAAGAGTAGATGGAAAAGTTTCTTCTCCGACTTAGCTGTGTCCCGCTTTCTCCTAGAGACCTCTGAGTTTGAGAAAACCTCAGGGTGGGTCTGGGAGTGGTCCCCGTGGCTGGGAAGTTGGTAACATAGCGGCATGCCCCTCACTCCCCAGCCTGAGCCCCAGGAACTACATCTGAACCCCTAAACTATTACTACAGCTGATAATCAACCCTGACTGCTTTGAAGTAAAACAAATGATTTAAGAACTGAAGTTTCTGTATCCCATTATCAAACTCATTAAGTCATCGAAACCCGCTGGATTTTGGATGGATTTCTAAATTCCTAAGAATCTATTCATACACGCTTACCCCCTACACACACATTTATCCATGATACACAAATATTAAAATAACCAGACCAATCCACATGGACAGCAGAGTTCACTATAATTATTTTAACATTTCATTTGTTTGTTTTGTTAACTGTCACATTGCCATAGGATATTTTAAAATTTTTTATTACTTTTTTCACTCTTACTAAAGAAAAGGAAGTGAAAATGTAAAGTGGTATTTGCAGACAGTCTCAGATCTGACAGCAGAAAAGAAGCTTTCTCGGTAGGCTGTCTCTCACGATTCTGTTGGGTTTTACAGAGGCCTCTGAAATGAGAGAACATTTTTCTTGTGATGGTTTGGTGGAAGATTTCAATTAGAAGGTTGTATTTCCAGCTCCATTCTACTCTGCAGGCAGACCTGTATCATCTTTTGGAAATCTTTCTGTTTATGAACTTTAAGACTATAACTTGGAATGTGTTCTTTGGCATGTTACATGGTGACCCCACAACTTCTGCTTTCTTCTGCCCTGCCCACTTTAATGTGTTTATAGGGTTCATGTCAGCTGAGAACTGCAGTGAGACACAACATCATTCACACAATAGACTTATTTTACCAAGTAAATACCCAAGAGGACAGTACAAGTATTTCTAATTGTTATTATTTTCTTGGCTTTTGTAGGAAGAATGAGACTATAAAAAGAAAATAAATAAACTAGTTAGAAATTGTTTAAGTAGCCAGTCTAAGAGGTTACACATATATTTTAGCACATTTAACTTCATTTTGAAGTCTTTTGACCACAGTTTTTCCTTTAATTTTAATTCTCCGTTTCTGTCTGTCTCAGCAATAGTCTGGAAATGCAATGTTATTTGGATGTTTAAAAAATCTACTCCAGAAGCCCCAGTGGCGCAATCAGTTAGCACACAGTACTTATAAAAATCTAGTCCAAAAGCTGGACAAGTTTAATTTTGCTGATTATTAATTATGCTGAAGTTGGGCAAAAAATACATTGCTCTGTGTTTCTTCTTAGTTTCCTTAACGTTTTGTTACTCATGTCTCACACTACTTTTTGCTGTTCCGTTCTCTCATCTCTGACCCCCTGTTCCCTTTGTCCTCAGATCTCTGCCAGTTACATGTGCATGGCAACCTCAGTAGCTCACATGTGCAGTGTGGTTTGATAGCAAAAGCTCACCCTCTGCAGGCCAGGTCCTAAGGCTTCAGTTTTTAGCTGCATCTTTTCCTAAGTCTGGGATCTTATATAAAGCATTTCTCCTCTCTACCTCAGGTTCATGTCTACAGCTGAAGCAAGATAAGATATGGTGCATCTTTGGGAAGGTCACCAGTGTGAGGTTGAGCACTAGCTGTGCATTTGCTGTCATTTCTCCACATGCTCATTTCTAAGTCACTTGCACATTTGTGAACATGGTAGGACATGGGATTCCATACTGGAATACCACACTGGGTATCAAGACCCTAAGGATTGAGCAGGGTGTGGTGGCACACTCCTGTAATCCCAGCACTTGGGAGCTGAGGCAAGAGGGTCATTGTGAGCTCAAGAACAGCCTGGACTACAGAGTGAGCTCGAGGCCAGCCTGAGCTTCTTGGCAAGACCCTGTCTCAAAAAAAGACAAAACAAAACAAAAATAACCCCCCCCCAAGGATCTGGGTCTAATTCTGTTTTGATTCACATTATGAGGTAACTGTAGATCACTGTTATCATTGAATTTTAGAATTTAGAGACTTTTGAGATTACTATAGCGCTTTATTTATGGATGAGCAACCTGAGTGATCCCGTCAGTTTCAAGTCACTTGTCCTCTGGGACACACAGCCTAGGCAGTGTTTCACTTCTTAGGCCAGTGTTTCCCTAAGTGTGGGATGTTGTTATATTCAAAGTAATTTTAGGTGACATGCAGAAAAATGTTTAAAAATATGTTGGTGTCTCTAACTCATAATTTTATAATTTTTTTTGCATAAGGTAAGCCTAAGTGTCATGAACAAATTGATTTAAAGTCATTAAAGAATAAGTATATAAGGGTTCAGGTGCTGGTCCAGGAATGCTGATGCCTCGTCTTAGTTTTGTTACTCATGTCCCACACCACTTTTTGCTATTCCCAGCACTCAGGAATTGCAGGCTTCACCCATCTCCCTTTCAAATACTGACAGAGGCCAGAACTGTATGACGGCCCCCTGGGTTTCTATGGCACAAGTTTCCCTGCCCCCTTTCATTCATGATTTTGTACATTGAGAAACTTACTAGACCCAAGGAATTTTTCCTGTTCTAATACTTTCTGTTTTAAATGAGTGCTTGAGTGAATATTAGTTAGTTTATGACATAGTGTTCTGGAATCCTAAGTGCAAAGGGAAGCAGGAGTTGGCAGTTGTACCAAACTGAAGGAAGTGTGAAACATACTTTAGAAGGAAAAGGCAGATATGGAAACCAAAATGTCAGGAGCGGTTCTGATAGGAGCTTATCTTATCACATGCCTGGGAGCGGCTACCCATTTGCTTTCAGCAGAGACTGTTAAGTGCCCAGATCACTGCTGCTCTTTATCTGCGGCTGCACACAGGTACACCCTGCCTTACACAGTAGCAGTATCTTTGAAATGTTATAAATTGAATTTGTTTTATTTAAATTGTACAGTAGAGCTCTGGGGAGGTTGCATGTTTTAAGGAAAACCAGTAGAACTTTTTGTTAAGCAGAATTATTCTTCTATTTCTTTTGTAAATTTGGATTTTTAGATATCATCTTTTAAAAAGGCAGAGGTAACCAGAGAAGTTCAATATTTTGACATATTAGATAGCAAGTATTTGGTTTTGTTGGAGTTGTTTGCTGTTAGTTTTTGAAGGCATAGAAGGAAGTTGTTGGAAACACCAGCTGGTCCAGTGGAGAGTCCTAGCCTGATAATCACCAGGCTCCGTACCTTCCTGTTAGTGTGCTACCTCGTTCCTAGGTAAACAAAAATTCTAGCAACAAACTCATAGTTCTTTGACAAATAAGAAAGAGGAGAAATGTGTTAACTTGCAAGCTAGAGATTTAACCTGGCTGAAATGAGCTTCAATGTGTAGTATGGAATCTTATGGGGGAGATTCCACACTAGGAGTGCACCCTGTTTTATGTAGTCTGTGAAATGAGTTCCTCGCAGGAACATTCAGAAAGGGCACAGCTCATAATTTATGGAAAATAATTCAGTTAAAGTTAGGTCTTGCATCGTGTGTGTGTGTGTGTGTGTGTGTGTGTGTGTGCATGTGCCAGTGGCAGGATGAACTCCAGAGGGGAAGGTATGGCTATGGAAGGTGTGGATCATATAGTCTAGCCATAGCAAGTGTTTTGGAGAAGTTGTTGCTTTATTGATGTCTGTTGATCCACTCTGCGGGAATGCTGTCCCTTGTTGTACACCAGCTCGCTGTGTCCTTGTGACTTTGTTTCTGTAGGTCATACATGACTCTTTTGGTTTTGTTGACAGATCCAACAATGGCCTAAAATGTGGGCATTTGGAAACTTTTGGGTATAGGTGCAGAACTGAGTTGAGGCAATTCAGATTCCGGACTCAGGTTGAACTGAGTAAGAGAGGTGAATGTCAGGAATGGGCTTAGTGGACAGTGTCCAGAAGGAGGACAGTAGCAAAAGGAGGCCAGAAGTGTGCCTTCCATTTGATGTACTCCTGACCCCTGAGGGGCAACTGCAGATGATACAGAACCCCATGGGCACCGTGCAGTAAGGGCGGAAGAGGGAGAGCGAGTGTGGTCGTAGTCACGTAGCTGCAGTTGCTACATTTTATTATTAGCTTTCCTTTTTTACTGTATTTAATTTATAAATTAAATTTCATTATAAGTATGAATAAGAAAAATCATGTTCTACATTGGGGTCAGAACTGTCTAAGGTTTCAGACATCTACTGGGGGTCTTGGAACATATCCTTGTAGATGAGTCAGGGATGCTGTAAATGTTTTCATAATTTGTGAACTATGCTGATATAATTGTAGCCTTATTTTAAATAGAAATAAGCCCTAAGTAGGACCTTATTTTTTAAAAAGAAACTGTAACTAGTAGTCACAACGTAAACCATTAAAAACATTCTAAGTACTATTCTAAGCCCATAGACTTCCTAACTGATGCCATAATTACTGTGGCTTATGAAAAATGGGTTACGATTTAATATATAATAACATTCTTAATCTGAAATTGTCTAAAGTTGGCCAAATAAGCTTTCCTGTATTTTCTTTCATAAAACATTTGGTCTCAATTGTAGTTTTCTTCCTTCAAAAAACAAAAAAAAAGGTCAGAAAAAGTTCAAAATGACATGATGGAATATAGATTTGTTTGGAAAAATGACCTAGTTATTGCCATAGCAGCTATATTAAATTTTTAGGGTTATATGATACAGTTTTTATATTAATACCATCTTTGAAATTTATTTACATGATGTAACATCCCTGATGGTTATATTACGTCCTTGAAAGCAAAAATGTACAAACTAGCCAAGATTTATGCTTCTTCTCTGCAGGACAAAATTACTGAATTTAAAAGAAAAGAAGGGTACTTGTTGAGTTTTAATTATACTATTTAGAATACAGCCCGTATTTAACTTACTGAAAAAGAAGTGCAAAGATGGCTTACAAAAGAACCTCTCACATAATACAAATTGGGAACTATTTTGGTGAGGATGTATGTTTTCTGATGAAATTGTTGCAAGGCGAGTGTCTCAGAAATGGGTATTATGAGTGGGCATTGAGTCTGTTATGTGCCACATACAATTGGTGTTCCTGTTTGTCTTTGCTGAGACCTGAGTTTGTAGCTGGTTTATGAAGAGAAGGCAAATTATTGAATCTTGTAGATACTATTGTTTCCTACAGTGTATAAGATTCCTTCTTTTATTAGACACAGCTACCCCTGAGCCTCAGATTTGAAGTTAAAAACATACTTTTAAAAAATTAAGTGTGTTAATTTGTAGAGAATTGTAATACTTGCCAAAGAGGTGGTTATAAAAACTAAATAGAAAAAAATTAAGTCTCATGAAGCTTATTGTGAGTCTACTTCCTTGAATATAAATTTTGAGTAATTATATTCCAAGCATAGAATTGTTTTGTAAAATAAATGCATCAAATTCTGTGAAAATAATATCATTCCCCCTCTTTAAAAATATTATTTTAAACTTAAAATAGCATGGTGGGGTCAGTGAGACAAGTTTGAGATGATTTGAAAATTAAAAACTTTTTAAAGTTGATTACCTCAGTGTTTCAGATTTACTATCTGGGCATTTCTATTTTTTAGTCATTACACGATTAAAACTTGTATATAGGTTTTTCAGAATTGCAATTTTTCTTTTTTTATTTATTTAGTACAGGGCCTACAGGGTCTCACTACGCAGATCGGACTCGTAGAGAACCTCCTGCCTTCAGCCTCTGAGCACTGGGATTACAGGCACGTGCCACCATGCCCAGTCTCAATTGGGGGTGGAGCACCCTGGGGGCGGGGCCGGCACTGCATGCCGGGGAGCGTGCCCGGGTCCCTGCACCTGCCTAAGCAGGTGCTTTGTCCGCTGAGCAATCTGGGCGGCCCTTGTGTCATGATTTGTGAAAAGCACTTTTAGTACTTATAATCATGGGTACCCTTCAACTACAGAAAAATGATGTTTATTTTTCTAGGTACTTCTTCCGGGGCTGTGTCTGCTGCTGTTCTCAGCCTTTGGTATATCGTGTTTGTCTTGATCACTGCAGTCTGTGGGATTGTTATTATTCCCTTTTTACACACAAGAAAATGAGCTCAGAGAGGATCACTGGGCCACGGTCACGCGGCTGAGACTTCTGGCCCTGCCCAACGCGCAACACTCGGGAGCCCAGCATGCTGTCTTTTTTTTTTGTGCTTAGTTTTATCTAGCTTTTCAGAAATACTGAAGTTGAAGGAAATTTGTTTGGAAAGAAAAACCCATTAGTAAAAAAAACCAGTGATTGTGGTGCTGTTCATTGGGCGCTTGCTATCATTGAGCGCCTGTGTAGACGATCGCATTCCGTCCGGTAGGAACCCTGCTACGATCGTTCTCATAACAGGCGAACGGTTTGCCCAGACGATCCAGCTTTTAATCACTGATTCGGAGAACTAGACCCACACTTTCTGTCCTACGGAGGCTGTGTCATACCATACTTTTAATTTAAATTTGTAGGGCCGGCCAGATAGCTCAGCAGACTAAAGTGCCTGCTTAGGCAGAGCGCAGCCACCGGGGTTCGATCCCCCGCGTGCTGTGGCAGCCCGCCTCTGGGGTGCGCTGAGACGGTGATTGAGACTGGGCATGGTGACGCATGCCTGTAATCCCAGCATTTGGGATACTGAAAACAGGAGAATCATTATAAGTCTGATGTACGCAGTGAGACCCTGTAGGCCCTGTAGGAAATATAAAAAATAAATTTTTTTGTTTCTCAATAAAATTATGGAAAAAAAAGAAAAAAAATTTTGAGTAGAGGACATGTTTGTATAATTAAATTCACTCTCAACTATGTGGAATGTTTTAAATTTATTTATTTATTTACTTTTGAGACAAGATCTTACTACGTAGCCCAAGCTGGCCTTGAACTCCTGGCAGTCCTTCTACATCAGCCTACTGAGTACTGGGATTACAAGCGTGTGCTACCATGCCCAGATATTACATTTAAATTTTCAAGGGGGTATTCTTGACATAGCTGTATTCTATACTCTAGAATATATGGATTTTTATTAAATGTACACAGATCTAATAACAGTATGTCACTATGGTGATACTGTTCTAACCTCTGCCTCACTGTACACTGAAAAAAATTTACACACCTGGAATGGTTGCATTATAGCTTTCTCTCTTCCGATTTCAACAGTCAGATACTTCCACTGAAGAGCGATTTATACGGCCACAACTCACGGGGCCGCGGAGGTTGGGCTCGAGCGCCAGACGGTGTCTACTTCGATGTTTGGGATGAGAGTCAGGCTTAGTGACTTCCTAGGCTGCAAAGTTACTACTTCCAGGGACAGGTTAGAGCTCAGGAGTTCTAATTTGTGGCTTATCTACCAACTAATATACTGTGAAATGTAAGGCATAGCCAGAGGGTGGTAAACAATGTCTTAATTTATTTTTAAACAAACAGCAAAACTTCAGAGCTTCTAAAGCGCGTTAATTCTGTTGGGTGGGCTAATGTAATATGATTATGTGTTTTGGTTTTTTTTTTTTTAAAGTTGGAAAAACTAGTGGTACCGGGGGGATTGATCAAAGCAGAAAGGGAGTGCTGTGGTGTATTCATAACCATTCACTTACTAAATCCAGCAGTAGGCAGTGCTAAGTGTTCACAAAGCGGACATCCTGAGCTGCCCAGTGTAATGTGGCCTGCTCCCAGGGTTTCTAGCCTAAAAGTATGTCTTACAGGATATACCTACTAATCGACTCTGTTACAGTTTGTATATCTAGTAGTGGTCCTGAAAATGTGGTCAGAGATTTAGACAAAACCAACATATCAGAATACAGTTTCAATCAAATATGAAAGGAAACTACCATGAAAGGAGCATAGGAAACCCAGGGTCACTAGTGTGGACAGGGAGAAGTGAGACAAAGACATCATATATTTCGGAGACCAAAGAAATCTTCAAAGGTGCCAGTGAGATAGCTCAGCAGACTAAACACCTGCTTAGGCAAGTGCAGGGACCTGGGTTCGATCCCTGGTACCACATGCTGTGCTGGCACCACCGTGGGCACACCGAGCCAGCAACCAAGGCCTGGCATGGTGGTGCCTGCGTGTAAACCCAGTGCCGGGGAGGCTGAAACAGAAGGATCACTACAAGTCTGACCTGCATAGTGAGACCGTGTACCAAATACATACAAAATTTTTTTTAAAAAGAAGCTTCTTTTTTTTTTTTTTTTGGCAGAACTGGAGATTGAACTCAGGCCCTTGTGCTTGCCAGGGAAGCACTTATTCCACTGAGCCATCTCCCTGGCCCCCAAGAATCTTCTTAAAAGTATATAAAACTCCTTCCAAATTTTAACTCTTCCACAGATAGTCTAGTTTTCATTTCTCCGTACAGGGTTGTCCTTCCATTTGAGAGGGCGAGGGCTCACAGTGTCTGTAATGCATGTGTATGTGCGTGCCCACACTCCCTTTCGTCCCGGAAGCTTACTCACGCACACATTTACCATTTTCTTATGACTTCAAGGTGTTTGTAGCCTTGCCTGAAACCCTCTGTAGACCCCAAGTGTAAGAGACTCCATTCCATTCTTTCACTTCAGGCTACAAATGCTTCCTGTGGGGAGAAGGAGCCCTAAATTGTGTCTAAAACTCAGAAAGTGGATTTTATTGCAGCATGGTAACTAGGTGGGTGATTTTCTTTGTGAAGTGGCATTAGTCCTAACCTCTGTTAACTGAAGGGTTGGCAATCCTTGTGCCTTAGATGCTCAGGGTTCCTGGATGTCTTGGTCGGGGGATTCCCACAGAAACATAGCTTGTGGCCTCGAATGCCTGTTCAGAAACCCAGAGCTGTCTCTCTGTGAGAAAGCACAGTGGCCCTAACCTACCAGCTGTCTGCCCCACCTATGTGAAAGGAATGTTATTAATAGTCCCAAACCAGGGCTGTTTAGAGACCTGGGAGACTTCCATTTTTTAAAGCTCTTGATATCCTGAAAGATGAAAAAGTGCCAAAACAGGGTTATAAAAATAGAGGTATACTTTAAATGTTTACCTTTAACAACTTAATGCTGTTAATACTAGAAACACATAATTGAGCTATTCATAAGTTAATTACAGGATTTATAAAAATGTTAATTCATGGTTCACTACATGCAGTGTGGTCCGGTCATAGGACCGGGTTTAGACTGTGTGAAGCAGGCCTCCTTCTTCGAAGCCTGTCTGTGTCTGAGATTGTATATATAACCTCATTTGGAAATGACTTCAAAGGTCTCAGTTTGAAGCTCTTTATGAAAGTGAGGCTGAAAGGCCCTGCCGACACTGGCTGGAGAGGGGCTGCAGAAAGCTCTCTGAGGAGCACTCATGCTGCCCCTGCTCTGCAGTCCTGCAGCTCCTCCTGTGAGCATCACCCTGAGCTGCTGTCCCAGGACTGTCACAGCGCAGAGGTCCTTCCTGAGGACAGGACAGGACCCAGACACTATCTGTGTGGAAGGAGGGATCGCGGGAACAGTCATCTGTCCTCTCCTGATGGAGGGTCACACCAACTCTTCCCGGGTCCTTCAGATTCCTTTAAAAGATCATTGCCCACTTTCAAGCTTCCATCAAAGATAAGGCTCTGCACCAGAATATTTCCTTTAGGAGTAGCACCATGACCTGCCTTCACCATGACTTTCCTTAGGTGAAGGATCCTGAGCCCAGCGAGAGGCAGGAAAGCGTGGTGGAGAGATGCAGAGTGGCTGAGAGGAGACTCATGATGCTCACCGCCACACGGCAGAGTTTCAGGGTTAGATTGGGAGGAGGAGCACGCATTTGGGAAGAGGCAGCTGTGTGTTGGCCCGGAGTAGCCTTTGGACTCTCTTTGATTGAAGTCTCATCCAATTCTTTGCAGCAGCCTCAACTCTGCAAAGACTGTTGGGTGTTTTTAAAGGACATGTTCATTTCAGCCAGGAAGGCAAGGCATCCTCTGACGCAACGCTGCATTCCTCCGCATTCTCCTAGTTGGATATTCAACTCTGCTGTGGCTGTGTTGGCCTCTCCAAAGAGCAAAAAGACAGGGTTCAGCCTTCAGCCCTTGGGTATGTACAAAGCATAGTATCCTTTCATTTATATTCACTGGCTCTTCACCCACCCACCCACCCACCTACCCACTCAACTCATTGACTCAACACTGTCAACTGCAGCGTTAAGCACTGTGTAAGTCCCTTGGGATCCTGTGACAATAAGATAGATTCTATCTTTGTTGTCATCAAAGGTATAATCTGGCAGACTTTACTTGAATGTTGTTTAATTCTGCTTACTTACAGTTCAGAGTGGGTTGGAATGACCAGCTTTGGCTCTCTTCTAGTCCTGATAATCTTTGCAAAATTATATGTATTCCCATTTTCACATCTTTGAAGAACCCCATTCTAGACAACAGATACAGACTAGATGGAAATTCTAGCACAGATTTTGTGCTAGAATATATGTTTTATGATTTCTCTCATGTTGCCCTGCAAATGACTTGAGGGCAGGAGTTGAATTTTACGTTCTTACTGTCCTACACCCAGCAAAGCAGCTGGCAGGTGCTGGGTAGCTGCAAACCAGATGTTTGTTGAAAGAACACTATCTGAGAGGTGGAAGGTCTGAAGGTGAGACTCAACGATTACTGTCACCACCTTCTGTCTTTGGTATCTCATCTCTTGGTTCTTGATGGGAAAGAAATTGATGGCAAACAAAAGTGTTCATTTAGTCCTCAGTCCAGCTATGCAGATGTTCCGTCGAGGAGCTCAGTGCAGAGACGGTGGAGTCTGTGTCACCCCACTGCCATGTCTGTGCCTGTCCTGCTATAGGATGGTCTTAGAATTTCATTAAGTTTTTCCTCAAAGCAGTTACCTTGGGATGCCAGAAACCTTGGGGCTCCCCTGGGGACTGTGGCTGAGTTAGGCACACTGTGCCTCCCATTCTCACAAGGGCCAAGAGCCCAGCATAGGCTTCATGGGTGCCATGGACTTTTGACCCAGAACAGGATGGTATGAATTGGGAATCAAGTGCAGGCCCAGCAGGGTCCCAACCTGATGCAAAGAATATCTACTGAATTATTGAAGATCTATAAATGTACTTTCTGTATTCCACAGATGGTTGCTTTCTCCTTAATAAAGTGTGCCTGACAATCATACTTTATTGGTATGGTTAGGGAAAGAGTGTTGTAGACCTAGAAAAACATAAAAATTTAAAAAGTGACACATTTTAGCAAAGAAAGCCGTGGACTACCCTAAAAAGAAGTAAAACCATAGGAAACTCTTCACTGGGACAAACATTCTGTGTCTTCAGAAAGTTTTAGGGGATGGTGTGTGTACATCTGTGTAGATGTGGACGTCTCTGCTTGTTCGGGGGCCTTCCCCTTACACACATCGCCACTTCCTACTCTGTAAATATTTAATATGGTTGCTAACATAGCCGTTTGCACCTAGGCATTGGTCCACACTGCTTCTTAGAAATCATATTCTTTAGAATGATTTTTTCTAATGGTGTTTGTAAGTAGGATCACAAGTCTGCATCTTGTACAGCAATTAACCACTAAGAAGAATATATGCAGTGTATTATTTGTTGAAACTATACTTTCAATTTGATTTGAAACTGTCTCATTGCTATATGTTTATCAATAAAACTTTGAAAAAAAAAGAAATCATATTCTTTGGTAGCTATTACACTAAAGTATGAAATCGGTAACAGCTTTCACCAATATCACACGATGTTCCCACTAGAATAAATAATTGTGCTATAGTGAATCAAATAGTACTCATAAGGTGCACTACCTGAGCCATGTGGAGATTTCAAGTGTGTGTCTCAGTGTGCACATTAACTTCATGGTTCTTAACTGTGCAGTTCTTAAACACAGGACTATCCGAGGTCATGATAGAGGTAACGTGCAGAGCTCATCCACCGCATAGGTGTCATTTCCAGGGCTATTTTAGCAAAATAACAGAAAACTAAAGCTTTTGTGTCTTTCATGTGGAGGATGTGAATTAAAATTTCTTTGATTTATTTTACGAAGTTGGTATTTGTTTTTGTTGTCTTTTTTTTTAAATCTGCCTTTCACTGATGGAAGAAAGAATGTTGAGTAGTTACATTTTAGTCACAGGCCCAAGAAAGGGTGCCCTATTGTCAAGTGCTGGAATCTTGTGCAGTGATCCATCTCAGCAGAAGTGAAAAAGAGAGGAAGGAGGGAGAGAAAGAGGGAGGGAGGGAGGGAGAGAAGGAGGGAGGGAGAGGAAAAAAGAGGAAGGAGGGAGGAGGGAGAGAGGGAGGGAGGGAGGAAAAAAGAGGAAGGAAGGGGAGAGAGAAAAGAGGTAGAGGGAGAAGAAAGAGATGAAGGAAAAGAGAGGAAGAAAGGAGGAAGGAGAGAGGAAGAAAGGAAGGAGGGGATAGGAGAGGGTGAGGAAGAAAAAGAAAGAAAGGAAGAGAGAGAGAGAGAGAGAGACAGACAGGCAGACAGACTGACAGACTGACCAACCCGACTGATGGACTGACCAGAATGGGAGGAGCTGGAAACTGGGATGTTTTATTTACTCAGGATACAAGAGAAGTATGGTAATGGTGAGATGCCTTTTGTTTACGGTAGCCACAATTTATGGCCACAGCCTTTATAAAGCCCTAAATGGCCCTTACTAAGTATAAGGAGATGCATGTTTTCGTAATGACTTAGATCTCCCTGTTTACTCAGGCTTTGTATGAGTTTTTCTTCATTTATGTAGGGCTTTCTCCTCTGAATGGATGTCCATTATAAAATGTAGACAGTAGATACAGACAGAATCTTTACAGGATCTAAATTCATTTTCTTTGGAAGTGTATTTAATAGAAGTCAGGACCTATTGTATGTTTTAGGTAAAACATTTTAAAAATCAGATTTAAGAAAGTTATAAATGGATGGTTTGTACAAAGAATTTCACATTTGTGAACTGTTTTAATGCTGGAACAGTTGATAAAACTCAAAAAGACAATGATAGAAATTGCTCTGTGCAAATATTTCCAAGGTTCTTGCAGTGCAGGATTACTAGTGTTTTCCTTCTGAGTGTGGGGCACCCTGGGATGGTTGTGCACTTTGGCTGGTGTTGCTGTGATGGAAGAAGGGGAGAAGGGTAACTTTGCAACAGGGCTTATGGATGGCACCAAGCCAGTGCCCTGAAAAATGGCACACATGTCACAGCTAACAGCTGGATGCAGAAATAGTCCTCTTTTATTTGGATGGATAAAATTTTTGTCACAGCGGGGTGCTCTCAAAAGAGTACAACATCAAAGAGGGCGGGTCTCACCAGTCAGACATCAGCTGGCTCCAGGACGGGGCAGGATGGATGGGCTGTCAGACCTTCTCCAGAGTCTCTGCCTCTGCCAAGGGAAACGGTGGAGGCTCAGGGGCCTGTTCAGATCCCAGATGAAATCCCTATAGTGGGAGCCCAATTCTCTGAAGTTCTCTTCTGATTAACAGAGAGCAGGTCTGAGGCAGACTTCAGGCGCATGGAGGGCAGGCTACCTCTTGATGGCCATCCCGCAAAAGAAGTGGGGTTCACTGAATGCCCAGCAGCTCTCAGAACCCTCAATGTCACCAACTCCCCTCTGCTCACCTGGCCCTTGGCTGCAGCTGCCCACAGTGCGACCAGGATGCCCACTGGTGCTCTGCACACCGGGGGCTGGCTCTCTGATGCAGGCTTAGCTGCCGCTGCAGGTGTTTTACAGCGTATTGACACTTTTCAACTGTTTTTCTGATTACCATATTTCAGTCTTGACTTATATGTTAGTATTATCTGCAAACTCAACATAAACCTGTAATGATTTTCTAATATTTCTTGAACTTGATGAATGCGAATTGACAAAGTACAGTATATAGCTTTATATCAGCATTACTGAAAATACAGCAACGATGTATATAATCATTACTCATTTATTTTATGGGGCATTTATTACTTGACCTTTGAAGACTTGCTTTAGAATCTTGTCATTCCAGACATTCCAAAATATTCCGGAACACAGTGAGAGGAAAGCATTATTAGAAACAACAACAAAATAAGTTAATTCTCATGGCAGCAGAAAGGAGAAATCATCACATGAAAAGACCTATAGGATTACATGTTTGAGAAAATAATTTAAAACTGAACACAAATAATACGGGCACACCAGCCATCATTTGCTATAATGAGAAGCTTTTAAAATATGCGTCTTTGCCTATGGATGTATGCTTTGCTTCTTTTTGATGTTGCTGGCTATTATGGCACATTGCCAATGAAGGCAGAGTGACTTTACACAGGACTGGGGATTTATGACTTTATCCATTGCATGCTTGCCGGTTGTGTAAATTTTACTAACAGATTAAGTAATTTCACTAAATTGACATTTGCTCTGAAAATAGGAATTTGCTTGATAAATGGCATTATTAATCATTATGAACATTTTTATGACCCTCATTTGGAAAATTTTAAATGCTTTTAAAGAAAAAGCTCTGCTGTTTCTCCCTGCTAGGACAAATGGGATGTGATTTTTTTTTTTAAAAAAAAGGAATACATGGTGGCCGTTACCAAGGGTGTGACTGCGGGCCAGTCATTTCACCTTGCTCAGACCAGGACTTCTCATTCTGTAAAACAGGATCCCAGCCGCCTTTTAAATTAGTCAGGATTAAGGTAGCCTGTGGAAGTACTTTAGAAGCTCGAATGCCACACAGATGTGTGACCTGGTAATCAGGTTCTGCTGTTCATGCCTTCAGTCACTGTTGAAATTCGGGTTACACTTCTCTTATCTGGAATGCCTAGGACCAGAAGTGTTTCAGATTTGGGAGATTTTTTGGGTTTTGAAATATTTACATAAGACTTTACTAGTTGAGCATCCCTAATCCAGACATCCAAAATCCAAAATACTCTGAAATTTGAAACTTTTGAGAACTGTCATAATGCTCAAAAAGTTTGGCGTGGGTTTTTTTGGATGTTGGTTTAGGATTATTAAAAGTGTGCTCTTTTGTCACTGTACTTTTAAGCCTTGACTTAGTTTGTTCCGAAAGCTTCTAAATAAGGTTGAGGAGGCTTCCCTGGTGTGATTGGTGCTGTCTTCCTCGCAGGAAGACGGGAGAGTGGCGTCGAATCCTTGTGTACCTTGGTGTCCAGCTGCAGCCCACACCTGCGCCTGTTCTCGTCCAGGTGGGGTGCACAGGCAGCTGGCCTGCCCAGGAGTGTGGAGTGTGCACGTGCGCTCTTGTGTGCTGGGGCTTTCTTTGTTCAAAATGGCACTGTCTTTGGGAGTCAAAAAATCCTATGTGACCGTCATGTTCAGTGAGGCTATATTGGACTCCAAAGCTAAAATTAATTGAGACATTTGTGATAAATACAGTGGTGCTTTGGTTTGGGAATTAATTTTTTTGAGTTTGGGGAAAATGGCTGCATTTGTGTTGGTGATGGGAAGATGGGCGTGGTTGTGTTTGTCATCCAATGCAGAGTTTGTGAATGGAAGCAAAATTTTGGTGAACACTTTTGTTTGTGAACTGAATTGTTAATTACTGTAACCATGTTGAGTATGCTCCAGGGATGTTCTTAAAGGCAGGTGTGGTGCCTGCCCGCCTGCCCGCCTGTTTTTTTGATGACAAGGGCCTTTGTGTTAAACTTAAGACTGATAAAATTTAGGAATGGAACAGTACAGAACTGAAAACTCACTTCCTCAGTGTTTTCTAGAGAGCATTCACATCCAAGCCGCATTTTTGTTATGTGCCGCCTGGGAGATAAATGTATAAACAATTGTTCTACTTTTCTACCCCCCCTGGTGTCATCCTAAATCATTTTTCTTCTGTTTCCCTCTTTCAACAAAAGCTGATCTCCTTTTGTGTACAAAGCCTGTGTGAGGTGTGCATGATTAAATTTAACAGGTGATTAAAACGTATTGCCACCCTTCATCAATTTATGGTCTGTTAACCTTCACAGTAGAGTATTGACATATGCCACACACATGTTGTGACAGTGTCCATCAGCAGATGGTAAATTTTGCCTGGGGTGACATTTCTTATCTAGCAATCATGTTGGCCCAAGGAGAGCTGATATCCTTTGAGCAATTCCTGGGTGCCCAACACCAGGAATTGTTATTTAAAAATTTAAAGTCCTTTACATCTACTTGTTCATTTGATTTTCATATCAGCCCTTTGAGGTAGGGAGTATTACTGGCACCATTTTGCTTTGCAGAGAAGTCTGAAGAACCTCAGCTTGCTCTGGAGTTTGAAGGGCGTCCAGAAGTCACATCACCATACTCAGTGTGGCCACAGTTGCAACACATGTGCATCAAAACTCACACCGGTGGGCATCCTCTGAGCTCTGCACCCCACCTCCCGTGTCACCCTCACCGGAGTCCCTTTCTGTGCATGTCTTCACTAATGATTCCTGAGAAGGTCTCCTTTACCAGCAGTGCTACTGAAAGTAAAATCTATTTCTCAGTTAAAATATTCTGATTCAGATTTCTAAATCTTCTCAGTTGAAATAGTCAATTGTTTCTGTATTTTGGGCACACAGAATCTCACAGTAGAAAGTTTTTATCCATCTTGGCAAGCAGTGTGCTTTCAACTGTCTCAAGTTACAAGTGCACTCAACTATTTAACTCTACTTTTCTGATTTTACAGAAAGATGAGGCTGCACAGAGGCGCTTTGTGGAGCAGAAGCAAAGGAGGTCTTAGAAATCACTTTATCTCTGTTCTTCCCTGGATCCTTGTATGATGTGAAAAGATTTAATAAAACAAAAACAGAGTTGGGTTTGCAGGTATAAACTGGAAAACACCCAGTGATAGGTTCTGGGTACTTTCTGTGGCGATTGCTTTTTGCATTTTTAATCATCACATGAAATTGATCCTCATATTCGATAGAATTGGAAGAGGCTGTGTTCAGTTAGAATGTTGTTGTTGTTGTTATTATTATTATTATTTTTCTTAACTCTAGTGATTAGTAGAGTCAGGTTTCACTGCATGTGGTGGGAATTTTAATAAAATTCAAGATCTTTAAGAAGCTGTAGAACTGTTATGAGAATTCAGTTCAGATAATGTCTGCATGTTTTATTTCCTCTCATGTGCTGGGCCCTGTGTTAGATGCTCAGGCATAAAACCTGCTTTTCTGTGTCAGCTGCTAGATGCACGCTGGAGGAGGCTGGTATCTCAGCACAGCCCAATGCCGGAGTCTAGGGCTTTGGCACAGGACTGTGCCAGGGTTGCTAGCAAGGAGACTGAGTCTGAAGTCTCCCCACTCCCTGAAAACTGGCCAATGCTTTACAGACCTTTGGATCTGCCCTCCTGTCTTGCCGGGACAGATTTCAGGAGACTAGGTTCTGCTCTGAACAAGTCATGTTTGAGGTATATTTCACATTTTTCTTGTCTAAGGCCTCTGGCTGTCTTGATGGTATTGAGAGTAATATGAAGCAGGGGAAGGCCCTTGTGTACTCCAGATGGGACGCAGAAGAACGGAGAGCTGGGGAGAAGTCTGCAGAGAAGGCCTGGCTCCTCAGCAGCTGGTGGTCCCACTTGGCCTAGGTCACTAGTCTTTAGAGACCATGTTTCCTTATTTATAAACTGATGGAACAGATGGTCTTTGAGTTCCTTTCCAGATCTGATTTTCTTAGGCTCTGTATTTAACCACGGTACTTAGTGTTCTCAAAAGAGTTGGTGGCTTACATCTTCACAGAGGCCTTCTCTACCAGAGAAGATGTTCTGCCTGTGATTTTATACACAGGGTCCCAGTTCACTGTAGTACTCCAAGGATGTCCTGGGCACTGTCTCAGAACAGGTAGGAATGGAGGTGTGGAGCGCTTCTAGTCGCCTCTTATTTTTTAACCAGGACAATTTCCTTCTTTTAATAGTGCAATTACATTTCAGATATTTTGAATTGAAAGAATCCTTCATTTAACATGATCTTTGAAAATTTGTGCTAGTTTTTTTATAATTAATTTTATTGAGAAACAGATAGCAATGAAGCAGTTTCAAAATAGGTTAGTAGGACAGTTACAATAATTAGTACATTGCATATTGTTGTCTTCATAGTAGTTATTCATAGTACAAGATGCAGACATGATATCCTGTCCAAGCACTATTAGTATAAATCTTTCTTCTCATTGAATTAAGAGAAAGTAGCTGTATATGGTCCTTTGTTTATATCCCCTTTTTTTCTTTAGCTTTGTCAGAGATGGGTATTCCATTGCCATTCATATATTGTAGGCACGTGAGTTCAGCAAAATAACCCAATATAGTCCAGTAGTCCATAATAGTAGTGGGTTATCCATAGGACTGGCAATATCAGAAGTTGTTGACTTGAGCCTTTTACAGCTCAGCATATTAATATGGCTTTACTTTTTATACCTCATTTTTATACTATTCTGCTGGATGGTTAAGACCAAGATAAAGCAAGATCTATATAACAAGAAATGTAATTTCTGTATCTGACAAGGTCAGTCAAATCCCCTCAGGATTTACCATGAAACCCTGTACCACAGTTTGGAGATCCGTTCTGAGTGTCAACCATATGGATGAGTCATGGCCATTGTTTGACCAATTTGCTCTCTGTGAAAGCCTGAGAGAATGTTTTCTTTCCATGTGACTCCTTAGGCACACTACATCGTCGATCACTATCTCTCTGGCACTCTTTCCTCTGTGCCCCCATAATCTCTTTGATTAGAAAATTTGGGACACAACTGAGTTACAGGATGTTACAGTACAGATTCTCTTATGTCCTGAGGCCTCATTGACCTTGAATGACTAAGGCCAAAATGTTGGTTGTCCTTGTAGCTTTTCTTTTTACTAGTTTTTGGTCAGCAGACTTAAGTTGTTAACCCTCCAGAAGAGAAGCTTAATGATATTATTACCTTATAACACAGGCAGATGAGCTTAACCTCACTATCTATCTGTCTGAATATCAAACATCTTAGACATAACAAGGAACAGATATTTTCCATCAAGTTTTTTTTTTTT